>NC_048597.1:111388328-111720328 GCF_003668045.3 Cricetulus griseus | reverse complement strand
TTAGATATTTTTGTATTTATCACCTGCAGAGATTGTTAGGCAAAGGGAACAAGTTTGTGTCCTCCCTGCTGTTGACCAGACCGAACAAGAAATGAACCCTAGGGATAGTAGGCTAACTTTATGTTCTTTCTGCTCTTAAGTGAGAGAACCTGCTTGGATTCTCAGATTTAATGTAGGGTCCATTACAAGCTGGCACCAGGCTTCTGTGGGCATAGGTAATTTAGGGATTTTATTTTTTTAAGGAGTCTGGTTCCTCTTAGATTTAGGAGCTGGTAGCTGCAGATTCTCTCTTCGTGTGACTGTCTGGGAACTTGGAGAAGTCAGAGGCCCAGACTGTAGCATTTACTTGCCCTGGTCTTAGATGTTATTGTCTAAGAGGAATGGGAGCAACCAAGCTGTTAGCATTTTACCAGTGATGTAGCTGATCTACTGTCCTCCCCAGCCTGCTTGCTGGCTCTTCTTTGTGCTTTAATTAAATACACAGCTGATGATGTCAGCTTGGCTCCCTGCTCCTTCAGCTTCCCCTCAGAACAAAAACATCCGGGCAGACAGTGGTGACAATTAAGTCTCTAAGACCCAAGCTTTTGCTTGTTCTGAGGTAATTAAAATAAATCTGCCTAAGCATCTCCAAATGCAGATAAAACCTAGGGCTGATTAGAGTTGACCCTCTAATAAACCCGATTTGATTAGGCAGAACCAGTGGGGTGCAGGGAAACATTCAAGACTCTGGCCATTGACCTTTCACTGGGGTGGAAGGTAGGGGGAATTGTTTGATTCTTTCAATCACAGAGTGGTTTGAGGACTATTACCTGTGACAGCTAAAGAACTTGGTTGAAATAAACAATGGAGACCTGTGGGCTTGCCATTAAGAGTTGTAGTCAGCCACCACCTGGGATGTGCTTGCTTCCAGGACAATCAATGGAGAATGGATTTTGCTGGAGGTATTGGCCTGGCATGATAATTAAAAAGGACATTCCCAAACACACCCGGGCACATTCTGATGAAGCTACAACAGATGTAGATCTTGAAGACTATTTCCTTCCTTCCTTCCTTCCTTCCTTCCTTCCTTCCTTCCTTCCTTCCTTCCTTCCTTCCTTCCTCTGTCTCTGTCTCTGTCTCTGTCCCTCTTTCTTTCTGGTAGAAGTCTTCATTTCTTTATGAAGGTATCTTTTGACACTTACAGAATAGCCCAAAGGAGACTGGATTTATTATGAAGACTGCCTTGGTCATTTAAGAGACATTTCCTTAATTGATCCATCTCTGGGCCTTGTAACTCTAGGCACATTTCCCTTCTTACTTAGCATTTATCACAAGTTTCTAGGGTAATTTCTATTTTATCTTAGAAGGCAAGCAATTGATTCACTATTTTTTTTGTTGTTATAATATTTGTATGTTTGCATGATGTGGTGTGTGTGTGTGTGTGTGTGTGTGCGCGCACACACACACACTCTGAAGCCAAAGCAGGGAACAGGGTTTTATTTTCTGTTCTATAGCTTTTTGCCTTATTTCCGTGAGACAGACTGTGTTACTGAACCTGGATCTAGGCTGGCAGTTAACCAGCCCCAATGAGCCTTTTGTCCCCACAGTCCCTCACCCCATTACGGTTACAGGTGTGATAGCCATGATGGCTTTTTTACTTGGGTCCTGGGGACTCAAACTCAGGTACTCATGTTTGTTCAGCTCTTAAAAACCAAGCCACCTTCCTAGCCCTTGATTTAACCATTCCTGATAATACATAAATTACTAAACTCCCAGGCAACTAAAGAAGGTTGATAAACAGTGGGCCAAAGGCCAGACCAGGTCTTTTCCTGTCTTATGCATTTCTGAGCCATAGAACAATTTTGACTTTCTTAAATGGTTGGGAAGAAAAAAAAAGGATTATTTCATGACACTTGGAAATTATATTGAATTTAAACTCAAGCATTCATAAATAACGTTTAATTGGAACACAGCAACACTGGTTCATTTATGTTATTGTCTTTGGCAACATTTTATGCTTAAACAGCAAAATTGAGTCCTTGTAACCAGGATCATCTGGCCCCAACAGCCTAAAATATTTACTCTCTGGCCCTTTTCAAAAGTGCTCTGCCTATTCCTTTTCTATTATATAGTACACATGAAGCAAATGCTTATTATTTGAATTGTTTCAAGTTTGAATTTGAGTTTATGGATAGAGTGCTGATCTTAAAAGTGTTCATTGAATATAAAACAAGTGTTTTATAGGTCTGTTTCTCTTGTTAGCCATTTGTGTTTTATCTCTCTCTCTCTCTCTCCCCCTCTTTCCCTCCCTACCTCTCTCCTCCCCCTTTCCCTTCCCCCTATGTCTCTCTCTCTCTCTCTCTCTCTCTGTGTGTGTGTGTGTGTGTGTGTGTGTGTGTGTGTGTGTGTGTGTGTGCGCGCGCGCGCGTGCGCGCACTCGAAATTGAGTGTGTGCACTTGTTCTGAGGCTGGGCTACACTGTAGAAGAGAAAGCAAGAATGTAAGAGTGGTAGGAAGGGATGGAGTGTGTGGACCTCTGTCCTCTAGACATGGCATGACAATTGAATTCATGAATCTCAGCAAGTGCACAAGACTGGAGCCTGTCAACATTCCATCCTCTTTTTCTTGTAGCCCACACTGGCCTGCAACTGGCCATAGAGCTGATGATGACCTTGAACTTCTGATCATCATGTGCTAGGGTTACAGGCGTGCACCAGCACTTCCTGTCTATGTGTGCTGAGGACTGAACTCAGGGCTTTGTGCTCACTACTGAAGCACTCTACTGACTAAGCCACATCCTTGGTGTTGCTTTTACATCTTAACCTCACTTGTTCAGCTCTTAGGTTCCCCACAACACTGGGCAATAGGAAGCCCCCCTTTCAAAGCATTGAAGGGCCACTGTGGGAAGGCTGTGGATGCTGCAGTCTTTTTCCTCCACTCATAAGCAGCACTAGCATATCTGGAAAGAGTTTTTTTACACTCAGTCAGTCTTTTTCTGACCTCAGAAAAAGGAGAGGAGTAGACCGGAAGCTTGAAAAGATTGATTGGTGTGAGCTACAAAGACTGATATTTTCTTGAAGGTGAACTTCCCTTATCAAAATATTATGAAAACTCCAAAGGGAAGTTGAGTTGGGTTACCAAGAAAAATGCCAGGAGGGAAAAATCTTAGCATACAGAATTTAAAAATGGAAGGCTTGTCTTCCAGTTTTCCATTTCATAGTTTTAGGAAGATGTGGAGGAAATGTTTGAAACCTCCTCTGGATATGGTCTCCTTCCCTCAGTCCTATAACTATGGATATTGCTCAGTACCTTGCCCACCTGGTATTGGTGGTAGTTCATCTCCTACAACCTGCCAGTTCAAAGAAGCCATCAATAACCTTGTCCATGATAGTGAATGGTTTGAAAGTTTAGTCATAATCTGCTGTGGCCTACAGCCCATAAACAAGGAGAAGAAATGTTCTCTCTAAAAACCCTAACACTCGTGTTTTGGTTTTTTTTTTTCTTCTTAGTTATAAATGCCCAACCTTTGCTTGGCTTGTTGCTAGATAGCTTTTCTTTTCTTTTCTTTTCTTTTCTTTTCTTTTCTTTTCTTTTCTTTATCATTTTTTAAAGTTGAATTAGAAACAAGATTGATTTACATGAAATCCCAGTTCCCTTCTCCTTCCCTTCCTCCCCTACCACCCCCAACTAAAACCCTACCTATCACATATCCTTTCTTCTATTCTTCACCCGACTCAACGTTTCTACTCCCTCATGACCTCTGCATCCTTCCTCTTCTCTCCTTCTCATTCTCGTAGCTCTCTCCCCCCTCTTCCCGTGCTCTCAAGTTGCTCAGGGGATTGTGACCCTTTCCCCTTCTCCAGGGGACAATGTTTGTCTCTTTTAGGGTTCGGGGTTCTTTTTTTAAAGTCTTTTATTATTGTGGAGTGTATAGAGGTGTGCATCTGACAAGTGGATGGGCAAATGGCATGGCTTTTGTTTGGAGGTCAGAGGATAACTTTGTGGAGTGTTGTTTTTTTCTACATTGGCATGGGTTCTAGAGATTGAACTAAGGCTTACACAGCAAACTCTTTGCATGCCTATCTTACTGGCCCCCTCTTTTGGAGTCTCATGGTGTCATTAGGGCAACATTTTATAGTTTAAGATGTGTTAGTATGCTCTAGAATTATGAATAGAAATTGAAACAAGAAAGATGCTGCAGCTCTGCATGTGATGTTGTATTTTCTGTGTGGAAGACATTCTGGGATTATTCTTCCTTTGCTAGTTCTGTGTCACTTACAGTGGTGTTGCATGTTTCCCAGGTGTGCTGTGCTACCTTGGAATAGCATGAGGGCTCAGAGACCATACCTAAGATCATGAAGGGACAGTGTGTGTAATTGCAATGATTTGAAGTGTTTTCATAGATTTATCAGAGAATGTACTTCTTTCTTCTTTGCTCTTTGTATCTTGTTCTAAGACCAGAGCTGCCACCTCTTCTGCTGCCCGAGAATACTACTACATACTACTATACTACTTCTTGTTCTTGTTCTTTTTTTCTTTTTTTTTTTTTTTTTGTTTTTTGTTTTTTGTTTTTTTTTTTTGAGACAGGGTTTCTCGTGTAGCCTTGGCTATCCTGGAACTCAGTCTGTAGACCAGGGCTGGCCTTGAACTCACAGAGATCCACCTGCCTCTGTGCTGGGATCAAAGGCTGGTGCTACCACCACCCAGTCCGAGTATACTTCTTATTTTAACCTTGGTGTTCCCCCTTTTCCTTTTGTGATTGAGTGACAGGGTCTTGGTCTTGCCTTGATCTACCACTGAGCTATATCTCTAGTCTTTTGCTTGTTTCTGGCATTTTTTAATTAAAAAATTTAAAACGATTTATTGTGTGTATATGTATGTGTGTGCCATGGGTGCGTGTGTGGATACCAGAGGGTCTCCTTAAAGGCATCAGGCCTTTCCTTCTCCTCTGTGGGTCTTGGGAATTGAACTCAGGCTGTCAGATTTGTCAGCAGGCACCTTTAACATGTGAGCTATATGTGAGCTATCTCACTGCCTCTGGTGTTTTACTTTGTTTTCAGTTTCAGATGGTTTCTGTAAGTTGTACAAGAGTCCCTATTTATCCCAGGCTGGCTTTAACTTTAAGCTTTGATCCCTTTGCCTCAGGCACTCCCTCCCTCCCTCCCCCCTCCCTCCCTCCCTCCCTCCCTCCCTCCCCTCTCTCCCTCCCTCCCTCGATTTCTTTTTGAGACAGGGTTTTTCTGTGTAACAACCTTGGCTGTCCTGGAACTCACTTTGTAGACCAGCCTGTCCTCAAACTCACAGAGATCTGCCAGCTTCTGCCTCCTAAGTGCTGGGATTAAAGGCATGTGCCACCACTGTCTGAGTTAACTCTATTAAAAAACAAACCAACAAACAAACAAATGAACTATTCCTAGTAATAAAGACATCGGAGTGCCTTGTGCTCTATATTTGACTTTTTAGTATTGTGTACATGATAGAAAAGTAAATCCAGGGCCATTTGAAAGTTAATTGTTTTCTGGATGACTCTGCCATTTATTACATGGTACAAGGATGCTCTTAAACCTGACTTTCTGATGTGTCCTCAGGGTCTTTGGTGGTAATGATGACCCTGAAACAGCATACTGTGTCCTGTTGTTATGATGGGGTGGACAACTCTGTGTGGAGTATACTTTGCACTGTAGGGATGTTGAGTGAGATCCTGACTCATTTATCACCATAGCAGCCCCTAATGTGTCAACCACAAATCCATCCAGACCCTGCCATGAGGACAGGATTGCCCTGGCTGAGAATTACTGCATTAGAGTGAAGCGGATGGCCTGAAATCAGAGGTCAACCATGAATCCTACAGGGCCGAAGCCTGCATTTATATGATTTGGCCCTTTAAAAACACCCCTCTTAGTGACTAGAGCTTATTTAGTTTGTTGAAATTCCTGGGTATCTTCTTAGCCTCAACTTACACTAAAAATGTAGATATGGTGTTTTATTTTAAAGATAAGGTTTATAGTAAAATGTAGTAATTCCCCAAGCCCACCCACCCAAGCTGTCACATTTTATGATTTTATTTGTAACAGGAATTTTTTATATACATTTTTAAAATTTAAATTAGAAACAAGCTTGCTTCCCATGTCAATCCCAGCTCCCTCTCCCTCCCTTCCACCCCTGCCCCCACCAACCCCACCAATCCGCCACCCCATCCCAACAGGAATCTTTATAGAATTACAGAATTTACGAGCTGAAAGTTTAGGGATGCAAGATGGCTTAACAAGTTTTTTTTTTTTTTTTTTTTTTTTTTTTTTTTTTTTTTTTAAGAGTTCTTCCCATGTGAGCCTGACAATGAGAGTTTAGTCTCCAAAACCCACGTTGGAAGGAGACAGCTGAGTCCTGAAATTATATTCTGACCTCTAGCTGTGGTGTATGTGTGCCTTCGACATGGGCACAATGAAAAATAATAAAAATTTTGTTTAAAGAAACTGAAAGTTTGTGGTTGTTTCAGCTACTTTTATTTCCATCCATTGTGATTTCCACAAATGGATCAAGTCAGATAAAAAGATTTTCTTTCTTAGAAGTGGATGTTATTAAATAGCTATATTTACAAAATGTGTGAGGACATACTTTTATAAAACTATTTCGTTTGCTTGCGGACTAGATTCAGGTGACAGTTGCTTGCCCTCCAAATGTGTCTGTTTGGAATAAGGATGGTGTTAGTATTTATTTTGACGTTTGCTTTCTGCTGCTGGTACTCCATTGTCAAACATCTGCATGCTCTGCTACCATAATAAGGGAAACTTTGACCTTCTAGAGTGCCTCAGTTGATAGATCTGGGTTAAATTAGTAAGCTTTCTATTTCATCTGATTTTTAATCACAAATCAGTAAGGGACTATTACTCCTTTAGCCTGAGAAAGAGGTGGCTAAGAGAGAAATGTAATAACTTTTATGGGTTTATGTGCTTTACATGTGATGTTCCCAACCAGAAATAACAAGATACACAGCAGATGTGAACGTTAACCAGCTAATATAATTACACTGGGAATCATTTTCACCATTTGAGTTGGAATTACATTGAACTTATTTCTTCAGCTCTAACAGGATTTGGTAGAATTGCTTCAATTTGAATTGAAGGCTGAGATGAATTGCCTACCCTTGTGTTTTCACTGCAAGGTTGGATTGTGGGTACTTTCTGTATTTCAGAGTTTGATAAACTGTCAGGCTCATATTCAGATTTATAGAGAGGCTCAACTGTAGGAGGTAGGTGTACTCCAGTTAAATCTAACAGATTAGCATGCTGGGAGGGGCTGGGGGCTGGAAACTAGATCTGAAGTTATCCTGATTAGACACAGTGCCACTTTTAGGCCTTACTGGAAATAATAGGTCTCTTAGTTGGAGCTAAAAAGGTAGTTTTGCATGCATGCATTAAATATTTGGCAAAGGGTGTGAACTGTGCTTGCTTTGGCAAACCAGTCAATCCCAAGATGAATCAAAACAGATTTCAACATAGAACAAAATTGAAATAATTGAGGATTTGTCTTAGACACTTAAACTTATATTTTATCTTCTGTCTTTATAGAACACTTAAGGAAGAAAATAACCATTGGCAATGCTAGTGGCAGGGCAGTATTATCTCATACTACAGTTGGTGTGGCAGGCCTGCTCTGTTTTTTTATGCTTTCATACTCTTAGTCCTGCCACAGCAAAAAGGTTGTAGGAAAAGGTGTTTATTTCACTGGAAGATTTCTATGAAGAGCAGCTTTTAATGAAGCCCAGTACATGGTATCATTATCATTTCTAACTCAGAGAACTCATTTTCAGTTTTGCTATCAAAGAATAATGACAAATAGAGAATGTAAGAAAACCCAGATGGACTAAATGTATTAGGAGCTTGTTTTGCATATTTTGTGTCACATATTAGCATTCATTAAGTCAAAAGGGGGAAAAATGAGTTTTTTCTACATGCATTAAACCAATAAGTCTGGCAAAGTTCCAAGCTTACTCTTGTGGATTAATTGTTTTATAACTGTTTTAATTAAAATTGTTCGGTATATGATTAACCTAAAAGTTCTAATTTCTACAAAACTGTTGAGCAAATGAGACATTAATATTTTACATTAACTATGGTGATACTGCTGTGGTTTTCGAAGCGATGCTCGCTCAAGTAAAACATTGCAAGTGGTGGGTGGAAAGCTCTCTGTGCTCATGACTCAACTAAAACACCATGGTTTGGGAGCATGTCTGCAGGGGAGCATTGATGCAGTCATCCACTACTTATGTTCCAACTTCTAAGGAGGTGCTGGTCATCTGTCCTGATTGTCATGTTCAGGTTAATGGAATAACATGTCAGTGGTCTACTCCTAATGCCCTTTCCTCTTGTTTAGTTTCATAGTAATGTTGCTACAGCACATGAGATCCTAAGATCAGAAGGAACTGACTAGGGTTGGGGGGAGGGGGCTGTGGAATTACTGACATTAAATTATGTGACTTTGGTTTATGTGATAGGCACAGTTGTAAGCTCTGTAATCAAGGTGGGGGGTGGTAACGAAGGCTTGAATCAATGACCACCTTTATTTGCTTGAAGTTCTTTAGGTAGTGTAGGCATCACTATCTTTGGCAAAACCACAACCTATTTTGCAAATGGTAAAACTGACCCCAGTGAAGTTGTATTGTGAATAGCTGTGTGTAACTATGGCTCCTCATACCCAGATTTGAATCCCCCCTCTCCGAACTCCCCATGCCTTCACCCTAATGTTCTTTATTCTTTAACTGAGGAGAAAGGCTTTCCTTTCCTTCCTTTAACAACTTTACTCTCATCTCATCTGAGGGTTTGTGTCACAGTACCATAGAAATTCAAGATAATGGTGTTATTCAAACCCCACAGGAGGATGTTGGAAAAGATAAGATTGGTGGTGCACAGTGGGAAGGATTGTGATAAAGCTTAGGCTGTCCTAACTGTCTGGATAATGATCAGCTCTGTAGGGTACCAGCTTGAGATCATCTATTAGATTCTGGGACACTTGACACAAGGTCTTTCTTGGAGAGATGTATCCATGGAATCTGGGATGTAGCTTCTGAACAGAAGTGTGTCTGCCCTGCACTTGCAGTCACCTCACCATCATGTGATTTGTCCAGATGCCCAGCCGTTGCCTGATTTGGTCTCTTTCTTACCTTGTCTGTTTTTGTTTGTCTGTTTGTTTGTTTGCTTTTTTAAAATCTAGAACCACAGACTCTTTGTTAGCCTTCCTTTCTGTTCTGTATCCCCTACCCACTCCAATTTCTTTCTGTTTATGTTTTAAAGCACCAGATTCCTAATAAATTATTCATGCATTCAGTACTTATAAGTAGTTGATGATCAGAGTACAATAATAGATCAGATCATGGTCTTGTACAAGCTGCTATATTTGCCAAAAACCTGGCTTTGCACAAATGATTTCTGAGATAACTGGTTTATCAAGTGTGTTGCTATCTGTTCATTTCTTTAAAGTCCCTTGAATTCTAGGGTTGGATCATTAGAAAAATACATAGCTTGGGCCAACTGGTGTCTTCATCATGGAGTTTAGATTGCTATGGTTTGGTAGATAGAAAGGAAGAACAGTGTTTAAAATTTCAAAGATATCTGTTTTTCCAAACCTCAAAAGGAATCTAGCAGTGTGTGTGTGTGTGTGTGTGTGTGTGTGTGTGTGTGTGTGTGTGTGAATTGGTTCATGAGCCCCAGAGAGCCTCCTATCTCCATCTCATTTGAATTGGGATTACAAGCCCATGCTCCAGCACACACTTTGGTTCTGGGGATCAAATTTTGTTTCTTACGTTTTCAAGGCAAAGCCATTTCCCAGTTGAGCCCTTTCCCCAGCTCCAAATTGGTATCTTGATGTTTGTCATATACATCTACACATATAAACATATGTACAACACGTGTATATGTGTATATATGAATACATACAACATATGTATATATATATGTATACATACTTATTTATATACACACATATAAGAAAATGCCTACACATGGCATAAAGAGTTTTTCTAAGCAGTTGGTGCCAGAAATATACCTTCTGCAGACCAACATGCATACATTTTCCTCCCCCTCCCCCTCCCTCTCCCCACCCTCCCCTTCCTTTCTTTCTTTCTTCTTTCTTCCTTCCTTCCTTCCTTCCTTCCTTCCTTCCTCCCTCCCTCCCTCCTCTCTCTCTCTCTCTCTCTCTCTCTCTCTCTCTCTCTCTCTCTCTCTTTCTTTCTTTCTTTCTTTCTTGAGACAGAGGTTTCTCTGTGTAGCTTTGGCTGTCCTGGAACTTGCTCTGTAGACCAGGTTGGCCTTGAACTCATAGAGATACACCTGCCTCTGCCTCCCAAGTTCTGGGATTAAAGGCGTGCTCTACCACTCCTAGCTTGCTTTCTTTAAAAAAATTACCATTACTTTTAATTTTCTGTGTATGGGTGTTTTGCCTGTATTTGGAGAATACTGGATCCAGTAGAATTGGAATTTCAGACATTTTTGAGCTGCCACGTGGCAGCTGGGTGTTGAACCTGGGTCCTAATACAAGAGCAGCCAGTGTGCTTAGCTGATAAGCTATTTTTCTTTTAAATGTTTGTTGAATAAACTCTATTTTATTTCATAGAAATATAAAATTTCTAAGGAAATTCTAAACTTCATTTAGATTTCCTCAGAACTGTTATTTTTTTGCTTAGTGAGTACTAGTTTTCTCCTGTTTTTAAGATTGTTTTCTTGGGTTAATAACTGACTTCTAGGCCACTGTGCTACATGACCTACAAGAGGAAACAAAAAAAGACAGATACCATTCTTGCCCTGTAAAATCTGACCCTGTTGATAAGATCATTTATGTCTGGCAAAGAGAATTGCTCAAACCAGGACTTTTCAGTGAGACTTTAGGAGTAGGTAGTTGGTTGGGGACTTATTTTTCTTTTAATCTTTTACGGCTTTGTGAGTATGTGCTCTGTTCCTTTGGATCATTTTCTTTTTTCTTCTCTAGTTTGTATTTATATTTACTGTATGTGTTTGGGTGTTTGGTATGCGTGTATGTCTGTCTGTCTACTACGTGTGTGCCAGGTGCGTGGCAGAAACCAGAATCGGACATCAGATGGATCACCTGGAACTGTAGTTATGGGTGCTGTGTGTACTGCCATGTGGGTATTGGGAATTGAACTGGGGTCCTCTGTAAGAACATTCAGTGCTCTTAACTGCTGAGCCTTCTCTCCAGCTCCAGGTTTCCAGTTTGATCCAGTAATAGTGATCTCTGTTGAGATAATCTGCTCAGTTGTGAGGCTGGCTGATTTATTTCCTGACCTTTGTGATAACATTTCCTGGGGAGACTGTTTCTGTTCATCCCAGACAGAGGGCAGTAAGACATCAAGTCTTAGCTTGGTGAATAAGTGAGTTTATTGGGGTTACATAATGATTGCATGGGTGACTACAGTAGGTGTGTCATTGAAGTGACCTGTGTACCACATGGGTGAAGACTTTTGTAACCTGTACCAGTGGAGTTTCCTATCTAGTGTGCACAAAGCTACGTCTCTGAGGAGTCCCCTCCACCATCAATAGTTGCTTACTGCATATATTGCTCTTGGTGAGGGGCCCAAGAGAAACATTTCTTGTGAGTTTCATGAGCCTCTAGGCTTTCCTGGTCCCTCCAGGTCAGAATGTTTCAGTCTAGAGGAAATAGTTTCACAACCCGGTGTAGTCTGGAGTGCTTGTCTCTCCATAAAAGAAACTGCTCCTACTGTGCATCAGCGAGACAGCTGTACTTTTCTCATTTGTTTTTCTGATGCAGCAGCAAGTTTCTAAACATAACACCAATGTGCAGTGATCCTTTTGCTGTTCAAAGTCTTTGGTCTGAGGCTTAGTTATTGTTGCAGTTGATGGCATGACAGGTCATGGCAAACAACAAATGAGTGTTTAAATGGTGTGTAATTCAATAGATGTACCCATCCAGGTGGGCACAATAGGTGCTACACATTGGGTGGAAGGACCAAATTGTTCTAGATACTCTGTTGTTTGGTCAGCTCGTTTTCTGTGAGTATAATCTGACTTAGTTTACTTCTGTTCAGATTTATTTTTGAAACATGCAGGCAGTGTGCCTTTTCGTTTGTGGGATGTTTAATTTGAAATCATGAAGAAATCTGTGATTATACAGTAGCTTGGTAATTCCCAACAACCATCACCAAATAGTAATTTCTGGATTACTATACATAATACCCTATGTGTAGATCTTACCTTCTAAAGTGCAAGTGTGGCATGCCATACAGTCTGGGAAAACAGTAATCATGGCTGGCCCACATTAAACATAATTCAGAGAGGAGGGGGAATGCCGATGATACAGGACTTAAAATCCATAGAGCAGTGGATTTTATCACATGGTCATCTCTGTGAAGATACACTGCTTGTCAACATAAGCAAATACTTCCATGAACCTAGTAGACAATGTGCTTATGGTTCCTTGCAAAACCATGAAGAGTACATTGTGACTGGTTACTACATTTGACTAGAAAGCCAGCCTTTAATTTTTTTCTTGTCCACCTTCTGTAAATTTTGGGACATTTAAAGCAGACAAAGAATCTTGAATTGATACATAACCAATGGAAGAGATTCCAGAGTCATGTTCTACTTAAAATATGAATTAAAAAATTCTCATGCAGTGTTTATTGATCATATATGTAAAAATAATTTTTTGGTAGTAATTAACATAGAAGTCAGGATGAAGGCTTAGGGGTACACTGGTAAGGGAAGTTTAAGGGGGCCACTCAAGAACTTTTAGGACATATTATGGCTGTTACAGTACTGTTCATTTTTTTTTTATCTAGAAAATAACCAATATACAGTTGTATACTGTACATTGAGTGCTGGTATCTTAATATTTGTATGGTTGCTGGACAAGAATTCATAGATACCTTAAAATAACAATGTAGAAAATGCTGAAAATGCTATCTGTACTTCTACACCGAGATAATCACTACACAACACACACACACACACACACACACACACACACACACACACACACACACACACACACACTCAAATATAGATATGAATTTTTGACTTACAGATTGGCATGAAGTTTTGAGTATAATAGGTATATAAAATACTTGCATTTGGGAAGCTGAGGCAGGAAGATTGAGTTTAATGCCAGCTTGAGTGAGTTATGTGGTGGGAACTTGTCTTAAAGAAAAAGAAAACAGGCACACTTTCACTCTCCTGCTGTCTGTGTAGAGGATATGTGTTTTATAAGTGAGAGTTGGTACTCACATCCTTATTGTTGGCTGAGAACTTGTTCTATACATTTCCCCAATGAACTCAGGTATTGAACACTGTTTATATGCAAGAACTTGGTTCAGATCTGAGGATAGGGTTATGGAGACCTGGTTGTCTGCTTTCTCAGCCTGGGGTCATCATGTATCATGGTCTTAGCCCATAGAGCCTTGTGTATGGATCTTAGCGTTTCTGCTTGGATCATGTGGCTGGATTTACATCATTAAACAGGTGATTTAGAAGCTCCTGTACCACAGAAGGCTCTGCCTCACTTAGTTTTGCCAGCTTCTCCAACTCCCAGGCAGTAGGTTCTTCATCAGGATTGAGTCTTGGAGCTCAGAGCTTGGTGGGCAGGATCTATTTGCAGCAGAAATGGAAAGGACCTATTCATTCCATTGTGAGTGCTCAGTGTGAACTGTGCCTTCACCCCACTCTTGAATTGCTAAAATCTCTTCTAGCTGTAAAATTCTGTAATTTTTTCCCTCCCTTTTCCCCTAGTATTTTGGCCTCTGGAAAGCCTAATTCTGAATCCTTTCTCAGACATTACATTTCTAGTGAAGGTATAAAAAAATCATACTCCTTTTTGATACACCATTTGACTTTGTGGTATAAATATAGACTCAAGAATGAGACAAAGGAGCAAAGTGCATTTGTGCACTCTAGGATAACAGATGGGAATTGAGGGTTTGTCTGTTCATCTCCAGTACACAAAACTAGTCACAGTTTGATTTTTACCCACTCTTTCATAACAAGGGAAAAAGAAAAGATTTGTTTTATGGTTCTTATTTGGAAAGACATTTACTGTGGCTCAAATGTCCAGATGGGAATATGCTTGCATGAAAAACCAGTGGGTCCCCAGAAAACACCATTCATGATCTGATCAAAATAAAGGAAAATTAATTTATTTTTTAGGTAGATGTATTGGGAAAAGTGTGCCTGAAAGTCCTTTCTCTGGGAAAATCTAAGAAGTGTATGGATAAAGCACATCCCCCCAGGTTCGACCACGGATAATAATTAAGCAATTTGGCTGTCTATTCATCTTTTGCATGCATCAGGGATGTCTGTGTGTGGGAGGTTCTAATTACAAACCAAGAGTCATTATTTATGCAACTTTGGACAAATCACTTAAGAAACATATTTTTTTCTTCTATGGAACAGAGCAGTAACTCCTGTCCACATTCTTTTATGATGTTGCTGCAAAGGTTAAAAATGTACATGTGATAAAGGTGATGCATAGGTCTTGATAAAACAGGAATGATTCCTAAATATGTGATTCGTTGTCTGTTGCTTCAAGTGTGTGGATGTATGTGCATTTGCATGCATGTGTTTATACATGTATATATAAAAGCCTCATATCTAAGAGTATAAGTGTTTCATGGTTAACTAGGTTATTATTTTTTAAATCCATCTTCCTTAAGGTTCTTTGGATGAAGAAACAGTTTGAATGGACATTACTAGTTATTGGGATTCTTAATTGCATTTTACTTTATATTGACTCATTGAGAAAAGTCTAGGTTGATTACAACAGAGGTACAGTGCATCTCAAAAGTTAAGACTGGGAACTCAGGGAAAGGAACATAACGGCTTCCAGGTGTGACGGCCTATATCTGTAATCCTAGCACTTGAGAGGCAAAAGCAGAATTCCTAAGAGTTTGAGACCCACTTAGGCTACAGATTGAGTTCTAGGCCAGCCTTGGGTATGTAGTGAAACAAAATGTATAAGGAAAATCTGATAAAGCCATATGAAGGCTCACTATTAGAAGCAGGACAGAGTAGGGTCTTCTGCAAGAGGTGCAGAGGTAGTTCACAGCTGCCAGAACAAAGAGAGGATGGTTCAGTTTACTGGTTAGGGCGAGGCCATAAACTCTATCTTTAGTATACCTATTGAAACACACAGTAGTGATTTGTCAGATACTCTGCATCACTGCATATTAATAATATCGAGACAGCCCTTGACCTCAGAAAGAGTAACTGCACAGGGTCAAAGACATGCGTTCCATATAGGAAGCCCTGCAGGGCTTTATGAGAGCTAAGGCTGACATTTAGAATGGCAGTGGAGAGGATAAGCCACCTGTCCTCAGGCAGTCTCCCATAAATGCTCTTTATCCCAGCTGGAGCTGGCATCATTTCCTAAAAGGTTTCCTGTGATATTTTGTGTAGTTAACTGGCCAGAATCCCAGGGACCCAGGACTGAGATGACACTCCTGTCTTCTGAGTCAAGTGTCTTCTTGGCTGGTGTTGTCTTTTTTTTCTTGGTTCTGGCGCAAGGATTAGTCAAGTGGTGAATTGATGCAGTTCTTTGTTGGAGAGGGCAGCTAAATGCCAGTTGTGATTTTTGTTCTCTAGACTATGCTGGGAACCACAGGGAATTTGTAGGCTGCCAGTAACTCATTTTGCATTAGCTACTGGGTGAGTACTCGGTGTAGCTGTTGCATCATTGCAAACAACTGAATTCAAATCCATTGTATGTTTAGAATTTGTTGCTAGAGAGTCAGATAACTGGCAAATGCTTTCATCAGGTAATTTCATTCTGAGCCTTTAGCTTGCTTTTCTGTTTCTCTGTTATTACATTGTACATTCTTTAAAAAAAAAGTCTTCTTTAGAACCATGTGTTTTTAGAAGCTGGGATTGTGTGCTGTGCTTTATTGGAACACAGAAGGAGACTGTCTGGTTAAGGCAAGAGATTGTGGTGCTAAAAAAGGAAATTGGCAGGTCTGTCCCTGGCGCTTTCTGTAAGAAAAGAAAAGGGATAACAGGCTGGCTGGGGATTCTATTAAAGGGAGACCTGATCCTCACATGACCTTGTTCCCTGAACCTAGAAGGATGGTGTGTCTACATAGCAGTCACTTTAGGGACCTGTTCTGCTTTCTGCCACTTATATTTAGAGGTTTAATGGAGAGACAGGAGCTTGTTAAGGCATAGGCATAATCGTGAATGCTGTGGTGATTACTTCCTTCCCTTTGCCAGAAGCCAGCCTCACTACTATGCATGGCCAAGTTTGTATCTACACATTTTTTTCTTTTTTTTTTTTTGGTAAGGAGAAGAAAGATTCTTATTACTAATTTGGACCTGGAAATGGTTCAGAGTAAGACAGATTTTGTGTTTCCATCATAGCCCTATTGGTGTGAAGGTCTTAAGCTAATGAAGTCATTTCAACTTTTTACATCACTTTCTAGTCCCACGTATGCTCCTAAAGCCAGAGGGACAGATATAGTCTTTTAGGCCAAGAAAATTGGCCTAAATTTCAAATTTCAAACCCAAAAGTCTGAAGTAAGAAGAGTTTCTATTTATACTGATTGTGTTTTGCTTTGTTGAGAGCAGTTTTCAGAGATGGCATTTTAAGTTCTAAAATGAATTCACTTTTCTTTCAAACTATGAAATGTTTGCAATATACTACAAATATTTTAGTAACATATCATTTAGTGACCGAGTGAAGTAGGACCAGGAAGTCGTTTTTATTAATATTTTTTTTTATTTTTGAAAGTTCCATGCATTCATACAATGCACACTAATCATTCCACCACTATCTCTCTCTAATTCCCACAATGCCACCAACCGTTTCTCTCTCACAGCTTCATGTACTCTCTAAAAATTTTTTTTGATATTAATTATACCCTGAGTGCAAACAGTGCCGCCCATATGCCCATGGGCATGCTACCATCCACTGAGGCGTGAGCAATCTGCCAGTGGCCACATCTCCAAAGGAGAATGACTTTTCCCAACTCAGCAACCATCAACTGCCCATAACTCCTCTGCTAGGATTCAGGCCTTAAGGGCCCCTCCCATGTTCACACTGCAATTTTGACTGGCTTGGTCTTATGCTGGTAACCACAGCTGCCTGAGTTGATGTGTTCATTAGCCATTATCCTGAAGTTAGCATTTCAAAGCTCTCTCCTCTGCATCCACTGGCTCTTACATTGTTTCTGTCCTCTCTTCCAGGAAGTTTCCCAGGACCAGAAAGTCTTTCTCCTGTTTTGAAATAGATAATCAAAGGCACACTTAAAGAGTGACAGAGATCACCCAGTGTGTTTGTGACAAAGGCTCAAAGTGTCATTTCATCAGGTTGGCCAGTAATCTGGTTCTGTATTTACTGTTTATGGAACTTCATCATGTCATAGATGCAAAGCAAACTCTTGAATGACTCTTGTGATAGGCAAGTAGATGAAATGTTTACCAAATATCTTGTCTGGAGTTTATTTATCCTTGTTTTGACTGCCACTGGTTAGAAATAGAGTGCTGAAGGATTAAGAACATGGGTTGTAGAAACTGACCACCTAACTTCAGTCTCTAGTTTGACATCCGTTTTCTGCACTCAGCTGTCCTCATCTGTGAAGTGGGGATGGATGATGGGCACTTAGTGCACCAAGCCATCTGAATTACTTAGAGTGGTGTCTGAAACACTGTTAACACTCAGTAAATGCTGGTGGTTGCTTTGCTTTGGATGATGCTTTCAGTTTTGTGACTCAATATGAGGAAAAAAAGTTCCTGTTTTTCTCTGTTTTTGGAGTCTTACCAAATCTAGTAAGTCTCTGGTACTCTCACCCCTGTAAAGTAGTCCAAATGTGAGAGCCAACCTTGTGTGTGCGTCTGTTCTATAGCTGGATGAGAAGCTAGCTTTGGTGTTGGAACTTTTTACAATGGTGTCATGCAAGCAGGTGAGAGTGTTAGTGCAGAAGAGAGTGTAGGATCCCCCGGATCTGGAGTTGGAGGTTGTTGTGAAACATCCTATATGGATGCAGGGAACTAAACTCAGATCTTCTAGAAGAGCAGTATACACTTTTAACTGAGCCATCTCTCCAGGCTCAAGAAGGGGAGCCGGGGAGGAGAAACAAAATCATTCCAACTAGTATTCCTTGACTTGAGAAACAATAGAATTTAAGGCGTTTTTAGTAGGCTAGCCTGTACATTTCAGTTCTCCATGATTCTTTCACCATCAGTCAGAATCCTGTACTTTGGTCATCTCTGAGGGTGGGTTTAACTCTTACGTGATGTGTATTTGTGAACACATTCATACTATAGAAGATTGACATCATCTTGGAAAACTATAGATTAAGGGAATTTCGGGAGTAAAAGTTTATACTTGATACCTTGTATGTTTGAAGACTACATCTTTGCTGGTGAAGGTACATTGATGAGCTGGAGGTGGATAGGATGATTGAAAGGAGAGGGTATGGCATCTCTACATTCTAGTGTGTGCATGCATAAGAAGCTGAACCAGCAATTCTTAAACTTAGGTTGCAGTGCTCAGCACCGTCTCTACTTACTATGAAGGATGCCATGAAATTCTGGAGGTAGCTGTACAGATATCAGTGTATAATGTAACCTAAAAGCATACTGAATGAAAGTGCGACATTGAGAAATCAATGTAACTAACTGCCTTTATAGACTCTAAAGTCCCATGATCTTGGGAGTTAGCACCTTTCAACAAATATTTTTCTTTCCCCTGCCTTGCTTTTAATTCTTTTTTTTTTTTTTTTTGAGACAGTCTTGAAGTGGCTCAGGCTGGTCTTAAGTTTATGATTCTCTTGCCTAAGCTTGCCAGTCATGCCTAGCATCCTTGATTTCTTTGTGCAGTTATGTGTATTTTTTTATGCCAAAGCAAGGTCATGCTCTGGTTTTCTCTTTGAAAATTTTACATGTAGAGCTGGGTGTAATGGCACATGCCTGCGATCCTGGTACTTAGGAGATAGAGGCAGGAGGATCCAGAAGTGAAGTAAAGGCCAGTCTGGCCTGCATAGCAATACTCACCTCCCCCCACAATACAGCATACATTCACACCCACCCCTAACCTTTTACTCATTCTTGAAATTTTCTTTTGGGAAATTATTCTGAAACTATATATGGTAGTAGTTGGCTTTCTGTTGCTATGATACACACCATGACTAAAAGCTACTTTGGGAGGAAAGGGTTTATTTTATCTAATAGGTTATAGTCCATCATCAGGAGAAGCTGAGCCAGGAACTCAAGTAAGGAGCCTGAAGCAGAACTAAGGCAAAAACCATGAAAGAACATGGTTTCCTGGCTCGTTCCCTCTGACTGGCTCAGCTGGCTGTCTTACACAGCCCAGACCCACCTGGCTGTGGATGGCACTACCTATAGTGGGCTGGATCCTTCTACATCAGTTAGTAAATGAGATTATGCCTCACAGACATGGCCCACAGGCCATTCTAACCTGGGCATTTCCTTAGTTACAGTTCTCTCTTAACAGGTGATTTTAGGTTAGTGTCAAGTTGACAGCTGAAGCTAAATCTGTCAGTAGATCTTCTGGGGGCCAGTGGGAGCCTGTTAAGCCTATCTGTATCATACCTTCATTATAAATAAGGAGAGGGAGTTGTAGAGAAATGAGATGCTCTTTGCCCAGTGTTAAAATCTATTTAGCTCTCTCCTACTGAGCTGTCACTCTATTTTGAGCAACAGTGATAATTGATATTTCTGACAGTGAGAGGAAAGGCTCAGGTTTTCCAGGGTTTTCTGACTCTTCAGAGGTGAGTTACATTCTATGACCGAAGTTTATGCCAAGTGTCTTTCATTGTGCTTGGAAACTGGTTGTGTCTTGTTGTAAAACCAGAGTTCTCAAATGGAAAGTCAGCGTTTCCTCAGATTTGCCTACACTAGTGTTCTGATTTAATTTTTGTTGCCATGATATAATACTCAGACAGAATGCAGCGTAGTGAAGACAGGTTTGTTTCAGCTTATAGTTCCAAGTTATGATCCATCATTGTGAGGAAGTTAAGGCAGGAACTTCAAACAGCTAATCAAGTCGTATCTGCAGTTGAGCAGAGAGAAATGAAGGCACGTGTGTTCACTGGCTTGCCTGTGCTTACCTCAGTTTCTCTACTTTTGTACACTTCAGAATCTCCTGCAAAGAGAATGGTACTGATCACAGTGGTGAGGTCTTCCCACATCAATTAAATTAAAATACCTCCCTGCCAAGATGTGCTGTAGGCCAATTAAATATATATATATATATATATGATTCCTCATGGAGACTCTGTTTCCACAGGATTCTTGGTTGTATCAAGTTTGACTGTTAAAGCTAACCATCAGAAGCAGTGACTTTGTTCCTTTGAGCTACAGGGAGAAAGTTGGTAGGAGTGATGGAAGGAGATGTATTCCTATCTTTAACAAGAGATCCATGTGGATGAAAGGAGAAATGGAGACCCTTTGTGGCCAGAAAGGTGATGATGATGGGTTGATGCTGATATAATCTGGTTTTAATTTTGTTTTAAAAGCACTAGTTCTGCTTTGGTGTGTTTCATGTATTCATATAGCCTTTCTGAGATTTACTCTTCTGGAGACATTGCTCACACTGTTTACTCTTCTAGGTTAACTGTTTGAAACCATCTGTTGTTAATTTTCTCATTGTATTACATTATGTTCTTTGGTTGTGTTATAAGTACTAAAAGCAAATTTAGGCAGAAGCAGATGATTTACAAGTTGCATAGGTAGCTTTAAGCCTTAATGGTGATTCTCGCCCCCCCTTTTTTTTTGGTTTTTCGAGACAGGGTTTCTCTGTGGCTTTGGAGGCTGTCCTGGAACTAGCTCTTGTAGACCAGGCTGGTCTAGAATTCACAGAGATCCGCCTGCCTCTGCCTCCCGAGTGCTGGGATTAAAAGCGTGCGCCACCACAGTCCGGTCATTTCCCCCTTTAAATAAATGTATGTATGTTCTTTTCAAATGGACAAAGATTCTCTGCTGAGTTTAGCAATCAGTTATTTAATGCTATTTATAATCACCTGTTGTCCTGGAGTGCCTTCTTTGAGACCCTAAGACTGTTATCTCCAAGCAAGCTCTTGGGAGTGAGGCAGGCACTGGTTCTGATAAATGTTTTCCTAAGGTTCTTGGAGTTGCAGAATAATGGTTTTATCATTCTGTTAGATTCTCAGGCTGAGGGCTGACCTGTGGAAGTGTGAAGAACTTAGAAGCACATTTAAAGTGGCTGCTTCTAGGAGGGAGCCAGGTCTGTGGGTCTGGGGGCCTGGAGTGGAAGAGACATAGCTGGTGAAGCTTTGCTGGCCCTATAACGTTAGCCACTCATGAGGCTGCGCAGATCTTTTCAAAGGGAATCTAGGGTGATTCCTTAGCCAGCTATCAACAGCCTCTTGGATTGACTTCTGGATGTTATAGTTGAGACCACGGTGTGCAAAAATCATAACATATGTTCCATTTGTGTCTCAGCATCAAGTTGATGGTAAATGTGGTTTCTCTGATTAGATTTTTGTTGGGAGTTGAACAGAAGTGATGTTGAAATGGGCTTATTACCCAACCAAATTGCCTCATGTACAGACAAGCCGAACTGGTGCTTTGCTTGAAGTTGGCCTGGAGTTTTCAGAGATTTAATTGTGGCCTTCCTAAGGCTGTGCCTGGGGTTGTATTTCCAATCCCTCTCAACTTTTGTCCCTGTAGAAAGGGAGGAAGTGGAGTTGTGACAGATATATTGCCAGATAGCACACAATAGCACAAAGAACGAGACAGACATGGTGCAAGCCATTCAGAGAGACAGATTTATGCTCTGTGTTGCCCTAAACCATAGATCCATCTATTTCAAAGAAACAACCTGCCTACGTATTATATTTCAGACAGACACAGCTTTGAGGAGATGCTGACTCCTCCTGTTTAGCTTTTGTCAGTAATGCTGCACATTTTGCTTCAGTCATTTACTTTTGTGGGGACAGGAAAGTTTATTTGGCAAAGGAACACTTGTGTCTAGTTTAGAACTAGGATGCTAGGATTTATGTCCAGATGCATATTGCATGATATCTGTGCCTAAGTTACCTTTCCTGTAAAAAATTATTCCAAGTCCGACCTCACAGGTAGCTCTGCGAATTTAAGTTTAGTTAAGACATTTACTAAGTGATCATTGTCTTGCCTATTTTATGACTGGAATGTGTTGATTTAATGGAAATGAATAGTGTCTGTATAGTATACATGAGACACTATGCAGTAAGATCTTATAGCTGATGTTAATGAAAAAGTACTTTTGAGAACTGTGTACATTTGGCTTTATAAAAATATTTGATTGTATTTTCCCTCCCTCCCTCCCTCCCTCCTCCCTCCCTCCTCCCTCCCTCTCTCCTTCCCTCCCTCCTCCCTCCTCCCCTCCCTCCCTCCCTCCCTCCCTCCTTTCTTTTTTCCAGTTTTTCAAGACAGGGTTTCTCTGTGGCTTTGGAGGCTGTCCTGGAACTAGCTCTTGTAGACCAGGCTGGTCTTGAACTCACAGAGATCTGCCTGCCTCTGCTTCCCGAGTGCTAGGATTAAAGATGTGCTGCACCACCGCCACAGCCACCGCCTGGCTTGATTGTAGTTTTTTCTCCATCTTTTTAAATTTGAATTAGAAACAAGATTGTTTTACATGTCAATCCCAGTTCCCTCTCCTTCCCCTCCTCCCCTGCCCACCCCCTACCCCCAACTAGCACCCCACCTATCCCACACCCTTTCTGCTCCCCAAGGAGGGTGAGGCCTTCCATAGGGAGGTCTTCAGAGTTTGTCATATCCTTTGGGATAGGGCCTAGGCCCCCACCCCCACCCCCACCCCCGTGTGTCTAGGCCCAGGGAGTTTGATTGTAGTTTTTAGTGTCCATAATTATGTATTTTGTTGAGGATAAGTAAACACTGGTGATACATAATGTAGAAGACATTCTTACTGCCTGAACCATTTTTCCAGCCCAAGCCACCCTTTCTTGATTTCTTAGTTTTATTGTTTTCTTATAACATTGTATATTTGTTTTTAGATAAATACTTGATTTAGTTAGATGTGTTTTGAAAGAACATCAATTACTTTTCATGTGACAATGGAAAAATATAACTGTGGTATCTTATAGCAAATTGAGTCTTCTGCCTTTTGCTAGATAGAGATTCTAAAGTAGTTGTTTTTCAGTAGTAGTTCACTAAGTCAACACATTCATTGACTCATTTGTGAATATCTAAGTACTGTTGCACACAAAAGTGGCAGTTTTTCGATGAAGCTCTTGAGATATTTTATTCAGTTATAAATAGTCCAGGTGTTTCATTTACTGTCTGGTTCAATTAGAGTTCTTACAAACAGCTTATATGGGTTTCCCTTAGATGGGAAAAGTGGGGACCCTCAGGACTGTCTTTATTATTTTTTGTGTGCATTCTGTGATGGTTCGTTTGTTAACTGACACAACCTAGGAAGAGAGTGTCAAGGAGGGACAGTCTAGACCAGCATTTTTTGTAGGCATATCTGTGGTGAATTGTCTTGATTGCTATAATTTATACAGAAGATTCACCCTGAATGTGGGTGGCATCATTCCCTGGTTTTGGGCCCTGGATCATATAAGAAGAAGAAACTACCTGAGTATTATAGTATGCATCTATTTCTCTCTGCTCTTCCATGTGGATGTGACTAGTTGCTTCAGATTCCTGTCTTGACTTTCCTGCAGGGATGGACTATGTCTAACCAGGAATTGTAAGTTGAAGAAACCCTTCCTCCCCTAAATTGTATTTTGTCAGGGATTTTTTTTTTTGATTTTCTAAAAAATTGAAACCAGAATACAATCTCATTATCAGTTTTTTATTGTTTTAAAATTGCCTGGTACATTTTACTGTCTTAATCTTTAAGTACATATTTCACTAACGTTGATACATTAATAGTGCTGTGTGCAAGAAGCTTTTAATCCTAGGAACCTCAACTACCCATTGACTGTTCTCCATCCTCCCCCTCTCCAGTCCCTGACCACAGCCATTATACTTTCTATTGCTGCAAGTCAGTCAAGGGGAGTCTTTTGTAACTGGCTCATTTCACTTAGTAATATTCATAAGCTTTGGTATTTCTAAGTTGAATAAGACTCTGTTGTATGTATATATATGGTACGTTCAGCTTATCTCTATTTATGATGGATGTCTGTGCTGCTTCTCTCTGGGCTGTTGTAAATCATGCTGGTGACCATAAAGTGTTTAAATCTCTTTGAGACCCTATTGTTAATTTTTTTGTATGTATTCCTAGCAATAGGATTACTGAATTACAGTCTTTAGCTTATTGAAGATTTTCCTTCCTGGTTTTCATGTTGTCTGTAACATTTTACTGTCTTATCAATAGTGCATAAATGTTCTTATCTTTTAAATAGCCCTTTTCATTTTGACAGGGGGCTCCATAGAGGCAAAGTAGACTTCATGGTTAAGCTTCACATGGACCGATCAGCTTTATCACTTTAAGTGACTTGAACTTGCTTGAGGTCATATTGCAGGAGCAGGCCTATATAGGTTATCACCTTATGAACAGATGGTTATCCTGGATGTTGGGAGATCTAGACTACAAGTGAATGGATTAATCTTAGGTAGGGTCACCTCAGTATCCACCCAGCATTTAGACAACTTTAGACTTCCAAAGATATTGTTTCTTTTTTTTTAAAAGATTTTATTTATTTATTATGTATACAGCATTCTGCTTCCATATATATCTGCACACCAGAAGAGGGCACCAGATCTCATAACGGATGGTTGTGAGCCATCATGTGGTTGCTGGGAATTGAACTCAGGACTTCTGGAAGAGCAGCCAATGCTCTTAACCACTGAGCCATCTCTCCAGCCCCCAAAGATATTGTTTCTTAAGTGCTTCTCTCTAAGTGGACAGGGTGCATCTTCCTTAACAGAGACACTGAACAGCAGAGACCATGCTTTATATGCTGGGATTAAACCTTCATTCTTGCTGGGTGGTGGTGGTGGTGGTGGTGGTGGCGGCAGCAGTGGCGGCGGCGGCGGCCGCACCACACACCTTTAATCCCAGCACTCGGGAGGCTGAGGCAGGCGGATCTCTGTGAGTTTGAGACCAGCCTGGTCCACAAGAGCTAGTTCCAGGACAGCCTCCAAAGCCACAGAGAAACCCTGTCTCGAAAAACCAATAAATAAATAAATAAATAAATAAATAAATAAATAAATAAATAACCCAAACACACAAAACCCCCCCAAAACACTTCAGTCTCATGATTAGAGTGGGGCGCTTTCTGCCCTGACATCTTGGCAGTGGGTATGAAGTTTAGAATCTGCTAAGGACATTTCCTAACTATTTTGCCCACTTAAATTTGGATTTAATTGAGTCAGGATTATTATGGATTATTTTTGAAGGCCATAAATCTTAATACTAGTGATATGGAAATATTGGTGCCTCCATCCTTTTAGAGCTATCACTAATAACTAACAGTACTGGCTGCTTTCGGTGCTGATATTCTTCTTAGGCATTTTTATTCTTCCTAGTATGTCCCCTTAGAAATTGATTTATGTATTTGAAATATTAAAGGTGACTAGACCTTTCTCTGCCTGCTTTCTCACAGGTGACAGAGTACTACATTTGGCCAGCCATTGGCAGTTCTGTTGATCAGTGTAGAGTCCGAGAAGGGGAGAGTTTTCTAGAAAAGAGCTGCTGTGCTGGGGCTCCTCATGCATGTTTTGCCCAGTGGGGATCATGTGCACACTGGAACTTCCCTAATCTCATTTTCTCCAATTGTAAGATGGATTTTTTAAGGGCCCTCTGAATTATGAGGTCTAGGCACTTTGAGATTTGGGAATAGCCTAGTAGGTTCTGGCATGACCAGGTTTTTTTGAGAATAAGTATTATAATAGTAGCTGTATATCTTGCAGTGGGTGAGGTGGGGGCGGGTGTGGGTGGTTGTGGGTGGTTGGGTGGGTATGGAGAAAGAGACTAGTTAGGAAGCTGTTGCAAAAAGTCCCTCTAAAGCACCTTAGGAACACTTGTACTCTGAATTAGGGTCAAGCACTTCTCTGAAATGGCAGCTCCCTGATGCCCGTGGAAGCATCTGAATGTGCCTATCGCCCTGGTTCAGAGCTAGGAGGGAGAAACTGATGGATCCATGTGCCCTGTCTGTCTTCTTGTCAGCAGTGTCTTCACACCCTATTGCCATTTATGTTTTTTGATGAATGATTAATTAGAAAAATAATCATTTGTAAATTGTGAATGAACTAGACATTTGGCCCTGCCTGTAGGGAAATGGTGCCTCTGAGCCGGTTGTAGCTTGCAGCCAGTATAGTACATCAGAGCTGCAGTATTCCCAGATCAGTGATGAATTTACATCAAGTTCCTTTTCAGCATGTTAATGACTGTTATGGCTGAGTAACTAGCGAAAAATAATAGCAAATAGGTAGAGTAAATATTTAATGCTTCTGTATCATTTATAACTTAGTACAAGATATGTGTTTTGATTTAGAAGAGTAAATGAGTCTTGGACAAAAGCTCTGACAAAGCAACACGGTCTCTTCAGTCTTTGTTTCCTTTACTTTTTTGTACTTAATTAAATTAAAAAAAATAGAGTTGGGGCTGTGGTAGATTCACTAGGGGAGTAGGATTTTTTATTTATTTATTTATTTTTGTAAGTTTCAGTCATAGTTTCCTGGCAATTTGGATCTATACATTCTGTCTACATCATTGATTAAATGCCAGGTATGTGCAAAGGCCTATGTTGTCTCTAAAATACATCTTTTATCACATTTTCTCTTGCTTTAAAACTTCAGTGACTTCCCTGCTTCTAGAATGAAAACTGACTTTTTTGTCCTCTTTGCCTTGACCCTAACCTCCTGGCTGTATTCCCTAAGCTGTGTGGCCCTCCTGTTCAAACTGTAGTGGTTGACAAGTTTTACCTTTGTACCTCTCCTCAGAACATTGGTTCAGGAAACAGCTATGTCTTCCCCCCACCCATGCTAAGTTCTTTCTTGCTCCAAGGCTCAGTCTTACTCTTTTTCTTCTTTTCTTATTTCTTTACTTATTTTCATAGGGTCTGGAAATTGAGTTTCCGGTTTATTCTTGCTATGCAAATACTTCACTACTAAGCTACATCAGCAGCCCTGAGGTCGGTTTAAGAAATTTTTTTTTTCTGGTTATCTTCATTGGATGGGAGCCAGTTAAGTTTTGAATATAGCAGATATTAAATGTAGATCATAATTCTCTCTTCCTCCCATTTGAGATCCCTCTAGGTAATTGCAAACGAATCTTACTTTTCCTTTCGTCTTCTTAGCCATTTGTCATCCTGGACAAACTTGGCTATTTTGTTCATAAAAGCAAGTTGTTACCCCATAGAAATTTATTAAGATTGAAGTTAGTAGGGAAACAGTCTTTTAAGATAACATCAAGGTTTCTGAGAACAGAGGAATTTTCAGTAGGAGATTAGTTAAAAAACAAAAAACAACAAACAACAAACAAACAAACAAACTCTTAGCATTCATAAAATGTGCTATTGTAGGAGTTGGAGAGATGCCTCAGTGGATAAGAGTATTTCGTATGCAATCTTGAGGGCCTGAGTACAGATCCTCAGGTATAAATGAGGGCCAGGGCCAGCAACAGGGACAATGGATTCTGATGGAAGAAATCCTCTGTATTTTTACTGTGTTATTGAAATTCAAACCCAGGTTAAACAGTGGTATTTAAAGGAGGTGACTAGAATGGGCTTGTAAACATAAAGGCTATCTGTGTAGGTCAAGGAAATCAAGGCAAGACTGTGTCTGCTGCTTTTGTGTTTTCTTTAGATAGGGCCTCACTATGTAGCTTTAGCTAGCCTGGAACACTCTATGTAGACCAGGCTGGCCTTAAACTGAGTTCTGCCTGCTTCCCAAGTGCTTGGAATAAGTACCATTTTTACATTTTTAAAAGAGTCTGTCATTAGAAACTGTATGACATTTCCTGTATAGACCCATGGTGTAAGAACAGTGCTGGATGTGGGTTGTAGCAAGGCAAAAACACTTGTCATTGTGTTACAAAGAATTAAACCATCCCGAGAGACAATATGAAGGGATATAAACACAAGAGCTAAGAGACTGTCTTAGAGTTTCTATTGCTGTGATGAGACACCAGGACCACTGCAACTCTTATATAGGAAAAATGTTTAATTGGATGGCTTACAATTAAGTTCAGAGGTTGAGTCCATTATCATCATGGTGGGACATGGTGGCAGGCATGCAGGCAGATATGGTGCTGGAGCAGTAGCTGAGAGTTCTACATCTTACATATCTTATGAATGGAATAGGAAGTGGTCTAATACACTGGGCATGACGAGCATATAGGAGACTTCAGAGTCTACTTAAGCAGTGACATACTTCCTCCAACAAGGCCATACCTCCTAATAGTGTCATTCTCTATGCCCTTATGGGGGCCAGTTACATTCAAATTACCACCTTCCATTCCTTGGCCCCATAAACATGTAACCATATCATAATGCAAAATGCATTTAGTGCAACTTCAAAATTCTCATTGTCTATCACAGTCGCAACAATGTTTTAAAGTCCAAAATTCAAAATCTTTTCTGAGATTCATGTAACCTCTTTAATCCCCTGTAAAATCAAATTAAAAAAAAAAGCTGATCACATACTTCTAACATATAATGGCACAGGATACACTTTACCATTTCAAAACATAGGGAAGGGAGCACAGTGAGGAAATACTGGACTGAAAACTAACTGGGCAAATTCTAAATTCCATGTTTCTATGTCTGATGTCAAAACACTCCTTTTAGCTTGTTGACTGCAATACACTTCTTTCACTTGGACTGGTTCCACCCCTTGTTAATAGCTTTCCGAAACAGCTATCACACAATTTTAGCATCACACAATTCTCTAACATCTTGTGGTCTCCAAGGCAATCCAGGCTTCTCCTTCACAGTGTCATACAGTGGCCTCTCTGGGCCTCCATTCAGGGACCTTCCAACACATGCCTTACCTTAGCAGCTTTCCTTACTTGTGGGGGAATATTCTATAACCCATTTCTTCTGTCCTTGAGTATAATGCCAAAACCATGTGGCTGACTGCTGAGGCTAGAACATGGCCCCCTACTTCAATTACAATTTCACCAGCTTTCTGTTTTTGATGGTTATCTTCACTGCCTAAACTTGGCTGTTCTGGAACTTGCTCTGTAGACCAGGCTGGCCTCAAACTCAGACCTCCTCTTGTCTCTGTCTCCAGAGTGTTGGGATTAAAGACATGTAGCATCATATCAGTCTCTTAGGCTTTGCATTAATCCCTTTTCACAAGTTGGAAATTTAGCTGGGTGGCATCTTGACCTGAGGTCACAACTTCCTTCATTCCATTTCTTAATCTGTTTATCTCCTTGAGTTCATGATTTAGTTCTATTCCACTTCTTGATGTTCCTTTTCTCCTCAAATTTTACATTTTGTAATCTACCCTGCTCAGCTTGCTTCTTTTTGTTATAAATTTTCATTAAGAGTTAACACCAGGCTGGGCAGTGGTGGCATGTGCCTTTAACCCCAGCACTCGGGAGGGAGGCAGAGGCAGGCAGATCTCTGTGAGTTTGAGACCAGCATGGTCTACAAGAGCTAGTTCCAGGACAGCCTCCAAAGCCACAGAGAAACCCTGTCTCAGAAAAAAAAAAAAAAAACAAAAAACAAGAAAAAGTTACCACTAATAACCACATGACAGAGTCTATAATAGACTGTTTTGAGATTTCTTCTGCCAATATAATTAATCTAAAACTATTTAACTTTAGCCTCAGGCAGACTTTAGAAAAGGGCAAAGGCAACTACATTCTTCACCAAAATATCTCAAGATTAGTCTCTGGGCTGCATACTAACATTCTTCTCCTCTGAAACCTCTTGAGGCATGCACCTACATTTCAAATCACAATCAGTACCATTGTCTTTCATGTTCCTACTAGGATGGCCCTGCACCCCACTTGAGCAGTGTAGGAGAGCTGGTCATGATAGGGTGGGCACCAACTGCCAGGCTGACCAAGTCAGCTACCACCTCAGCCCCAGATCCAGGGCTTTGAGCTGGCCCACCTCAACTCCTGCCCATCTATTAGCCACCAGAGTGTGTGAAGGGCTGGTCCTGCAGAACCAAAAGTGCATAATCTCCATGATGCAGGCAACACAGTAGGATGTCTGAGAGGAGTTTCCACGAAGGTCCAGTGTTGATGGTATAGCAGAATCTAGAGGCCATGAACCAGACTAATGACTGATTGCATTGAACATTTGCAAGTAAAGCTGATTGGACCAGAAGGTTATATAGTGTGACACTCCTTGACACATGCAGCTTCCATGGCAAGACTTTTTTCTTTTTTATTTTTATTTTCTTTTGGTGGGAAGTTACAGGGTGAAGGGTGAATATGGAAGGACTAGGAAATGAGTGGGATTGGGGTATATGTTGTGAAATTCACAAAGAATCAATAAAAATTTATGAGAAAAAATGAGGCAAGATTTCCAAATTTTGGAGGACTCTAATGATTTTTTTTTTTTTTTGAGGCAGGGTTCTTCTGTTTGGAGGCTGTCATGGAACTAGCTCTTGTACACCAGGTTGGTCTTGAAATCACAGCGATCTGCCTGCCTCTGCTTCCCAAGTTCTGGGGTTAAAGCATGTACCACCACCACCTGGCTCTCAAATGATTTTTGAAAGCTTAATTGGTAGAGGCCTTTATATTTGAGAAATTTAAAAACATCATGTGGTTTTCTAAATATTAACTATGCAAAGTAAGACTATAAAATTTTTGGCATAAATAATTTGGAATTGTTACATTTTTAAGAATTAAGAAATATTACCTGGCAAAATAGCTCAGTGGATAAAGATACCTGCTGCCAAGCTGGATGGTCTGAATTCAGTCCCTGGAGCTGACATGGTGGAAGGAGAGAACAGACTCCCCCAAGTTGCTCTCAGACCTCCACACATACGCACAGTGACACACTCATGTAGACACATAAATTAATGTAAAAAAAAGAATTAAGAAATGTGGCTCAGGCTATTGAATTTAATCATGTGCATATATAACTCAAAGATTTGTAACTCCTGACCTCAATATTTTTGTATCTAAGCCATTTGGATACTTCTTAGCTCACTGAGCCACCTAACATTAATCCTAGCAACCATTAGTATGAGTTACATACGAGTTATTCACAAAACAGGATACCAGAAGTCTGCAAAAACGTGAGTAAGGTGTTCTTTGATAGTGAATGCACAATATTTAGAGCTTGCTACTGCCATAGGTGAGGGTTTACTATGTGGGTAATGACTTTGGGGTGAGGTTTGTTGTGTGTGTCTGCTGAAGCAGTAGGGATTTAGATGATTATACTTGTTGTACCACTTACATGTAAAGCCATTGAGAAATTACAGGATAGGACAATAGCTGCTGTGAGTATGTACCTCTAGATGTTGTGGTAATATGCAGATAATCTTCAACAAATCAAATTTAAGGGTGTTTTTTAAAGCAAGCAACTTATATTTCAAAAGTAGGAACAGCAACATTGCAAAACAAATGACTGATTTAAGACTACCCTGGGGTTATAGTCATAATAAATCGTCCATCTGGAGGATTGTGAGAATTGTGAGTTCTGACTGTTCTCGTGTGGGTGCACAGCAGGGTATGGTGAGTAGGCGTAGCTTTGCAGAGTTGTTCAGGTTCTCCATCGACACACTCCGCCAACTTATATTCTCTGCTGAGGTGCTGGTTTTAATTTACCGTAACACATTTTTTTTTTTTGGGGGGGATTTCCTAGCTTGTTTGTTAGACCAATTGTTTGTAATCATTATATTAAAGAAAACAAACCTTTGTGGAATTACATTTGTGATTCTAGGACTCTCCTTTGAGAAATACTGGCAGGGTCAATATGAAAGAAGCATATGACTGATTTGAGCTCTCCCCTTAAATGATCAACCTGAATGCCATTGTTCAGTTCACCTTCTTTTTAAATACCCTTCAGCCTAGCATTAAAGCAAGATCAACAGCCGTATGTGAATAATGTTTTTCCTTTCTCTTTTCTGTGCCTCTCCTATCATATTGAAATACCCGGGCACTTTCTTTCCTTTTCAGAAACACAAAGGAGGATCAGGCCATATAATGGACTATTTATGTGTCAAATTAAATGTTTTACACTGAGGCTGTTTTGAGTTATATGAGCGGTAAAAATATGTATTAAGCTGCCAACCCTTTTTAAAAAAATGTATATTATTTAGCTGATCGTTTGTAACAGTCTGATAGACCCATAATGGTGTTTTGAGTAAATATGCATTTGAGCAATTTATGAAACTTATGTTTATGTGTGTATTAAATAGTCTGGGTAGGGACAGACCAAAAGTTATTACCAGTTGACAGCTGCTGTCTGGTGACCAATTTCGAATGAATTGGTGGATTTCCTTCAGTGTGAAGTAAATGGGTTTCTGTGAAGGGAGCTGATGGCGTAGTTATTTGTGTGTGTGTGTGTGTGTGGGGGGATCTTAGCTATGGAGGACTATTTATTGGTTCGGTGAGGCAGTGGTGTCTCCATTCCCTTAAACTAATACATATGGTCTATTTTATTTCATGTTGTAACTGGGAATATTTTTTACCTGGCCATGTTCATATAATGCATGCTGTACTTAATTAACACTGCATTCTGTTCTTTGTAACAGGCATTTTTATGACGTGTGCCTGTCAGTAATATATTTCATACATGCTGTCGAAAACAGAGATATTTACACACATATATAAAGCTCACCCACAAATTAGGAGGTTAAAGAACTGAGTTTAAAGTGTACACTTAGATAATACATTTTCATTTTTGTTTCTTTTTTTTTGTTTTTTTTTTTTTTTTTTTTTTTTTTTTTTTTGGTTTTTTCGAGACAGGGTTTCTCTGTATAGCTTTGGAGCCTATCCTGGCACTCGTTCTGGAGACCAGGCTGGCCTCGAACGCACAGACATCCACCTGCCTCTGCCTCCGCCTCCTGAGTGCTGGGAGTAAAGGCGAGTGCCACCAAGGCCCAGCCTCATTTTTGTTTCTTAATGAATCATTTTGGGTATCTTTTGGATTACACAGAACTTGCATTGTAGGATAAGGACAGTGCCTAGGCTTTTTCATAGAGGATGAGGGACAGTGGTTTGTAAAGCCTTTCATAAACTTGTGCAAGTCATTCTACTATCTTGAGTTCTAGTTTGTCATTTGTGAAACATGGATTCTTTCTCAGATGTCCACTTCAGTGATGGCTACAGAGTCTCTTCTTCAGAGAGACCTTGTTTGATCTGTAAAGCATCTCTTCCTCCCCTCTCCCCAGTCATTCATTCTGTGCTCTGATTTATTCCTATTTAAATAGCTGTTCACTATCCTAATTAAGGTTACTTAATTAAGGTTACTTTCACTGGATTGAGACCTTTGGGTTTTCTTCTGTTTTGTCCTCTGTATATCCTTAAATCTTAGAACAGTACCCAAATGGCACATACTAAGTACTCAATAAACACTAATAGACATTTGAGTACTGGTCAAATTTGAGTAGTTTATTTGTTACTACTGATTTCACTGAATGCACTGCTAAAAGCTGGTTCTCCAAGCTAGGAGCAGTAATTCCCCTTGCATGAATTGCTCTCTGTGGGGTCCATGCTATAGAAATGATGGACTTCCTTCTTCTTCCTCTAAAGCCAGTGTGTATTAGGCTTGAAGAAGTTAGGTGGACCTGAGCCAAGTGTTTGATCCAGCTTCTTCACACTGGCATCCTCTTTAGCTCCTTGCACTTGCTTACTATGCCAATGTGTCAGAGATTTCAGTGGGGTTGTGTGTGTGTGTGCTTCAGAGGCGGTGACATTGCCACAGAGCCTCTGTGACACCTTGAAAGTACTTTTACCATCTCTACCCCCAAGGCAGACCTACTGCACTGCTATGGTTAGTTCCAGGTATGTAGGGAGGCTGATCAAAATTTCATGCTTAGACGACAGAAAGATGTGGCCTGGGAAAGAGTGGATCATGAACCCCCACACTCCATCCTGCCTTAATTTTTTTGTAGCACTGAAATAAATTGTTATGGAAACATCTGTTATTTAAAAGGGCACACTTTTGATAGTGTATATTAAGTGTTTCAAGAGAAATTTTTGATGACTTTCTATGGTTCAGCTTTTGAAAAGGTTTTTTTTATATTTACATATTTTTCCGGCAAAAATGATTGTCTTAAAAATTATAAAGGCCGAGGAGACGTTGGAAATCTTCGGGACCTCCTGTAGTAGTTCAGTACTTATCCCTAGCATAGGTGTGGACTTTGGGAGCCCATTCCACATAGAGGGATACTCCCTGAGCCAAGACACCCGTGGGTGGGCCTAGGCCCTATCCCAAAGGATATGACAGACTCTGATGACCCCCTATTGAAGGCCTCACCCTCCCTGGGGAGCAGAAAGGATATGTGATAAGGTAGTGTTTTAGTTGGGGGAGTGGTAGGGGAAGAGGGGAGGGAGTGGGAACTGGGATTGACATGTAAAACAATCTTGTTTCTAATTCAAATAAAAAAGAATAATAAAAAAATTATAAAGGCCAGCCTTTATAGTGGTTGTGATGTATGCCTTTAATCTTAGCACTTGTGAGGCAGAGGCAGGTGGATCTCTGTGAGTTTGAGGCCAGCCTGGTCTACAGAGTGAGTTCCAGGACAAACTCAAAAACTACAGAAAACCCTATCTCGACCCCCGCCCCTCCAATTATAAAGGCCAAATCGTCTCCAGCCTTTTTATGTTGAGATAAGAATTGAGTCTATGGCATTGAAATAGCCAGCATAACGTGGAAATTAGATGTTAGTAGTGTCACATGAAGACTGAGAGTTTGGAGTTGTATAAACCTTAGTCAAATATTGACTTTGCTGCTGATTTCTTCACCACTGTGAGTCCCCTCTGCTCTATAAGCCGTAGTTTCTTCATCTGTATCACAGTGATGGTTGCATTCAACCAGCACAGACTTGAGCAACAGGATGTAAAAACATCTGTCAGTGCTTAGTGTGCTTTGGGCAGTCAGTGCATCTTCCAGCTTCCCCTGGTCCCTTTTAGAGGTAAACTCATTGGGCATTATGAAGACATTTGATGCCAAAGGGAAATTCAAATCATGCTATGTCTATGTTTTGGTTTTTATTTTTGTACAAGGATGTGATTGTAGAACAGCCCTCATCCCTTTCCTGTGCTATGGAAATTTGCAAAGATTCTCACAACAAAAGGCTTGACTTGTCTCTCTCTCTCTCTCTCTCTCTCTCTCTCTCTCTCTCTCTCTCTCTCTCTGTGTGTGTGTGTGTGTATGCACTTTTGATTGTTAATATAACCTGTCCCACATGATGGGGGAATTTTTCTCTTACCATTGGTAATCTCATACACTTGCAGCTTGGTTGTGCATTTTATTAACTCATAAATTCCAGCAAGTTAGAGTTATAGGAAACCCTGTGCCTTCAGAAGAAGAAAGATAAAACAGAGATTGTGGGCTTGCTGAAATGAATGCATCTAGTTAATAAGGTTGAAATCATAGATCTGATTTTCTTGGCCTTTTCTTTTGGGGGAGGAGTGTGAATGTTGCTCAAGGGTAAGACCTAAGCCTTGTGCATGCTGTACATATTTAGTAGGAAATGTGTTAGCATATTCCACTTCTCTAACTCACCCCCAGCTCTAACTCTATCTCCACCAAATCATTAAATAGCCTTTTAGGCCTATTCTGATGCCTGCTTGGAGCTTGGCCATCACCGTTCTGGTCTACACATGTACTTGCATCTATTTACTGGGAAGATTCTGGGAGGGTTTAGGTAGGTTGACTGGGTTTCCTAGGAAAGAGAGGTCTTTTTTTTTTTCTCATGTCTCCTGATGTCATGCAGATCTGTCCGCCTTGTATTGATCCCCCCCCCTCTCTCTCTGTGTGTGTGTGTGTGTGTGTGTGTGTGTGTGTGTGTAACTTTTGCTAAGGCATACAGGAAGATTGAAAAAAAATATTTTGCCTTCTTATTCCCTGCCACTAAGTACTGGTTCTGAACATTAGTCATTAAAACTAAATAGATTTTTGGGCCTGGCTCTGGGAGAGTGTGATTGAATGAGGCAGAGGTTATCTTTAATTTTTTGAAAGCTCTCCAGGTGATTTTGATGCCCAGCCATGGTTGGGAAGCACTATATTAGAGCAACAAAGAGCAGGACTAATCTTTAGGTTTCCCTAAGTGATGCCGTTCAGCTTTGTTGCTCTGTATTTGAGCACTCAGTGGACATGAGTTATCTAAAAGAAGTCATTATAGTTGCAAGGCTGACCCTCAGAGTTGAAAATAGATTGAAATTCATTATTTAGCAAGGTGCCCTTACTATTTATAGTTGGAGTGTAGGTATGGCAGTCAGAGATCAAATTACTTTTTTTCTTTCTTTGAAAAAATACAAATGCCTTTGAAATTAAGAGTGAATGGGGTTTAAAATATGTGCTATTTTGTACAGCCAGAAAGTCCTGCTGTACTGACCTGCTTTGGGTGTTTCCAGAAATGAGTTGGCCTTTCATGGGAGGGAAAGTAGTAGCCTATGCTGTCATTCACACATGCCATTTGCTTCATCACCCTTGCTATATTCACAGAGACATAGAATACATTGTTAGGTGGACAATACAGAGGAGATTCTATATTGAATTGTTTTTGTTTCATAAAACATTAAAAAATTTTTAGATTTATGTGCATGTGTGCACATTTTTTGAAAATGTACGATTATATGCCTGGTGCCCATTGATATTAGAAGATGCCATTGGATCATCTGGAAATGGAGTTGCATATGTGAACAACCATGTGGGTACTGGGAATCAAATCTGGGTCGAGCACAAGTATTCTTAACAACTGAGTCATCATCCCTGCAGTTCTCTTCATAAAATAGTTCTAGAAGATTTTTGAGAAATTGAAAATCATGAGTTGAATAATTAGATACTTGGGTAAGATTTCACTACATATACTTTTTTGATACTCATTTTAAAAACAAATACATTAACCAAGAGAGAATTATTTAACATCAAGTTTAAAAATTCCTTAAGAATTACTTGGTGGTGATTTGGTAATATGTGGCTCAGACCTTACCATGCCCTTTGGAACTTTTGTTTTTTTAATTTCAATGGTGTGTGTGTGTGTTTTTAAATTATGGTTTTCCTGAATTATTGCTATAATAAACTTAACATGTTTTTAACCAGAATTATTTTGATTTTGAACTGTGAAATTGGGCACAGAAATTAGACAGTAGACACATAAAATTATATTTTCAGGTGTGCTTTCTCTGCCAGGAGGGTTATAGATGAAGATAATAAGAAGCCCCTTGGTTCTCCGAAAATGCTTGTTTTTACTATAAATAAAGGAAGAGACCATTTTTGACATTTTTGTGTTGTGGGCCCTAGATACGAATGTATTATTTGCAAACTTTTTATGATTCATTGCCACCTAACTGCCTGAATGGATCTCAGGTTAGTGAAGTACCATGTCTCTGAGAAAGTGAATACTCACTTCCCTCTCTGATTTCTTCACCCACAATGTCAAGATCTGTTTTGCAATGTAAATACAGAACCTTCTAGGGGAAGCTTGGGATACCTGGCAGCTAAAACTGCAGGATCCTCCCATCTTGGTTTAGGTCACCCTGCCTTAAGGAAAAACAAGGAGCAGATAGCCCCTTTCTGGGCTGGTTTTGTGAATGACATCTATTCCTTCCTTGCCACTGTACTAAAGATGGAACCCAGGGCCTCAACTAATGTAGACAAGTTCTCTAACCACTGAATCACATCCTATATCCTGGCACCCTCATTCCTTAGTGCTTGCCTGCCAAGAGAGTCTGAGCTAGGCTGCTTTTCATCCCAAACAGACCCTGGCAAGAGTATAGGATTTTTTTTTTTTTCCAGATACAGGGTATGGAATTATGTAATTATTTTCAGAAGAGCAGCAGGGTAATTTTGCTCATGGTAAAAACTTGTTCCTCTTTTTAAAAATATTCTGACTGTCCTTACCCACTTGTCTTGATATGCCTGGAGAATCTCCAGCAGAAACCATGGGATTCTCAACAGGGCACCATCAACACGCACACAGAGAAAATGAAGCCTTCTTACATGACTTTGAGTTTCAGCTGGAGATGAATGCAGAGTGACCTCTGCTCTGCCCCAAGCGCCTGACCTTCTTGTCACTTTGTGTAGCATTAATTTTTCTAATGTGTTCTGGTCAGTTTGTAAGATTTCTTTTTCTAATGTGTGTCTTAACTATTGGCCTAGCTTTGGTATTTCCATTGGTAAAATATGTTTGTCTATACTGAGAGCAGAGAGAAACAGATTGATAAAAACTGCTAACTGGGGTGGCACATGTAATTAATATTATCAGAAAACCCAGCTCATGGTTTTATTACCATTAATTGTAAAATATTCATTTATCTCATTCAGTTTTTTGACTAGTTAGTGACAGGAGGGTACTGTAACACTAACACACACACACACACACACACACACACACACACACACACACACACACACACACACACACACACGCCTGTGTGTATCATTTTTCAAGCTTTGCTTGACACTTGACTCTCCTGGGAGGTGTTGTTAAAGATTACTAGGAGTCTATAGAGTGTGTGCTTGCTTTCAGATCTTCCAGAGGTCTGAATTTGGTTCCCAGCACTCATGTTGGGAGACTCACAACTTTCTTGTAGTTCTAGCACCAAGGGACCTGACACCCTTCTTACTTATCTGCACACAATGTGGTTTCACACATATACACATAAATAAAGTCTTGAAAGTATATGTTACTTGACCTCTTCCACAGCTTCAGGAGATCTGGAAGGTGCTTGAGAATTTACCTTTCTAGCATGTTCCCAGGGAAATGCTGCCATGGCCGCTTTGTGGTCTTTGCTCTGAGAACCACTATTTTCTCTTTGCCCAGGTAAAAAAAGTACCTGAACAACAGTTGATATCCTTTTGCAGGACCATGGGCTGCTCCAAGCAAACATTTAATAAAGATTTATATTTTGTATCCATGGGACCATGTGCTGAGCTGAGAGACATAGGGACGGTTCATCAGAAAAAGGTTCCTGCCCTCTGGGAGTCACAGTTAGATGGCATTAAAATGAGAAATCCAATCAAGATTCAGTCTGAGAACTTCAGTGGTGGAGAATGCTTAGGTAGATTTTCTCTATATTCTGTATGATCTGAGCATTTTCTCATCCTCATACCTAAGGGGTATATGAAAGAAACAGGAATATTCAGCTGAAGAGGAGTTTAAGTCCCATTATTTCTCTTCTCAACTCCCCAGGTCCCCTAAACTATATGCTCACACACTGCAGAATTGATGCTGTCAGCTCTCCATTCCATCCTTTGTGGAAGCAAGCATGCTGCCTTTCCTGTTCCATTTTAAAATTATCTTTTCAGACACTGTCCACAGCAGTAGCAGAATGTGTAATAAGACCACGTTAGATGATCTTGGTTGAACTGATTTTTGTGACAGCATCAAAAATTCATGAGGTTCCAGAGGGATGTACTGCAGAGGGATCAGTCTGTCACTCTTTTTCTTCCTTCCTTCGAGTAGATCAGAGATTTTGTGATGGCACAGCAGTTTATAGGAGAACCTTCCTGTTCATGACCTGCTGATTAAGACATTACGAACAGAGGAGAAAGCACTGAGAATAGAATGTTCCATCTTGAAGCTCTTCATTCCCTAACTTGAGCAGTGAGCTCGGGTAAAGCAAGTTTGCATATAACTTTAGTCATAGTTTGAAATGTTGAAGGCAGTCTTCTTCCTCTTGATAATCCTTTTTGCTTTTGCTAGTATGTCTTCTTTTAAAGATACAATCTCATATAGCCCAGATTGGCCTCAAACTGACTATAGTCAAGAATGACCTTCAGCTCCTGATCTTCCTGCCTCCACTTCCCATGTGCCAGAGTGACAGGTCACATCACCATTCTCAGTTTTTGTAGTACCAAGACAAAAGCAGAGCTTAGTACATGCTAAGCACGAACTCTGTCAACTGAGCTGTATTTCCTGCTTGCTACAAGAATATTTTCATGAATAATTGTGTTAGTAAAATTTCCATCTGTGACTTCTTGCTTGAGGAAGAAAGAGGAAAGATTCATTTTGACTCACAGTTTCAGAGGTTTCATCTTGTTGATTGAGGCAAGACACAGTTCTGTAGCAAAAGGAAAGTGTGGCAGCTAGGAAGAAAAATGAAAGCAGAGAAATAAAGGCCAGAAACAATGGCAATCCCTGCCTAACTCCACCCACTTCATCTGAGTCCCACTTCCCATGCTTCCACTACCTCCTGAAAGCCCACCAGATGATAAGCCAGTCCGTGGATTAACCCATTGATGAAATCAGAGTCCTTATGATTTAGTCACTTCCCCAATCCCCTCTAACTCCACCTCTGAACATTGCTACATAGGACTTCAATGTATATAAGTCTTTAGGGGAGAACATTCCATATCCAAGTCCTAACAGTTAAGATCCCTTAATTTTATGCACAGAGAGGGGTGTGTGAGAATATGGTGTGTATGTAGTAGTGGAGTGACTTGGTAATTCTTTCTGTGAGAGCCTTCTATAGACAGAACAAAGGACATAGCCCAAACTGGTTGACAGGTTACAATGCTTTCCTCGTTCTATTGATTGTCCATTTCTAGTGTCTGACCTTATTTGATACTTATTGATCTAAGAGAAAAGCAAATAATTTTTCCTAGATAGCACTTAATGAGCTTGGATGTGATGGCTCTTCTTACAAAGGGTTTTAAAATAGTACTTACCTTCCAAGTGACAGCCTCTCTACCTTCATTGTGTGTTCAAGTAGAGTTTTTTTTTTTTTTTTTTAAATTAGGGGAAAAGAATTGTAAAAGGGGATGAGAGGTGGCAGGGCCCTTTTAAAAGGGAACATAGTGAATATGCACAGGTGGTGCTTTTAGTGGCATCAGCTGAGGGCGTATCCTGTCAGAACTCCAAATGCAGGTCAGTACATATGCCTAAATACTAACATTCATGTTTTCATCTGTAAGCTTGGGGATGCTTTCCTGGTAGGATCACAGGTGCCACTGGCCAGCTTTGCATTTTGGATTTACTCTAGGTTGGAGGAGCAGGAGTTTAAAGTCATCCTTGGCTACATAGTAAATTTGAAGCCATCCAGAGATAAGTGAATCCTTCACTCTCTCTATCTCTTCCCCTTTCTTTCCTCTCCACTCCCCTTCCTTTCCTCTCCCTGATACACACACACAGTGTAGGAGTAGTTATTTACCATAAGGAAAAGGAAGCATAGTTAATCGAACAGTGGCATATCTATTACTATTTTATGTTACTATTTTATGTTGTGCGTTTTAAATTATGCTTTAATTTTTAAATTTTCATTTGAAATTATGAATACATAGTTATATGTATATACATATATATATATATATATATATATATACACACACACACATACATACACACACACACATATTCTACCTGATGTGTGTCTTCTAAGATAATCTATAGTGAATAGTTTCCTATGAACCGATAGGAACCACACTTGGATCATAGTCATGTGCGCAGGTGTAAAACCTAAGACTAAGTGTGTTATTCTTGAGATTGATGGCTGTTGCTAATCAGCTTTCCATTGCTGTGGCAGAATGCCTGAGGGGAGCAACTTAAAGAAGTATGGATTTATTTTAGTTCATGGTTTCAGGATTTCAGTCTGTCCTTGCTTGGTCTGATGGCCCTCAGATATGACAGAGGAAAAGTGCTTACCTCATGGTGTCCAGAGAAGGTAGTAGGAGGTGGCAGGGCTTGCCAGAGTCCCATTATGCCTTGTGTAGGTATGCCCATAGTGTCACTTCCTCCAAGTTGACCCTGTCCACTTTCTAAACTTTATAACTTCTCAATCGTTGGGCACCAAGCCTTCAACATAGGAGTCTATGGGGGGATAGTCTACATCCAAACTTTAAATGGTGACAGGTTTTTTTTTTTTTTTTTTTTTTGCTGATAATTATTCTGTTCATTTCCTTTTAAGCAATGCATTCATATGATTGTAAAAGTAAAGCTATATTAAAGAGTATGTAAAAAAAAAAAAGTCTCATCCCTGGACCCAGATGCTTTCTTCTTCCTTCACTTCCTTCACTACTACTACTACTACTTCTTCTTCTTCTTCTTCTTCTTCTTCTTCTTCTTCTTCTTCTTCTTCTTCTTCTTCTTCTTCTTCTTCTTCTTCTTCTTTTTTGTTTTTTTTTTTGTTTTTTTTTTTCGAGACAGGGTTTCTTCATATTGCTTTGGAGCCTGTCTCGGAACTCGATCTGTAGACCAGGCTGGCCTTGAACTCACAGAGATCCTCCTGCCTCTGCCTCTTGAGTGCTGGGATTAAAGGCATGTGCCACCAATGCCCAGACCTTAACTACTTCTTATACATACTTTCTTATATATCTTTGCCTGTAATTTCTCACAGCAAGTGTAAGTATATCCGTGTGCACTCTGTTTTTTGTTTGCTCTCTGGGGTACACTAGGTACCCTGCTGTAAGCTATATCTTGCTCTTTGGTAGATATCAATTTAACATGTACATCATTTTACATATATAGAAGTTCCTCATTCTTTGTTCCAGATGTATTCTGTTGTACAATATTACTGTCAATCAGCCAGCCTGACACTTGGCTTATGTATTGTCTTGGTATTAGAAGCATTGCTGTAACGAACTATTTTGATTATACAGCATTTAATCTGTGGTAGATGTTAATTTGCAGGATAGTTTCTAAAAGTGAGATTGTCAGCCAAAATACATCTCTGTTGTAATTTTGACAGTCATTACTAAGTGCCTCAGTAGAAGCTGTACCAGGTAGTACTCGATTCTGCTGAAGAGCAGTGATTTTCCCAGTCTTACCAACAGGGTATTCTGTTATGGCTCTTCAAATCTGGCAGGAGGAAGTTGACAGCTCCAGGTGGTTTCAAGGTTCTAGAGTCTTACTGTGAGTAAATGCAGAGTATCTTTGCTTATGTCCAACACCTGGTAATGTTTACTTCTGTGATCAACAGTCTGGTCATATTCCTTGTTTGTTTTTCTGCTGTGTTTTTTTCTGTTTGTCTTTCTAAGTTTAAAATCCAGAGTGGTTTAAAAAATTAACTGGAATATTCTTTTCTAATGCCACCAACTGGTTTTGTGTGTGCATATCCATGCATGTGTGCATGTTTCTGTGCACTTGAGTGCATATGTGTGAAGGCCAGAGAACAGCCTCAATTGTCATTACTTTTTTGTTGTTTTTAGACAAGTTCTCACCTGTCTGTAGTTTGTCAAATAGGCTAGGGTGGATGACCATTGAGCTCTAGGGATCTGCCTGTTTCTCCCTCCCTTCCCCTCACTGTTGGAATTAGAAACAGGTGCCATCACGCATATTTTTCCTTTTTTTTTCATATGGGTTCTAGGTTTAGGGTTTAGGGTTTAGGCTTGGGTTTAGGTCTTGTGGTTGCAAGATAACTTTCTAAGCTACCCTCCTATACTCATTACATCTTCTGTTGTTTTTCTTGTGCTGAGGATTGAATTTAGGGTTTTGTGTATGCTAGGTGAGCACTCTGTCATTGAACCACATCTCTAGCCCCAACACTTTTAATTATGTTAGATGTCTTAATGAAGGATACCTCTCCTGGAGTTCTAGTGCTTGTCAGCCCAAAGGATGAAAATCCAATTGGTGATGCCTTGGCTGCCTTGGGGAGTTTCCATATGGAGTGACAGACTTGGGAGGCTTTGCTGAGCATAGGACTAGACTCCATTGTGAGGTGGAGAATTGAGAGCCCATCTTCCATTATTCTTCTTTTACTGTTATCAGTTATTAACTGGAAAGGTTATTGAAGTGAAAACCTTGCCTGGAGTTTGTCTTTCTTGAGATTTACTTCCAATAATGAATGTGGGTTTCAAGTGACTGAATCTTTCATTGACCAACTTTTAAGCACATTAAATATTTGGTACGTTTCCCTCTACATCACATGCTAATTGAGAGACTGAGTAGCTGTAATTTTTCTGGATCTTCATTCTGTCATTCTGTTCTGTTAATTGGTACTTGGAATAAGGAGCTGCAATCTGGATGCAGACAGGCTTTTCTCAGATGGAGACTGCCTTGAAGTATGTCCCGCAAGGAGCTACCTAAACTGTAAGTTAAGAGCACTGGCTCTGGAATGCAATCTCCTGGATTCAAATTACTGCTGTGTACCTTCAGTTACTTAATTTTCTGAAGCTCACTTTCTTTGTAAGGTGAATAACAGAGTATTAACCCTATTTGCTTCATGGAATGGTGGTGAGGATGAAGTGAGGTGATGTTGTGGAGTGTTTAGTACAAGCCAGAACAGAAGGCCTCAGTTAATAATGACTGTATAGCAGCATTCATGTATAGCAGAGTCTTCTAGTGCAGTTCAGTGTAGAACACCTGCCTAGCATGTGTCAGGCTTTGGATTCCATTGCAGACACCCAGACAAAACAAAAGGAAATAAAACACAAAAACCAAAACAAACCAAGGGAGGTGGTCATAATGGAGTGATTTAAGAGCCATGGGATAAATAGCAATTGTGTTATATTTGACCATTATCAACCTTCTTCCCATGTGTTTTTTCTTTTCTTTTTTTTTTAAAGCCTGATAAAGTTAACCTGCTACTGAAATGCGGTTCCCTGCAGCCAGTTTGCTTCAGGGGTAGCGAGGATTCTTGAAGGGAGTGAGGACATTTGAGCTGGACATTTGAATGGCAAGGATGTGTTCCAGGTTCTGAAGATATCTCTATAGTAACTTTCAGCTGAGGAAGTATGTTACCTCACCTAAATCTCATAATTTTGAGGAGGTTTGGTGCCCTCCAGTTTATATTTGAGGGAATTGAATATTAAATGGGTTGACTGACTTCCACCTAAGCTTACATAGTTCCTCAAATTCACACCTCTTCTTGTGGTAGAGTTGACCTTTAATTCTGGGTATTCTGACCCTGTATCTTGAATGAATAAAATGGCACAAGAGGGATCTCTTTCTGTCTCTCTTTCTTTGAATTTTTGCAAAGGGTCTTAGAGTGCAGGGTACAGAAACCCAGGGCTTCAAGCATGTTTGGCAGTACCAACTGAAGTACAGTGCCAGCCTACCAAGAGGGGACTCTTAGTAGAAATATCACACAAGCAAAATCTGGAGTAGTTCTTAGGTATTTCTGGGTATAGACTATGCATTGTGTAAGAACTAGAAGGAAGCCTGAGAGCCACACATCCTCTTTGACCAGTAAAGACATGGCTTGCCAGGGACTTGGCTCAGGCTTGTGTAGAAAGGGTAGGGAGTTCCTCAGGCTGTGTGAGGGTGGTCTGGGGACTGGTTACTTGAGGTGTGGAAAAAACTCATGGAGAAAGCAAATGCCTTCAGAGAGAAGACCTGTTGCTTTGAGAGACAGGCAGTTTTCCTGGGAAGAAAACCAACTGCTTGTTAGTATTCAGATAGGATGCCCTGTGGAACTACAGGGAAGCAGGATGGCAAGCAAGGAAGACGTGTGAGCTGCTTGGAAGAAAGCCATTGAGAGGTCTCTGTGAAAGGTGTGTTCTCAGTGTCTGAGGTGCATCTGGAACCCAGGAGAGGACTTCTAGTAGCCCTCTAGGCTCCCTTGCTTTGTGAAGCCTTTGGTGGATGCAACATGCCTTTTTTCAGAATTGTCCTTGGGGTGATTTCCTGTCCCAACAGATGCTGATGTGGTCAGTTTGGGGACCTAATCTTTATATCTACTTGAACTAAAATTCATGGAGTGTAGGGTGCAAGGATGCACATTTTATGCTTACTTTAAAAAAATTAACTGTGTGTGTATCTTTCTCTGAGTGGGTATGAAGATGTGGATTTTAACAAGACTTTCAGATGAATTCTTCTCATTTTAGGTTTGTGCCAGTGTACAGGCCCTCTGAAGTATTCTTTATGATTCTTTACTCATGTGATGAATTTGCCATTCACAAAATATTTATTGGGTTTCTATTAAATATGCACAATACAAGGTTGACTTGAAAATGCATCCAGTCTGGTAGCTCATAGTCTAAATGTGTAAATCTACAGGTTTATAGGTAGATATTATAAAGAAGGATAGTGTTGAAAAGGTCAGCAAGTGGGGCACAGAGGATACCTATGACTCTGGATGGTAGGCATTTCTGTAGGCGTGTGTGGTGACAGGTGGATGCAAAGGAAAGAAGCATTGCACCCATGAAGGGTCATTCTAACTGGGATTTGCTTCTGCTCTGGACAGTCTGGGCAGCTCATGGCTGTACCTGTCCATGGCCACAGGCCTTTATGCACCCTCTTTAGCTCTTCTGGGCACCTGTCTCTGTCTACTTTATTGGCATGATAAATGGTCTGAAACTGGGCATGGTTACAAAGACAAGTCAAGAAAGAACACCCCCCCCATTCCCTTTCAGATCCGTTCTTCCTAAAAGTCTGCATATTAACCGTTCTGTAAAAGAAAAAAATTGATTTGTCACTGATTTTTTTTTTTTTCCATGCCTCAGCCTGAGAGAAATGTAAATGTTGTACTGGCCTTTAGTGCTCTGCCTTCAAGCTTAGATTTAGCACTGATCATTATACTTTCAGAGTAGGTTAGGTATGAAAATAGCAGCAGGTTGAAGAGTCAGAGGAAGCTGTTTGCTCTCCTTTGCTGATTTGGTCAGAGTTAAAAGTACGAATATTAATACAGCCCACTTAAACAATAAAACCACTCCCATGGAAGGAGAACTATAATTTTTAGTAAATATCAGAGATGGCAAATGCTAAAAATAGAAGGCCTCTGCTATTGTTTGCTCTTTACAAATTGTTTGGAGGTGGGGGTTGGCTTGCTACTTCTTTCTAAACATGTAAGTCATTACAATATAAGTTAGATACTTAGGCAGAGCCTTTTTTCTAGAATATGAAAATGGTAACTTCTCTAGCCAATTTCATTATTTTTTTGTCATTTGTTTATTCTCTGAAATGTATCTTGACCCCATTCTATTTTTCTGCACTCCACCCTGAACTTCCCACATGACTTAGCAGTCCATCTCCACTCACTTGGCTTCAGCCACTGTGGTATCATACTGATCTTTCTGAAGTTCCAAACAATCTACATTGAAATGGTATCTAAGTAATCCTCAGAGGTGGTGCTTGGCTGTGGCTCAGTTTGCAGAGGCCCCTGGATGCCATCTTCAATACCACAAAAACTGAGTGTTTTCTGTGTTGTTTCCTTCTCCAACTTGAAAACAGATGTTGGCTATTCCTAACAGTATGTTGCTATACTTTATCAGTTTAGCTTGTTAATATAACTAGTAAATAGTATTAATACTTCTGGCACTAGTTAGTAGTAGAAGCCATCTCCTAATTTTAACTTCCCTCATAGGCAGTAGGTGTTTAATGAGTGCACAGTTGGATAAAAAGAAATCTGAATGTGTGGTCAGTCCAAAAGACTGGGCCCTTCAATTTGAAGAAAGTGTTCTATCATCAAAGTAGAATTCATTCAGTTGAAATGCATGCATTGGTTTAAGCTGTATCAGATTGTACCCAGATTAGGTGGCTTCCAGAGCTTAGGTGGCTTCAATTTTGGATGTTACAAGCCCTTGGCATGTTTGGTGTCTTCTGAGGTTGGAGATGGTCACCTTGCTGTGTGCTCACAGGCTTCCGTGTGTATTTACATCTGTGTTTAGACATCCATCCTATGTTTAGATATTGATGGATAGCAGTCATTTTGGATAAGGTCCCAACCTTATAGTCCTATAGCTCTTCACTCCTCTCTCTTTTGGGGGTGGGTGGGTTTGAGACAGGGTTTCTCTGTGTAGCTTTGGAGCCTATCCTGGCATTCGCTCTGGAGACCAGGCTGGCCTTGAACTCACAGAGTGCTGGGATTAGAGGCGTGCGCAACCAAGGCTCAGCCCCTCTTCACTCCTCTTTAAAGACCCTGTCTCTCAAATTATTCCATTCTGAGTATATGAGGGATTAGAACTTGAATTTTGAAGATTTCAATCCATACCAGTGGGCATAGAGTTTCTTCAGTTTTGTCTTTTCTTTGCTTTTTCCTTTGTTTCCTTCCTTTTGGCAATTTGGTTTCCCAGAAGGGCATTTAGGAAAGTGATTTGAAAGGAAAAAAAAAGTGGGGGTCAGTAAGTAACTGGTGAGCATAGTGGTGGCAGAAACAGTGAGTAAACATGAGTTTTTGATACAGCCTACTGGTTTGTGTCATGCTGGTACATTATGTTCTGGTTTCAGGGATAGATGAAATCTAGTTGTATATGAGAGCATTGGCCAAATGTCTGTGTTGTGAAATGAACAGGACAAAAACGGGACAGCCTTGAAAATTTAGAGCCCTCACTTCTTTTGGCATAGCGCAGGAACTTGGTGAACACAGAAATTGCAGTCTTGGTTCCTCTGTAGTGGCTAACACCATACTTGACATCTACCAGATGTTATAAAATATGGTCAAATTGAATTAATTAATTTATTTCAGCCAAATTGTTCTTCTCCAGTCCTTTTATGGCTTTTTTCCCTCAACTTTTGTTAATTCCCATCCTCTCTAGTTCTCAATTCTAGCTTACAGCTTTTTTTCCTCTCCATTCTCTTTGTAATTATCCAGTCATTTGTTAAATGGAGACATGCTTAACTAGACATTAAATAATTGCAGGTGTGCAGCTGAATTGAGTCACTGTCCTGTAAGTAGGGGCTCCCAGCTGCTTTTGTAGTGTTGGGTGATGAGATTACACTTCACCTCATTTGGTTACATGATACTTTTGCATATTGCACAGTGAAAGAATGTTGGGAGCTTCTGCTGGGAGCAGTGGACAAAGGCTGGTATGTTCCCAGGGAACCAACAGGAAAGGCACCAGGAGGTCATCAAGGAGCCTCTACAAACTTTGATGAGTCTTTCTAGGAATTTTGCCTTGTCCTTTGCCCTTCCCTTAGTAGGGGGCACTTGAATTGCGTTTGCTGTGCAAACAGCCTTCAGGTTCAACCACCAACCTCCCACTCCTTTTGTTGTTTGAGATAGCCTTACTGTGTAACCCATGCTGGCCTTAACTATGTAGCTCACACTGGCCTCTAAACTCCTTTCCAGTCTCCAGCCTCTTTCTCCAAAATGAGTGCTGTGATTGCACTTTTTTTTTTTTTAAAAGTAAAATGTGTTTGTGTGTGTGTGTGTGTGGTTGTACACAACTTGTGGGAGTCAATTCTTTCCTATACCATGCATGTGCCGGGTGTGGAACCAGAACAGAATAGTCAAGCTTAGTGCCAAGCATCTTTGCCCATGAAGCCATCTTACTGGCTTCCGGATTCAACTTTGTACTGGTCATCTTAACCACCAAAGCAGGATTTTTCCATTTTCTTAAGAGATTAGCAGTGGGAACAGCAGTTCATTTCTGGTCTCCCGTGATGAGACTTCATCTAAATGCTTTATGTACAACTTTCCCCCATCCATAAGATATGCTGCTTTTTATGAGTGTAATTTTAGTTTTAGAGTTGTGGTGTACCTAGTTTGTTTTCAATGGCTTTTCTTATCATTCATCACAACTGCTAGAGGAAGTAAGTACGTAACTCCATTAAACTTTGAGTAGTAAAGGATTGCTTGAGCTATGCAGTAGCCTGGTGGTTATAGCCACAAATATGCAGAATTATGTGCTAAGGGTGTCTAGGTATAAGAAATGTCATTCTGGGGCTGGAGAGATGGCTCAGCTGTTAAAAGCACTGGCTATCCTTTCAAGGACCCTGGTTCAATCCCTAACACTCACACCAGTAACTCTAGTTCCAGGGGATCCAGTGTCCTCTTCTGGTCTGTGCTGCCACCAGGCACAAAAAGTGGCATGCAGACATACATGCAGGCAAAACATCAATACACCTAAAATAAACGTTTAAAAAAAAAAAAAAGAAATGTCATTCTGCTCCTTGCCACCTGGGCAATGTTGAATCTACTCTTTATATTTCAACAAACCTTCCCCTTTCCTCACCTCCCTCTGTGTTTGGAATTGAACCTAGGGTCTTAAGTATTAATTCCTAGGTCAGTGCCCCCATCTGGGGCATTCTAGGAAAGTGCTCTGTTTCTGAGCCATACCCCTTATCCCTCACCAGGATATTCTAGTCAGCAGTGTACTGCTGTGCCAAGCTTCCAGATTCCCTTTAAATGTCTTTAAATCTTGAGTTTCCTCATGTAGGTAGTTGTGAGAACTGAAGTAATTCAGTAACTATTTGAAGTCACATAATCTGTCAGGCCTTTGTCTGGTTCCTGGGGATAATACACAAAAACAGGTTGAGGTCCCATGTTCTAGTGGAGTTAAACAGTGTTAATGATAAACATTAACTAACATGTTGACCTAAGAAGACTTTACTTGGCAGTTTAAACTCTTCCCTTGTCCAGCAAGTCTGGAATGTATAATTTAGTGTCACAGTCATCTATTTGAGGTTTTGGAGTTTGAATCTAGACCAACAGGTGTCTGTGTACCTGGGCTTCTGGCTTGGGGACAGAGCTCCTCCTGTGGGTCACTGTTGTGTAGGCTGTCTCTGAGTCTTTAGAAACAGACTGCGAATAAGGGCTGGATGACATGTCTGATCATTTGAACCTCTTTGTGAAAGCCAGTTTGGTCAAGAAAAGTCTGAATGGCTCAGGGAGGGCACTGCTGAGTTTGACTTAGCAAACCCTGTCCGATATCCATGCTTTGTTGATATCTGCAGAAACACAAGCAGTTTCCTAAACTGTTTATCATGGGTGGCTGAGAGAACAACCTTTCTGAGACTTTGTCTTCTCCTGGATGACCAATGAAAACAAGGACACTAGCATTATCTCAGGCCCTCTGATAGCATGCTGGGGCGGGAGTCTGGTGCTCAGTCATGGATGGTGTTAGTGATCAAACATTACTTCTGATTGGAGGGAGTGGAAGTCATTCGTCAGTCTTCAGGGAGCCAGTCTTGAAAGGCTTGGCACTGGTCCCTTGAGAGAGGCATGAGGATGTTAGTCACTTGCTCTCACCCTATGCTGTTATTTTAGGAAATACGTCTGGTCAGAGTTAATATTCCATTGTGAAGTGACAATGTGCATTCTTGAGTTTCTGCTTTTCCTATTAGAAGTGGTAAATGATATATGAGAGTAAACAGAGGCATGCTTGGTGCTTTTGATTTAGATACTGCCCTAGTTAGGTTTCTGTTGCTATGGCAAACACCATGATCGAAAGCAACTTGGGAACGAAAGGGTTTATTGGTTTACAGGTTAAATAGAGTCTGTCATGGAGGTAAATGAGGGCAGGATCTCCAGGCAGAAACTGAAGCAGAGACCATGGAGGAAAGCAGCTTACTGTTTTTTTTTTTTTTTTTTTTTTTTTTTTAAATACAATCCAGGACCATCTGTCCAGGATTGGTCCCTCTCACATCAATCATTAATCTAGAAAATGCTCCATACGAAGTAACCTTTTGCAAGCCAGTCTGGTGGAGGCATCTTTTCACTTGTCCTTCCTCTTCAAAGATGATACTACCTTGTTTCAAGTTGATGAAACAGAACAAAAACAAAACCCAGATAGCTGGCACAGACACTTTTGTTGTAGATTTTTTTTTATGAGACCCCATTATGAAGTCTCTCTGAAATGTTGTCAACCCTACCTGAATTTTTTTTTTTGTATCATTTATGCAATACAGAAATGGAGGTTTTTAATGGAAACCACTGCATGGTTTTTTTTCAGTCACCAAATAGCTCAGACATCCCTGGTGACTTAGCTGATGGCCTTCACTACCTGCTTGGGTGCTTGTGCATGGAGTGTATTTACTTCCTTGCTGAGAGCCAGGAAAGTGACACAGAGCCAGATGCAGTGGGAGTTGTTGCAGTGAGCAAACTTAGCAGGATTGTTGCACAAGATTGACAAGTGTGCAAGTTTGGAATGACTACCTTAGAAGAACTGGCTTTAGGGCAGAGAGGCAAGGTTTAGTCAACTTTTTTCTTCCTTGGTGGCTTTATCTTTACCAGCCCTGATTGAGACTCTTGTTTCTTTCCCACACCTTGTTTTAAGGACTTGGTATGAATCCCAGGAGGGGGCTTTGTGTGAATGATTTGTGTAAGTCACAGGACACCTATGCTCCTGTGCAGGTGGAGTTACAGTTGTTCCTAGAGGAGTAAGTCAGACTGTGTGGGAGGTGACAGAGGGTGGAGTTGTTCAGTATCATTGGGAAGTCTCACTCAGTGCCACCTTTCTTGTGATTGCTCAGCGTCAGAGGTAAGTCTTACCTGTCCGATCTCATAGTTTGGGTAAGTTTAACACACCTGTGATTCCTTAAAAATAATGCAATTCTGAAGACACCCATGTGAGCATCCAGCAGTACAAGAAGCAAAGTGCTTTTGCTTTGAGTTTGTTTTGAGTGGAAACATGCTCTTCTAATGTGCAAGGGCAAAAGGAGATTTTTCTTGGGGTGTATTCTACTTGCCGTGAAGATTTTATTTTTTCAGTAAGTAAAACACTTCATTAAAGTAGGAGTGGGAGAGAATTAGAAAAGAGTACAATGCTCCCCCCATGTCTCAGGAACATAAAAGAATTTAATCTGTTGCTTCAATAACATCACATTCAGTGTCTTTTCTGTTTTAGTTTCCCTCCTTAAAAAATTTCTGGGAAATACTAGAACTTTCCCAAGTTAACTAAAATAAACCTACATAAATTTGAAATGATTTAAAGTAATCTAGGGCCAATGATTCTAAACTTTACAATTTGGGGGACTTTTCTGGTGAAGGATATCTCTCTAAATTGTGGGAAGATCCTTCTTAGCTCCCCATTGTCAAAACTTAAAGCAGAACTAAAATGAATAAATTGTGTAATTTGCAGGAGTAATTTCTAAATTGTCCCTTTATATACCTTACTTACACAAGCTTGCAACTGAGTATCACTGAGAGCTATGGTTTGTCAGGGTTTAGCTCTTAATTAGCTTATGAGATTGCATGCTTTTGAAGCTGTATACCACAGGTTGTTGGCTAGTTTTCCAAAAGCAATTAAAATGCCCACTGTTATAATTAAGCTTGTTACTCATTGTATGTTCTAGTTATAAAATGTGTTGGCAATTAAGGAAATGTGGACTGAGGCATTTGGCTTGGCTCTTGGAGATGCAGCAGATGACTGACTTCTACCTTGGTCCCTTAGAAGAAGGTTTAGGTTCTCAGGTCATATTGGAGTACTTGGAGTATTTATTATTATACCTTGAATAGCAGTTAACTGCAGATGACTGTGTGCAGCTGAAGTGTGTGAATGAGTTTATGATGGTGTTCCAACAGATCAAAAGTAGCCCAAAACTCATCATTCAGATGGCAGGCTCTTAGCAAAGAGGCCTTCATAAGAAACATTGCCTTAATCTTTAAGAAGATGACTTGGCCCTGAAGGAAAATTCATTCTGTTAAACTGTGACCTCTCTCCCCAATCACATACCTTAACACCCCAGAATAACATGGTGGCTGGGCCATGGGACACACAAGTCATTTTGTGGCCAGGTAGATATTGCCACATAAAGTCCTATTAGTTTTTCTTATTATTTTGAAATTCCTTCAACACTCGTGGAAAGAAAATGGACCACTTATTTTATGTGGTTCCATCCCATTGATTTGGCCTGTTTGTGCCCTTAGGCAATTAACATGAAAATGAAGGCTTAAAAATGAGTTTAACATTTAGAGCAGGGTCTGAGCTAGGCTTCACAGGACATTAAAATCGGAGAAGATAAAAGGGCAGGTGTTCTGTAATTACTATTTGGTTTTGAGGACTAGTGGAAAGATTGGGTCTTATTTTAGATTTACTTCTATCCAGAGTTCCTCTAAGGTTATGATTAATATAATAAATTATTTTCTTTATTGGTCTTAGAGATTAGAATTATCAGAGGAACATTTTTTTTTTGGGGGGGGAACTACTGTTCATTTGTGGTTCCCTGGATATTTCTGTGTTAAGTCTACAATGTATTAGTGTAGAATCAATTTAAAGGCTTGTGGGTCTAAGGACATTTGCTCATTTGTTCTTTTAAGTCTATTTATACAAGCCTTTCTGGTGCTTCCTTTGCAGCATGTTTTCCACAATTTATTTCTAGCCTTGTAAGAATGGAGGGGAAATTACCAAATTATTAGGTTGGTTCCTTATTTGAGTTCTGCCATTTTCCCTCTGTACAGAATGAAATAAAATCAGCTTTGCTGCAGTCCTGTGAGAAAAGATTACAGGTTCTGAGGAAACAACTGTTTTCAAAGAGTATATTTGTGTTTAGTATGAAGTACCCATTTAGTTTTTTTTTTTTTTTTTTTTGGTTAAAAATACGTCATTATCATAAAATCATATAACCCAAAGGAGATGTGACTATATGGTGAGATTTACTTCTCAGTATTAAAAACAAACAACCAAATGCCTTCCCCCCAAAGCATAATTTCTAATATATTCATTAATGTTGCTTACAGGCCAGATGTCAGCTTTGATGGCCTTTCTGCTTAACTATTTTTATTCTTTCTATTGAGGAACTTGCCCCTTCCTGGTGCTCCACAGTGTTCCATGCCACACAGTACTTCTGGTACTATTTGATTTGTTTGATTCCTCTGTATGACTGTAAACTATAAGAACATAAGCAGAAAGGCTGTCAACCTGTTTTTTTTTTTTTAAACCCCTCCTCTCCCTTCTTTTCCCCTCCCCTCTCCTTCCTTCCCCTCTTTTCCTCCCTCCTTTCGCCTACCTCATGTTTTGGATAGAGTATGAAACTGAGGTTTGGAAGTTCCCACTCTGCCTTTTTTTGCCAACGCATCCAATATGGCAAAACCTTCAGAAGTTTTGGCCATTTTTATAACTATGTGGTACCAGGTAGTGGTGGTGCATGGCTTTAATCTCAGCACTTGGGAGGCAGCGGCAGGTCTACATAGTGAGTTCTAGGATAGCCAGAACCACACAGAGAAATCCTGTTTTGAAAAAACAGAAACAAGCAAACAAACAAAGCTGTATGGTGAGATTTCGTGGTGGTTTAAATTGCCTTTGCCATATGACAGTGATGTTGAACATGTTCTCATGCACCTGTTATACATGCATCTTCTTGGGCAAAGCAAATATTAAAATATTTTGCTGGTTTTCAAAATTCTGGTATGTTTAGGGGGCTTTATTTTGAAGATTTAATTTTACTTAATAATTTATGTGATTGTGTGTGCATATCTGTGTGAGTGTATGCCATGGGTGTGTGACTATCCACGGAGGCTAAGAGAGTGTTGTATCCCCTGGAGCTGGAGTTACAAATGACTATGAGCCATCTAGTGTGGGTGCTAGGACCTGAACTTGGGTCCCCTGAAAGAGTAGGATGTGTTCTTAACTACAGAGTTTTTTCACTAGTCCTAGTTCAAGGGTTTTAGCAAATGCTTGATTCGTAGTTATATTTTTCTAGTCTGTGGTTTGTGTTTTTATACTTAACAGCGTCCTTTGAATAGCAGGAGTTTCAAAAAAATTAACATTAGAAACCTAATTTATTCAGTACCCATTTTCTTCAGACAGAATGTAGAAATTTTGGCAGTGAAGAAACAAATCAGAAGTCTTACATTTTGATGAAGTCCAAATATCATTGTGCTCTTTATGAATCATGCTTTTGGTATCAGAACTAAGAAATCTGCCTAAAAGTCACCAAGTTGTTTTTAAATAGAATGTTTAGATTGTTAGCTTTTACATTTCAGTCTGTGATTCATTCTAAGTTTTTCCTACACGGGGAATTATGGATTGAAAATACTTTCCCTCCCATATGGATAGCCAGTTGTTGGAACATAATTTGTTGAAGAGACTATCTCTTTCCATGAAACTGCCTTTGCACTTTTGTCAGACAGGAGCTGTCCATATATTCCTCTGATCTTTTGAAAGGTTCTCTGTTTTGTTCAGGGTCCATCCCTTTTTAAGGGAAAAGTCAATAAGCATATCAGAAGTAGAATGAAGAGAGGTTAAGGAGAGCTTGGGGGGTAGTTACCAAGGCAATATCTTCAAAGAAACAGGGTCACAGGTATTCATACAGTGCAGCCTCATCGTCACATGTTGAGATGGAGATGTTCTGGAGCATGTCCACTATATTATCCAGTTTTTTATGTTCATTAAATGGTAGACATGGGACTGGAGAGAAAACACGGGGGTTAAAAGGAGTTTGGTGCTCTTGCAGAGAATTCAAGGTCAGTTCCCAGCACTCACTTCAGGCAGCTTACAGAACCTGTAATTCTAGATCCAGGGAATACAATGCCCTTTTCTGGCCTTTCCAGGTACAGCAATCCTACCCACACCTATGCCGATACTTTAAAAATATTAAAAATAAATCCTTTAAAAAATGGCTGACAAGAATGCCTCTGAGCCCATTCATTCAGGCAACATTGTTCCATAATGTCCTCCCACCCCAGTCCTTTGCACAATGAATTGTTTGCCGTGAACACATTTTCTCTTTGCCTGTTTGTGTGTGTTGGGAGGTTACTGCAGTTTGAATCCATAGTCATTGCATAGTAACAAATGCTTATCAGTTAGTTTTGTAGAATTTTAGGGTTTGAAGAAATGTGGAGTATCTTTGCTCTGCCCTCCATGGTCTTTCAGACTTGTCTTCTCAGTGCTGTTCTGGAATGGCCTGCCTTTGCAAGTAACACTGATTTTGTATTTATTAGTTCCTGCTTTATATTGAGGGAAGTCTATTTGTGGGTTTCTAGAGCCTGTTGGTTCTTGTTCTACTCTCTAGAGTAATATTGAAAAAGATACGATGTCCTTTCTCACACTTGACGCTCTGGAGTTTTAAGAGACAGCTATCATAGGTCTTCAACTGACTTTCAAACTGTTTTGAATATTGCCTACATCCTTATTGTTATCCTGGATGTAAGAGAACATGAAGGATAGACTAATGCAGTAATTCTCAACTTTCCTAATGCTCTGACCTTTTATATTGTCATGCTACCCCTCTCCCAAATCATAAAATTATTTTCACTGCTACTTCATAACTATAATTTTGCTAATGTTAAGAATTGTAAATAATTTTGGAGATAGAGGTTTGCCAAAGGGGTTGGGACCCACAGGTTGAGAGCCCATGGACTAATGGTAGAGTTAATAGGAGCTTTAACTGCCAGGGCAGTTGTCCTACAGAGGATGCTAAGATATTCACCATGACTGTACGAGAAGAAATTTCAATCTAAAGAGATTGGAGGCACCTGTCTTAACCTCCTGGTTTGGTGTCAGGAAACCTGTCAGGACCCCCTGAGGTAGTGTAGTGGACCTCAACAGGAAGATGAGGGAACATTTCCCTTGAGATGCATAAGATGAGCTTTCAGCTTCAACATTTGTTTTATTTAAGGAACTCCTCTGAGTTACATGTTGTGCTTAAAGCATTCTTGTCATTGCTTGTCATAATGCCTGGTTCCTAGATCTCCCCATTGTGTTGGTTCATTGGAGGTAAGGCATCACCATGACTGCTGTTAATCACAGGAGAAAGAGTATGGCTCAGGGCTTTATGACAGAAGGGAAACAGTGGTGTAGCACAGGATAATTAATGGCAAATGGAGTGACAGTTTGATGCCCTGCTAGGGACCCTGGCATTGTTGAAAAGGGAAAAAAAATTCCCTTTATTCTTCCATAGACAGAACAGCTGTAATTTTGGTTGGGTGGAATCCAATTAAAAGGAAATGATATGCAAATTGATGATCAGACAGTATGAGCATCATAGTTCAAGAAGACTTCTTGAAGAAATGGTAGAATGTAGTGTATTTGGGCATGGAATGTGTGTAAGAAAAATGGAAGAGAATAGATTGACTTTCTGAATATTTGTAGTTTGGTATCTCTGCCAAGAGAGAGAAGAAACTTGTTTGGAGGACTTTGAATTAGCGCGTTTTCCCCTTAATTTTGGAGACAGTGTTTTACATAGGTCAGAGTGCCCTTAGACTTAAGAACTTCCTGTCTGAGCTTTCCGAGTAGCAAGACTATAAGCACATGCTACCATGCTAGGCTATTAAACACATTTGAGCTGAGACTTATATATACTTTTAAGAATTATAGCCTAAGGAATTGTAGAGGAACCCCTTGAGAGTTGTGTGTTTTCAAGCTGGTGGTGATTAAACATAAAATGCTCAAGACTATATAGGACAAGAATCAAAGGCTAGCTCTTGGCAAAATTTCTTTGTACGGCACACTTCATTTGATATAATGATGTGTTCTCAAAGATCTGTGTGAGAATTGACTCCAAAATTTAGGATGAAATAGAGACATGGCCATTTGTAATGCTATTATGAATCATTTGTTGAAGTGAAAAAATTTCTTAACCAAAGTTATGCCCAGTTTATCTTTTGAGTAAATTCATAAGTCCATGTATTAGATATGCTTACAGGTACTTTTTTGAAATGAAATAATTGTAGGGACACATAGCATTTATGCTCTAAAATGACAGGGTCAAAACAGTTTTTAAGAGGTCAGTATATTGCTTTTAAGGGGAGAAATTTGTTGGTTTATTAGTCAAATAGTAGAACCATCAGAAGCAAAGCTTCTGGAGATAGCATTTCCTGCTCCCAAGAGCTGCCTGACACTGCATTATTATCAACAATGTCTTCATCACTCACAAAGCTAGTCAGGACACCCTACGCCTTAGTCTTGGTCATTTGAAGTAGAACTTTATTCTTGTATGAACATGGAATGTTAAATATGCAGTAAGACTCTTTGACACCATTTCAGAAATTATAGGAAACCTTCTATAATGGAATGATTTCCTATTTCTGGGAAAGGGGAAAGTTAGCCGACTAGTGTAGTGACTAATGTTTAGCTCTGAAATCAGACTATTTCCAAACTTGAGCATCCTCATTGTTAGTCATGTGACCAGGCCCAGATTTCTTCATTTGTACAGTTGGGAGGATAATGCTGCCTGCCCACAGGTGTTTGTGAAGACTGAAAGCAAATACGTGTGGGTCGTGTATACCAAGTACTGAGAACAGAGCTGAGAACAGAGAATGTTAGCTTTTATAATTCTTGGCTGTCTTGTTGTTGGAATTCATAAAGCCTTATAAGGAACTTTGGCTAAAGCCAGACCTTTTCTGCTTATAGTGTTTAACGAGAACAAGTCAGAAAATGACTTGGTGGCAGGGTGTTACAAATGAGTTAGTGTGTAAGTAGTAGACTGTTGAACTTCACACTCTAGTCTGTTGGCATGGAAGTTTAGTGAAACACATGAGTGATCCTAGTCTTGCTTCTTGGGCTATGACAGAAAGCAAGCCTAGTAGGCTGGGAGATCTGGGAATCACCTGCTGAGACCAGACACTTGGAACTCTATGCTGTGAGGTGGTGAGGAAGATGGAGGTTGAATAGGTTGATCTAGCAAACAAGAACATACCTAGCATGTTGCTTAGTGTAAGCAAGGGACTGAGTTAAGTAAAGGCAGAAGGACACATTTTAGATATAACCTACCACCTAGTCATAATAGTCTTAGCTCTGTGGGTGAGCTGTGCTTCCTTTGTGAGAATGATTAAATTGTTTCTTGGTTCATATATATTTATTTTCAACCCTCAACTCTATAGTTTTCTAAGCTTTTTGTAACTGAAGAAAGTGTTGCAGAACTGCCTGATAGAGATGGTATGAGCTACTTGTCTTCTGCTATGATAAATTATCAGGACCAAGAACAACTTAAAGAAGAAAGAGTTCATTTTTTCTTAAGTATGGTTCCAGAGAGTCCATCATGATGGGGAAAGGCATGGATGGCAGCAGGATCAGGACCACATCTCCATCCACATATAGGAAATAGTAAAAGGGATCAGAAACTAGGGTGAGTCTGTAAACCTCAAAGTCAGGCTATAGTGATCGATGCACTTCCTCCAGTAAAACTCCATTTCCTGCAGGTTCCGAAGCCTCCCCAAACAGCATCACCAACTTGGGGACCAAATGTTTAAATTGAGCCTGTAGCGGACATTACTCATTCAATATACCACATAGACCTGTGCAAATCTGTACATTGAGTTTTTGCTATTTTGAAGAAATTCTTGTTAAAAAGTCCGAGAAACATTTCATCACTGGACTGGTGAAAGAATTGTCTCTTCAGTCTCTCCTGTTTCCTTTTCCCACTGTAAAAATGTAGTTCAGAGGGCTGATGTTGTCTCCGGAGTTTTGGAATCAGCACTTATGCAGAGAAATGAAAAGAATGCACTTTTAAAGGCACAGAAAGCAAAATTACTGTACCATCAGGATTCAAGTTTAGCTCTCTGGTTTGTTTTGCTGAGCCAAATGAAAAAGATTTGATTGAATGTTACTGCTCAGAGATAAATATTAATAGGATCAGAATCTTCAGTCATTCCTCTCACCAGACTTACAAAGAATTTCAAATTATGGTCTCATACTCAAATGGTAAGTGTCAACATGAACGTGAACTATGAATAAATAACTGTAAAGGAACCTTTGTTATTAGTCAAGGAGCAAGTAGAGTAGGGAATGTTTGTTAAGAGTAGGCTCATTGTTGATTCTTGATTCACAGTCTCATTTTAACGATTTGTTACGATTCAGATAAATACCAGCAACTGCTCAAATCTTTTAAAACGGTACATACTAGAAATAACGTTAGAAAAAGTCATCATAATTTGGAACTTACGAAGAAGATTTTAGGGTCGGAAATGTAGCTCACTTGGCAGAGTGCTTGCCTAGTATTTTTGAAATCCTATAATCCCAGCTCTTGGGAAGTAGAGGCAGGAAGATGAGAAGTTCAGAATCGTTTTTTGGCTCCATAGTGGGGCTGAGGCCAGCTCAGGCTATGGAAGACCCCTTCTTACAATAGAAAAACTCCCAAAGAGTAATATATTTAAGTGTTTTTAAACTTTTAATTCTCCTCAGAGATTTTGTTAGGTTTGAGATTTCCCAGTACAAGGCATACCTTCACAGCATTTGAAATGTGTTATGATAAATCTTTCCACCACCCACAAGTTCTGCTCGCTGCGTTAGGGCCCCAAATAATACACAGAGACTTCTACTAGGTACAAATGCTGCTTGACCAATGACTAGGATTTCTCATCTCTTAGCTCAGTCTTCATTATCATAAATCTATATATTTTATAAGACTTATCTTATTTAGGATGCCTTCCATTTGCGTCCTCATCCCGGATCACATCGTAACTCTGGAGGAAGAGAGAAGGGGCCCACTTCCTTCTTGCCCTTGTTTATATATGAGTCTCCCTGCTATGTCACTTCCTGCGGATCACCGCTTCTTTACTACATTTCCCAGAATCCTCCTTGACTCCTAGTCCTGCATAACTTGCTGCCTCATTGGCCAAACAGTACATTATTTATCATCAAATAAGACAAACGCATACACAGAAGCACTTCCCCCATCGGAAATGTACTTCCAAATCTTCTTTTGGAAGAGCAGTAATCCTATACCATTGTTCTCTATCCCAGTTGATTTGGCTTTGGAGAAGGGACATGGTACTACTGTTGGTTTATTTCAGATCAGACATACTTAACTGTGTGCCTGGGCATATCAAGATTAGTGAGTGGTGATCCCTGCCTTCACACAGCTTTCTAGAGCCAGGTAGGAAATTTAAAAAGGAAACAAAAATGATCATGTGAATTGATGACTAAGCATGTTGCAGAGAGTCTATGGTTTCCGGAGGAATGACTACCATATGGTGTTTGCCAAATAACATTCCCCCCAAGTTTGCTTTTGGTCATGGTGTTTCATCACAGCAACAGAAACCCTAACTAGGCCAGGTCCCAAAGTGTCCTGGAACTCACCCAAGCACCATCACCCTGTCTCAGGCATCTGGAGTGTTGGAATTGTAATTAGTATGCCCAATGTCTTATTGATTCTGATCTATACCTTCTAATAGTAATTACATTATGATTCCTATTACTGTAGCTTAACTTTTCCTGTTCTTGAATTAAAATTAAGTGGCATCATCCAGTTCTGTACATCTTGGCTGTTTGGTTAACGGTTTTTCTAAGTTGATTTATGTTGTACATTTGTCATTTGCTTATTGCTGAGTAATACACATTTGTATAGGTCTACCAAAATTTAACAGTTTTTCTGTTGATAGACATTTGAATTGTTTCAGTTGTTTAACTACTAATTATAAAGCTGGACTGGTCAGTCACATATGAGTCTGGGAGGTTTTTTTGTGAGCAGATATCTTCATTTCTTTATTGTAAATGTTTAAGACTGGCGTTGTATCACAGGATATGCAAGTAAATCTTTCACTCTATAAGAATTTGTCATACAGTGTTCCAAAGTGTTCCTAGTATTTATACCATTATTGTGTTAACATCCTGGCTGTTTCACATCCTCAAATGTACTGGGTGCCTGCTCACTCATTAATTTTTAATATTACAAGGGTATAAAATGATTTTTCATTGTGGTTTAATTTGTGCCTTCCTGATGATTAATAATGGTGTCTTCTCCTCCTCCTCTTCCTCTTCCTCCTCCTCCTCCTCCTCTTCCTCCTCCTCCTCCCCCTCCTCCTCCTCCTCCTCTTTTGAGGTGTTTTGGTCAGGTCTTGTGGTTACTTTGCTTTTAATTATTTTTTGAGACAGGATCTTAGGTTGCAGCTCAGGTTGGCTGCAAACTCAGGATCCCAGTGCCTCAGCTCTCCTGTGTCCTGGTATTACAGATGTGTACCACCATGCCTATCTGTAAGAATTCTTTGAATGATTTTTCCTTGTCTCTTCCTTGTATTTCCTGTTGATGGTTTTTGGTGAACAGAAGCTTTTCAAGTTCTGATGAGTAGAGTTTTACATTTTTCTTTTTATTCCCGAGCGCTCTGAGAAATCTTTATTTTCCCTAGGTTAACAGAAATGTTCTTCTGGTTTTTTTTTTTTTTTTCCCCTCTACAAGCTTAATTGACTCCTTGCTGTGTGAACCCTCTCAGGATTTTTAATGTGTGATGTAAGAATTTGTTTCCTCCTATACTCTCCCCAGTATCGCTGGTACTGTTTTTTAACAACTCTCCCATTGATTATCATTGGCGCCTTGGTAGAAAATCAATTACCCATTTATTTCTGTTTAGTTCTATTTCAGCATATTCAGGTTTGCTTCCTTGATTGATTTGCCCATTTTTGCCTCAATATCATGCAATCACACATTTTTGATTATCTAGATTTTTACTGAGTTCTAAAATACAGTAGTTTCCATATTCCTACTTCTTTTCCAAGATCGTTTTGAGCATTTCTAGTCTTTTGTCTTTCCCCATATACATTTTGGAATTCATTTGGCCATTTCTAAAATGTCATCCTGGGTAGTTTGCAAAATTCCACAAAACTGAGACCACACTCCCTTCTAATTGAATTGGAATTGCTTTGAGGCTGATTCTAGTTTATCAGGTGATTTGGTTAACACAATCCACCTGCTAAAACTATAAATATTGCTGGGTGTGGTGGCACAGACTGTAATCCTAGATGCTTTGGGAGTGAGTTGTGGAAGGTTGCAAATTAAAGGGCAGCCTGGGAAATTTAGCAAGATCTATCTCAAGAAGCCAGAAGAGGGTTTGGATGTACCTTAGTGGTAGAGCCTAGAATTTCCACAGGGAGGAATTCTGGATGGGAAGCTGTCCCCATGAAATGTATGTGTAGAAGTTGAAGTGGGTCCCTAAGTGGAGGGGCTTGTAGATGCTTATGACAGGAGCATTGATGAGGAGGAAGAAAATTTGTGAGGTTCAGAGGGGGAGCACCCTCAGGGGAAGCATGGAAGTTCATTTTTTATGTGCTGGGTTTGCATGACTGCCATCCTGACTTTTAAGTTTATTCTCCCCTTAAAACCTTCTTTAAGACTGCCTCAAACCAGTCACTGGAGAAAATGAAGAATATTTTCAGACAAAACCAACAAACAAAGTGCACTTTGAAACCAGCTTTGTTCTGGATTTAGGGGAGTGTTTGTGTAATCTACAGATGCAGAAGTTAGTGAGCACGGATCAGTTGTGCGGACACCTTGTCTTATTGAGAAAGTTTTTTCTGGCTGGCCTGGAACTCGTATGTAGACCAAGCTGGCCTTGTACTCACAGGGATCTACCTGCCTCTGCTTCCCAAGTGCTGAGTGTAAAGCATGTGCCACCACACCTGGCAAGGCTTTCTTTTCTTTTTTATTTAATACTTAGATTATGTTGCTTAATACATCCTTACGTTAGGGAAATAGTCCAGTCAGAAAAGTAAAAATGGGACAAAAAGTTGCATTCAACTAAAGACATTCCTTGAGAACACAAGAAATGTATGCAGGGTGGTAGCTACTTGCTGTGTCTTATTTTTCTCAAATCAAATTTTCCTTTTAGAAAAGACCAGTTGGAACTAGTCAGCTGAACCCTTCTCTGAGATGCAAGTTCCCTAAACAGCTGTAGAGAATTAATTTCAGAGCTAGCTGAGATTTAATCTTCACTTTCTGCTCAGTGTCATGGAAAATGGCTAGTGTCTACCAGCTATGGAATGTTAAAAAAATTACATGAACATTGGATTTTTTTGAATGTTTCCTGGTAGAAAAGGCATGGAAAATCCTTTAGTGAACTGCATTTTACACCGTACCTACAGAGCAAGTATCTGTGGGTTTCTTTTTGTGTGTGATATGTAGGTAATACCTGCTTCTTGTTTCCAATAGAGCTGAAACACACTGTGTTCAACATCAGCCTTCATTTTCTTTCCTGTGAGGGATGAAATGTTTCAGGCAAGAAATGACTTAAATATTAACAGTCTGTAATATTTGTCCATCTCTCTCTCTCTCTCTCTCTCTCTCTCTCTCTCTCTCTCTCTCTCTCTCTCTCTCTCTCTGTGTGTGTGTGTCTGTGTGTGTGTGTGTGTGTGTGTCCCTTCTATCTATTTATTCTCAACCCCCTTCTCTCCGTCATTTCTTTATTCTTCCACCTTCTTTGTCCAGAGGAAGCATGGTACAGAGTGTGAGAGAATTGCTCTCCTCTCTTTGTTTGTGATTCTGTTTAATAACATACATACATTGCATATGCACAGGCATATTTCTATCAATATAATTTTTACAAAATAAAACTTTTTCGAGTTTTCTTTGAGAAATTATACTTTCGATTTCCATGCATTTGTTTCTAGAATTTATGTGTAGTGTGTCTATTTCCTTATGGCAGTATAGTCACAACATCAGAACAAATTAATGGCTTGTTTAAACATTTAAATAGCTAGGGTAGGTCACACATGGCTCTAATCTCAGGACTCAGAATGCTGAGACAGGAGGATCACGAGTTCCAAGCAACATAGTTTACAAAGTGATTTCCAAGTCTGCCTCAGCTGTATAGCAAGACTTAAATAACAAAAACATCTCTCCCAAGTAAAATAAGAGGCCCCCCAGATCCCTAAGTCATTTCCTGTGTTGTTAAAACAATTTCATAAGCAATGGCAAGATATTAGTACATTGCATTGGGCCATGCTTTGCCAAGAGTTTTTAATTGTGTATTCCTAGTACCACAAAAATCTTACTTGTATATGTAGTCCTTACCACCCTTAACTCTGACAGTACATCCTCAGTCATGGAGAATAGTAACAGGGCATTTGTTAATTTATAGGGCATTTGTTAATTTATGCTGAAGTTTTATCAGTATTCTAGCTTATAGTACAGGCATACGATCAGCATTATAGGGTGAAGTTGCCTTGATAAATGATTCTGATTTATATTTTTTGGTAGTTCTTTTTAAAAGATTTACAATTTTATTTTATTTTTAATTAAGTGTGTATGTATTTGTCTGTATGTGGGTATGTACAAGTGAGTGCAGTGTCCACTCCCCTGGAGCTGCCTTCTCTTGTAAGCTACCTGACATGGGTGCTAGGAACTGAACTTGGGTCCTTCACCAGAGCTATAAAACTTCTTTTAACTGCTGATTATTTCATCCATTCTTGGTTATTTTTTGGGTATTTCTTTTATGTCCATATCACATGAGGTTTTTTTTTGTTTTTTGTTTTTGTTTTTGGCTTGTTTTTGTGTTCAAATTTGAGCCCCAGGTGTATTTGTTCTCTAATAGTTTGATTTCCAGAATATCTTCCCCCCCTAACTGATTTAATGCATTTTGTTTTATTTTAATAGCATATGTAACAGTTGTTTACAAATTTTCCAAACTTTGTTTTTTTTTTTTTTTAACTTTAGTTTTGTTGTTGTTTATTGGGCCCAGATTTTTTTTGTGCTTCCTTTGGTTGGGCTAAGATGTACAGGCTTCTATCATCTCAGAGACCTAGCATCCTTCTGTTTTCCTCTCTGGTATTTCTCTGGTTTCATAAAAAGAAATCATATCCACCTAAATGCCTATTTATATTATATTAATATATAAATTATGTTATACATTATATATATGATTATATATATTAATATACATGCCCACTTTATCATCTTCTGTGTGTAGAAATGTTGTACAGCCTGTCTTCTGAGCAAAACAGCCATCATACCCATCACAGCAACTGTGGCTACTTGTAAGCCACTAGATTTGGCATGTTGGCTGTTGCAGTTTCCTCATATAAGGGCAATAGGGAAGGTCGGTGGATATTACCTGATGTCCCCCACATTCTCCTCTACATTTTGGCCATTTATGAAATTCTGCCTTACTTGCATGTGGCCCACATAGTGTTGACTATAGGGATTGTGGAATTTTAACTGAATGGTGGACTGTGTCTGTGCAGTTGTGGGGAAGTAGTCATTCATGCTGGGGTCAGACTCTGGTAGTGAGACTGCTTTGGGGGGGGTCTCCCATAAGCCTGTAAGTAACCCTCATCCATGTTCTGTAAATACAACCAATAAACCCATTGGTTCCTTAAATTAAACTTTCGTCGAATCGTACTTTGCTCTTAGTCCTTGTAAGCAATGGGTAATATTTGTTTAAGCATCCCCCAGGAACTCAGGCTCCCACAAAAGAGTTCCTAAGTCTTGGGAAAGGCATGAGACATCAAGAATTCTTATCTCAGCTTCCTGTAATGTTTACAAGCTTGTGTTCACTCATTTATAAAGCTGAAATGAGAAGAACTAATACACAGAGAAAAAAAATTCTAAATGTATTTAAGCCTTATTCTGTGCACTATTAAGAACCTCAGCCTGAAGTTTTTAACATACCAAATAGCTGTAAGGTTTGATTGTTAGTGTATACACTATTATTTGGTGGGGAGGGAGGGCTTTGTAGCTTCAGACCATATGAGATTGTTGGGATTTTGAAACTAACATGACACTATAATCTGTAGACATTAGAGATCTGGGTTTGCAAGTCACAGTTACCCATCAGAAATGCAGTGTCAAAGCCAGATCTGAGTACTTGGTAAAGCCTTCAGGGGTCAGGCAACAATAGAGATCACAGGAGCATCAAGTAGTGGCCTTGTCCTCAGTGGCTTCAAAACTCAGTATTCCACAGAAAGACTTGATTAAATCTACACTGTCACTTGCATGGCCTTGGTGGAGTAATTTAATCTCCTTGAGCTTAATTTTCTTAGTTATAAATGGGGGTAACATCGTTGAGTGGCTCAGTTCAATAAGGAGATGTATGTGACATGATCAGCGTGCCACCTGACCCGTGGCAAATGCCAGGCAAGTAGTAGCTGTTGTTATTTTTATTAACAGCCAGTATTTGTGTAGCATTTATACTCTGCAGAGCCTTTTCAATTGCCATTTCTCATTTGTGAATCCAAGTGCTTTGTACAGATGGAGTTTTAAATGTTTCATGGGCTTTATATTCAATGGCTGGAGATTTTTCGGCTTTTGGGTATCTGTAGAGCACTTGTCACACACCTTCTTATCTAAATAGAATTCTAAATCTGACTGAGCTGCCTTCCAGGCCCTTCAATTTTGTTTTCTTTCCAGTTTGATTTTGTAAATGGTAATGGTCAAGAAGAGTTTTTCTCTTGTAATAATAATAATAATAAAAAATGACAAAACCACTTTGTTCATTTTGGTGACTTTTTTAATTCACTAAAAGTAAATTTATTGTATTCGGACATTATTCTTTGAATAGTCAAAAAGTGTGATGCATCTGTTATTTTCTTCTAGCTGGCATCGTTTTTATTCCACGAGTTTTATGCTTTAGAGAGAGAGTACAGTGCTTCTCACAGGGCCATGTGGCTATGGACAGAGATTGGCAAGTGCCAATTTTTCCAGTATGGCTTTCCACTAGTGAGTGCTGTGAATAGAGCCTATGATATTTGTCAGTTTGATTTCTGTTGATGGCTTTTCTGATATGTTTTCATTTACCTCTTTTCCTTGTGTTATCTGTTCATTCCTTTAGGGTATACGTAAGTGACTGTGGTCCAGGCAGGGGGACTTGAGAACATGCTACCCTGAGCAGATAGGACAGACTTCCATTCAGTGATGGTTGCTGATAGCCAGTCCTTGGCATTTCAGTGGGCAGCAGATTAAAGAGACATTGGAGAGGAGTCTTCTCTTCAGCTGTAATGTAGTCAGTCTGTGGCTAATTCCCTGGTGGCCTTCTAAGTACAGAAGAAATCTGTATGAGGTTTTTTTTTTATTATTATTTTATGTAGCCTGGAAAAGTGATGACAAGTTGTCAGTATTGTGGTGATACCTAGTGAATGTCTACTCAGCCTGGTGGGAAAGTGCTGAGTGATCCTTGAGAATGGAGCAGTCAAGGTCACAGCTATTAAACAGTACTGGGTTAGGTGTGCTTGCTCTGTAGATCTGTGATTCTGGCATTTGGGAGGTTGAGGCAGGAGGATGGGAGGTTGAGAGGATGGGAGGAGTACCAGGAATTGAAGGACAGGCTGGTGTTGCAGTGTCTACAAAAATAAATCAAACAGAACACCAAACTGAAAAATGTACTTGGGCAGCAGAAGAGAATACTCTGTTGATAGAAAATTTTGATAAATCTTTGAGGTGTGTGTGTGTGTGTGTGTGTGTGTGTGTGTGTGTGTGTGTGTCTGTGTGTCTGTGTGTCTGTGTGTCTGTGTGCTTACCATATCATTGGCTTTGTTGTGTTTAAACAGTGTGTGGTGTTGGAGATTTGTCTCACAGGTGAGCTACTGTTAGCACAGTGTGGGACAGTGTGGGTGTACTGTCCTTTTCATGCTCAAATCAACAAGGAATTCCTGGACTTGGGCACAGGGAGCCTTTCAACCTTCAACATTGTTAAAACCCTTCCTGGGGTTTGTTTATATCTTCTTTATGATTGCTTAATAACAAATCTCCAAAGGCTCACCTTTCCCCAGTTCTATTAGTGTTCTAAGAGGGGCTATACATTATGTTAACGTTAGTGTAGTTCTCCATGGGAAGGCTGGTTTTTAAATGAGACTTATTCAACCTCCTCTTAGCTGGTGTTTCATTACCACTGAGGATTTATAATGCTGTAGCTCTGAGGAGCAGCTGGTAAGAATGCCAGCTTCGCTAATATTTAGAGTCATAAAACTCTGGGTATTGGACAAGCTCTTAATTACTCTGAATCTATCTTTGTCTTAATAAAAGTTGGATTGTACCCACTAAAATAAGATGGCTGTGTTTGCATTAATCTCCAAATGTAGGTTAATACCTTTTTAAAAGCTGTCTCTTAGACAAGAGACTTGAAAATTAATTTCCCATTTTCAGCTCTAAGTGAAGAGCTCTTCCACACATGGAGTTTGAAGGACTGCCATTTTTCTGATGCTGTAGATTCAAGTGCCAGTAATAACTCTTGTTTTCTCTATTTTTTCTTATGTAAAGAAAATTCTTTCTCTTGAGTGCTTAGGGCTGTAAAATATGTATATGTATATGTATATGTATATGTATATGTATATGTATATGTATATATGCATATGCTCAAGGTAAATAGATGAGTTTTGTTTTCTCAGTGGATTTTGGATCATTGAGAATAGAAGGGCAAGATGATGGCTGAGTTGTGGGCATCCTAAGAAATGGCTGGAGCACATTTTATTGCTACGGCACAGATTTTTTAATCTGCATCTATTCTGCCATTCATCCTCCTGTCTGTCTGTCTACCCACCCACTCTGTGTATGTCTACACTCTCCTATCCTCTTTCTGTCCCCCTTTCCAATCTACCACCTATCTTATGTCTGTCTGAGCCCTTTCCTATTGGGGCTTTCCCCTAAGTGGTAGATACTTACCTTAGTTTCCTCAAGTATAAGATAGGAACTTTTTTTATTCCTTGCCTCCAGAGTATCTGCTGCCTATGTGAGCACCTAATTAATTAATTCCAGGATTCATTTCTGTGGTACAGATGGTCAGTCTAATTTTAAGGGCACTTAAAAACTAATGTCTATTTAAACTGAGGTCTCTGAGTTGAGAGTCTGTGTCTGACCTAGTGATCTCCCCCATAGTTCTAGTCTGGGAGTATTCAGTGTCCTGTATTAATCTTTATTAGTATTGCTTGGGGCCACAGTGAGTTAGAAAGTAGAAATAAGAATCAAATGAAAAGTGATAATTCACACACAACCTCCTCTTTTAAAGTTCCAGTTTGTCTTCCTTTTTTCAGTTTATTGATTTTATAGACATTTCTGTGATGAAATATTTATGTTCCTAATGAAGATGTATTAGGTACATATGTTAACAAAACAGACATCCTGCCATTTCCCTCAGGGAATCCTTATTCAATAGATCTGGGAGAGGTCACCGGAATCTGGTTATTAGGATGAAGCACACCTGATAGTCAGACAAATCTATTGCAGTTTCTAAACATTATAGGTTTTGGTAGATGATTTATACATCAGAAAGTTCTTTTTGTCTGTGACATCTCTGATCCTATATGATTTTATGAGGTGTTATCTTTTCATGCACGCCATTATATAGGACAGCACAACTTCTCAAATGTACTTCATGACATAGATTTTGGGTCAGTAGTAGAATGAAGACACCTGAATGGCCAGTTGTCTATAATCTATCTTGGTGAATGATGAAGATGGATGCCAAACTTGACTGTATAAGGAGATAAGCCATTCCTTCTCTTCAGAAGGTTGCAGAGTTGTCATGACTCTTTTGAGATCACAGAGTAGAGTTGGCACTGTGAATAAATGCTGTGGGGTCTGTGCATAAACAGATGTAATAGGAGGAGTGGTGCAGTAGGCATCATACAATTTCTGCTCTTGTAATAATTTTAAGCTTATGGTTTTAAGACTGTCAGTTGGTAATAAGAGAACAATGCTAGTACAGTGGAAGTGGTCTGAGAAGCATGAGCAGGTTAAGCCTGTCTCCTTTCCAAAAGCTTCTAAGTTCTTTCCTTCTGTGGAGACCTAGGGCTCCAATAAAAAAATAGCCACAGACACCATGAAGTATGTCTATGTGAAGAAGGACTCTTGGAATGGTGTTTGTCAGCTTGGCAGCCAATGTAAGGGATGGCTTACATTGAATGAAAACAGTGGAAAGGAAAACTCATTCAGCACTAAGTGAAACTTCTGAGCTCCTTCTAACCTAGAATATGTGTAACATTGGTTCAGGAATTCATTCTTATATTCCAGCATGGAAGGCAAGAGTGCAGGGACTTTGTTTTCTTTTGTGCTGTACTTCTAGTTCTTAGGGTAGTTCCTGCTATTAGTGCTGTGTTTGTAGAGCATAGAACAGGATCTGACATTCATGCTGTTTCCTTACATCCTTTAGAATTATTGGTCTCTCAGTGTTTGTTGAACTGATGTGTTAGTTGCTGAAGAAGGCGTGCTTAAGGTGGTACTTTGGGACTGTTGTTACCACCATTTCTGGAAGAAATCTTTTATCTAGTCATCCATCTAAAGGTCTATTTTGCCCCTTCCTATTATGAGCCACTCATTTGTGCTCTGTGACTGGCCTTTTCCTCCTTCCAGATCTGGACTTGGGAAAGGAGAGTGAGGAGATCAAGGTAAAGGCAGCTCATCTCAGAAATGCAGTCAAGTTGTGTAGCACACATGTTGACTCATTTGTTTGGACTTGGACACTTCCCCTGGTATTTTCAGTGTTGTGGTATGTTCCTGTTCTCAGAGAGAAGTGGGAATTTGTTGTAGGTTTATGGCCCAGATTAATGGGGTATTTTGTGAAGCCCCTGAAGTGTTATCACTTCATCTTTATCCCTGCCTGCTATTCTGCATGAAAAGTGTTTGGATTATCTGAGAGGAGATATCAATTTGCCTGTGTTACCCAGTGTCAGTTTAAAGCTCATTAGCATTTTGCATCACCTTTGCAGCTCATCAGTCATGTGCTTCTCAGTGCACAGGCTGTAAGTCAGCAAGCAGGCACCTGCTGCAGCATCCTGTCCTGTGAACACTCTGACTCTAGACAGTGGATGAAAACACCTGATGGATTTTCTCCAGGAAATCCTGATGGTTGCTTTGAACAGGAGATACTCTATTTTAAACCACTAGGGTCACATCCACCCACAGGTGTGGTTCATTGGGTTCTGTTTGTTTAAAATTCAGAAGTACTTACCAATATTGAAAAAACAGGAAATGTCATACAGAAATCCACCTTGTCGTCGGTAGATGCTTGCCTAGCATGCACACGGCCTTGGGTTTCTCACCCAGTGCTTGCGAGGTTGAGGTTCATAAAGATCTGACGGCGTTAGGTATGTTCCATACTTGAATCCAATTGCTTCTCAGACAACAAAAACACGTTTCTACTTTGCTTCATATTCTGTTTCTCCTCAGCTTCTCCATGGGCTGTCAACATTAACTACTTGAATTGTTGACCTTGCACAATTGTGTAAATAGGTGAGGGTGTTTTGGTTTTTGGTTTTTCAAGACAGGGTTTCTCTATGTAGCCCTAGGTGCCCTGGAAACCCCCCCTTCCTGGACAGCAGGAACCATTTATTGAGTGGGGTATTAAGGTTCCAGAATTGCATTAAGTCTTTGCACATGCTTGTTTATGGACTTCTTCCAGTCACCCTATTAATGGGCCTGGAAAGAAGGCTCAGAGGTTAAAACATGTTATACTGCAGAGAACCAACACCTGCATAGGGCAGCTTACAATCACCTGTAACTCAAGTTTCAGGGATTGAGTGCCTTCTGGCGAGCTCAGGTAACTGAACTTGTGCATGTGGGGGCACGCACAAGTACAAGTGCGCCCACACAATACAATCTTTAAAAAAAAAAAAAAAACCTTTAGAAAACATCCACTAGTATAGATGAATAAACTGAGGCAAAGAAATGTGGAATATATTGCTCAGGGCCACCTGGCTAGTAGAAGCCAGGTAGGGTCACCATGTGTATTCTGAAGGCTTAGATCATCATTCTTGCCCAAGTTAGATTGTCTCTGAACTCTGGCCCACTCTTCATACCCATGTCCTATTAGAAACAGTGAACTTTACTTGAGAAGGGGATTGATAGTAACATGGCTGTTTACTGTTTCTGGAAGAGGAGGGCTGCTATGCTCATAGCCATCACAGCCCCCATGGGACATTTGAAAAAGAGTCCCTCATGCAGACCACTTAGATCTTTTTCAATCTTCTGGCTTGATCTTGTTGTCTTTGCATGTTTACTTGCCATGAATGAAAGTCTTGTTACAGCAAGCTCAAAGCAACTATTGATGTTTAAAATTAAATTGCAACAGGTATTGTCAATAGCTACACTCCTTATTGACAGCACATTACTAATTATATCCAGAGATAATTTTTTTAAAAAGATTTATTTATTATGTATACAGTGTTCTTATGCCTGCCGGCCAGAAGAGAGCACCAGATCTCATTTCAGGTAGTTGTGAGCCACCACATAGTTGCTGGGAATTGAACTCAGGACCTCTGGAAGAGCAGCCAGTGCTTAACCACCTCTCCAGCCTTCCAGAGACAATCTTAAAACAGATATATTATGTTAAAGCAAAATTGGAAGATAGGCTTTCTCCAATCAGTTTTCTTTTGACTTTCGGAAAGTTGGGGGAATCCACAGATCCTTTATCAATGTAAAAGAACCAAGATTGAGGAATCTCAACTAATTTCTTTTGTTGAGGTTCCAAGATAGAAGAGGAAGCTGTGCCTTTGAAGGGAACAGTTCTGTGGATTAAAGGCGGAGGAAAGTTCCTTACAGAGACGTGTGTGTGTGTGTGTGTGTGTGTGTGTGTGTGTGTGTGTGTGTGTGTGTGTGTGTGTGTTGTATACATGTGTATGTCAGAGTGCACCTGCAGTTACTGTGGAAATTAGGGTGTGTTGAATATCTACTTCTTTTGCTCCTCACCTTTTTTGAGACAGGATCGCTTATTGAACCTGGAGTTTAGCTTTTCAGCTAGACTAGCTGGCCAATGCACACTACCATGAAAAGAATTTTAGGTGATAACTGTGAAATTCAAGTCTCCATGTCTCAGTCACATTCATGGATCCTAGGTTTTTTTTCTTCTTCTTCTTCTCACTCTTCCCTTGTTTTCATGTCTTGTTCACTTCTTGTATGTAAGTACAGCAGTTGAATATGCTTGTGCATTCATGTTCCCAAGCAGGGAACACTTCACTTGTATTTGGTGCTGATCCTACTGTTTTATCTGAATTTGATGGTTTATAATAGAAGGGGACTGACAGTCTGATAGATATAGAAACTGAGGCACTAGAAAGTAAAGCATTCTGTCAATTTAGGGGTTAGCCCATTTCCACTTAGAGTGGGAGCTGGCAGCCAGGTGGCCAGCAACTTTTCTCCAGGCTGATGTTGCTTGTGCTCTCAGGGTAAACATTGAAGCTGGTGATGTGTGTATTTGGAGAGAGATGGGTTCCTCTGGAGGCCATGGAAGTGGCAGTTTAGTAGGCAGGGCAATTAAGTGTGCTAGTAGGGAAGGAAGGACAGGAATCCTTGCTTGTGTTATACCTGCTTACTGGTTTGTGGCAGGCATGATTGATGCCTGAATCAAAATGACTTAAAGCAGCTTCCTCCTGAGAAGCACCATTGTAATGGTTTTTCCTCTTTGTTGCCTGGGGTCCCTTGTGAATAGGATTTAGCTGTGATTCAGCTGCTGCTGTTCTTTTGGTAATCAGTGTAGAGGAGGGAGGTGAGGATTGCTATTAATGGCTTCTTATTTTGCATTCTTCTAATCAGATATCCCACAGTTATTAATGTGCATTCATGATGTTCTCTGGTGTCCCTGGGTAGTTTTCTTAGGTATATGGGACTGTTAGCTTTCTAAGATGAAATGTTTTACTAGGTTCTAGACTAGGTGGTAAGGAAGGTGGAGGTTGTTACAAAGCTCTAAGTGAAAAGAATATGGTATGAAACCAACCATTGGGGTGTTAGAGTAGCAACCCACCATCTTGATCTCCCTCCCCTCCTGCCTTGAAAAACTCCTCATGTTGTTAATGTCTTTCGGATACTAAAAGTGAAATAGCAGAGCTATTTTCTAGGCAGCTAAATGCAAATTCTCTCTCCCATTAGCTTTAATTAGGATGAAATCATACATTTAAATAACCACTTCTGTTACTAATAACTGAACTTCTGACTCACTCTGAACCCCAGGAAATGCCTCTTATGATGTGAATGGCACACCTCTGAGTCATTCGCACCTGCTTGTTGATGCATTCAGGCTCCTCATGTGGTGATACACATCTGGGCTTGGAGGACAGGACTGGCATGGTGAATCTTGTGTATAGAACTTTCTATACTCTCTTGGGGGCAGATGGAATAATTCAACTATGTAATAAGTTACCGAGGAGCTTTACAAGTTAAGAGAAAACAAGTAAACCAAATTCTACTCTTACCAGAAGCTAACTGTTTAAAACACTAGCTTTTGGTTATTATTGCTGGTATTATTATTATTATTATTATTATTATTATTATTATTATTATTATTATTATGTGTTTATTCATCTCTTCCATGTAAACAAGTGCTGTCAACATTCATCCCTGTCTAACAAAGATGAAAATAAGCTTTTGAGTTGAGGGAATTGAGACTTGGAGGCTTCAAAGTTCAAATTTGTGCTCTTTTTTTTTATATATATATATATATGTCTTTGAATACATGGTTTGTTTTGAGAGCTGTAGATGCTGTCAGTGTGGCATGGTGCATGGTAGTGTGTAGAATGGTGGTGTGTATGCACATGCCTGTGTGTGTTGTTAGAAGAAGGGTTGAGCCAGCTTGTTGGAGGATCAAAAGCAAATACACAGCTTGGCATCAGTCCCTGGTGGCTTAAGCAGCTACTGAAAGAGAAGACTGCTAAACTCCCAGTTGTCATCCTGCCTAAAAAGACTTAATAAACAGCCCAAGACTATCTTTAGTGGGTCTGTGAGGTGGGGGCAGAATCAGCAGAAGACATACAGCTCATAGTAGCATGAAATATACTGGGAATATGACTTTCTGTCTCTTTGATCCTGGGTGGGTATAGCTGACCATGCTTACCGACTTTAGAAATGGGAATGGTGCCAGATATTAGCTATAGGAGACCAATTGCTGCTTCTGTGTTCTGTGGGCATGATTCTCTATAGATTTTGATCACAACACTGTTCCTAATGAAGTCTGACCAGCATTTAGACAGGAGTGAATGACAACTGATATGCTAGACTTCTTGATTGGCAGCTTTTGGGACTGGTAACCAGAAGAGGCGGGTAGTGGGTTTGGGGCGGGGAGAGATGCCAGCTCTGATTGACAAGAGCTTATCTTTATTTAATTTTCTGAAGCACCATGGTTGAAGTGTCAAGAGGTTGAAAGAAAGGAAGACAAAATTGTAAAACATAATTAAAAATTCTTGAGGAAAAACACACTTACATCAAAAATATCTTTTGGTAAGATTGCTGTGCACAGAGTCCAGGTATGTCTGTGCAGAAAAGGCTTTCACATGGGCAGAATCAGCATGATCACAGGCAGGGATAGTTGTAGCTTTAAGTCATGCTTACTGTCTGAGTACTGTCAGCCTCCTGGGAGAGGTTTTCTTTACAGAGGCCAGAGAGGAGGAGAGTGGGAAGAGGGCACAATTGCTTATCACACTGATGACTTGAGCACTTCACTCTGTAGTTGATGTTCCTAAGGGTGTATATGCCACACCCTGAGAGCTAACCAAGTCCAGTGTGTCATGGTACTTTGGGAATAGGCTTGGAATCTAAGCACCAGTTTTGCCTCTAGTTAGAAGTTTTTACAGTCTTCCAACCTCAACTTTGATCTAGCTTTAAAGAGGTGTACATTATTTTCTTTCACTAGTTTTTCTTGAAACTTTATACAATACCTTTAAGTCTAACATTAATCCCCACCTTAAAACTTATTTGAATAAAACAAGTGACCAGCCCTAGAATGGATCATCCTTGTCCCTTACCTAAATTGAACTCAATATTTGTTTTTCCTTTTTATTTTATTTTTGAGATTTTGTTAAAATTATACCATCCTACCTCCTTTTTTTTTCCCTCCAAGCCCTTCCATCCTCTCTTAAATTCATGGCTTCCTTTTATTAATTGTTGTTACATGTGTATATGTGTACATGTGCATACATATTCCCTAAATATAACCTATTTGGTTCCTATATGTTACTTGTATGTATGATTTCAGGGCTGACAATTTAGTATTGGATAGCAAATCAGTATGCTTTTCCATGAATAAAACTATTTCTATTTCTCATGCTCTTAGCATTTTTTTTTAGTTGCCTGATGTTCTGTGTATATTGTTGAGGACTCATGATCTTTTCTGCATCCACTTTGGCATGACAGTTGTTGCTGTTCTTGTCCAGGTAGTGATTAGGCAGTTACGCCGTTGTGACTTCATGGGTGTAGATTCTGACATTACTAGGAGACACAGTCTCACAGAAAACTCCCTGGCTTTCTTGCTCTTAATCTTTCCACCCTCTTTTTTCAGTGTTCAACACATCATTGAACATTCTACTCTGCAAGTTAGTGGTTGAGAGAACAAAGAACTCTGTGCACACATAGAGTGCATAGGCTGGTCTATACAGCTCGTGCTAACCATCCCAGATGCTATAAACCATTGCTTATTATGTGTCTCTTATATTCAGAATTCTCTTCCAGGCACGTAGGGCCAGAGAGCTGCCTTTAAACTCTAGTGCCATTCACCCTTCCTCTCATTGTCATGTTTACAGATCGAGTAGGTCCAGGATGTCCCATTGTCCGACTCAGGGATAGTGACTCTCATGTTATCAGAACTTAGTCTATGAAATTTGAAGTGTACTTTGCCCCTTTGCACTGCTGTTATAAATGCACCCGAGCATTTTAATCAACTTGCTTTCATTGGAGTGTACAATTTTTCTTCTCATTACATCCGAAAGCTCTCAAGTTTACAGACACGATCTCCTTGGCTAGACTAATATTACATGGCCATTCTTGCATGCAAATTCAGAATTTAATATCTTGCTGCAGGTCTGTTGAGTTTTATGCAAATTCCAATATAGATTATATTTTGGAGCTGTAAATTAGAAATTACATTCCGAGGAAGAAGTAATATTTGTGTGGGTTTAGAAAAAGTAATCTTGCAGTTTGCATGGTGCATGCCATTTCTTCAGAATAAATGGGATTTTGAGTATTCTGTAGGGGTTTAGAAGGTGTTTTGCCAGTAGTGTTACTGGTAATAAAAGGATAAAAGCAATGACCAGTCTATGCATGAACTTTTAAAAAAAATATTGTTTTTAGTTATTGTACAGGATCATGAGTTTTACTATAACATTTTCATTTCATGTCAATTTAAAATGACATTTACTATCTTTTCTAGGCTATTAAGGCTTCTCGTTGAACACTGTTATAGAAAGGTATGAGGTGCATGGCACAGCTCTTGGCTTTACGGAGTGGCAAACCAGTATCTGTCTTCCTGAAGCTTCTGTTCTGCTTGCATGAATATTTGGCTCCTCTGAATGAGGCAGGAGTATTATCATAAGTTCAAGACTAGCCCAGGTTTCACAGTAAGTTCCAGGCCAGCCTGGCTTCATAGGGAGATAGTTTCCCCCCAAATAAATACACAATTGGACAAATGCTAACGAATGGGGCTTCAGTATACATTTCCTATTTAGAGAGCATATTTCTGTGAGTCTCCTTTCACCCTTAAAGCCTTTAAAATGTAATTTCATGAATACAATTCACTCACTTGAAGTGTTTATGTCTGTGGCTTTTAGGATATTGACAGAGTTGGGCAAACACTGTGGTCAATTTCAGGATGTTTTCATCATCTTATAAAGGAATATGTCTCATTAGTTATTATATGCACATTCCCAGCCTCTGAAATTTCTATGCCTTGCCTTTCTAGCCTTTCCTTCTTGTTAACTGTGGAGTCTACTGTGACTGGGCCATGTGGTCGCAGTTCAACTGTTCCTATAAATAACCATTTGAGCTTTCCCTGCTCCATCACATTTCTTTCTTTGGGTGCTCAAACAGCTGCTGCAGACAATGCAGGAGCTCACCAGTTTGCACTTCTCAGCCTTTCATATGGCAGCTTTATTCAAAACTGCTCCTGTGCTGCTTAAGTTATTTGTTTCATACAAAAAAAACCAGTTCTCTCTAGCTTGCGGCTTCTCTGCTGCCATGTTGACAAATGTTGCTTCTAGTGAAATACACAAAAATAAATAACAGCAAGGGAGAGGGTAGTGCAGAGCTAAGTGAATTCATTTTGCCTCTTGAGTGCCATTCTCATTTGTTTTAAAAACCACCCTGGCATTGTAGGCAGGAAAAGAGGAGGCAGGAGAGCTACAGTAGAAAAGGGGGTTGCATTTGATTCTGTGAATTGGGCTGCAGGGGCTGGTGCAACAGACATCTTGAGAAATGGCTAGATTGTAGATCCCAGGGCTAGATTCACAAGGAATCCAGGGAAAAACTCATATCATTTGGATTGATTGGGATAGTTTTTGACCACTCCTTTGAGTTTCTTTGTTGCATTTACTCCCGCCCCCTTCTGATGTTGGTAAGACTCAAATTTAAGCCCCACTGACATAGTTGGAAATGATGCAGGTTGAACAGTTTCTTGTGTGGAATATGTGTTAGGAAGTGGGGCAAGGAAATGCTGTGAAGGGTTGGGGGCTTTGGTTTTCATACTGAAGTTGTGACTCAACAAATGAGAAGGTCAATAGGATGCTATGGGGCCATGTCATTTGACAAGTATTATTTCATTGGACATTATACATAAATGGTTGTTTTTTTTTTATCTCTATAGACTAGAGGCCATAGAGTTTTAATGAAATTATATTATTTGCTTGCCAAAACAAAACAAAACAAAACAAAAAAAACCAGAGGTTACAGAGACCCATGTAGCCCAGAAGAGAGTGCCTGGAGTCACAGATGATTATGAGCTGCCTAATGTGGATGCTGGGAACTGAACCCAGCAGGTGCACTTTCCCACCCAGCCACTTCCCCCTCTGCTGTCCTTCAAGAAAATTGCAGCATATGCTGTTTTATGTGATTATGGAAGAGAAAGGGTATGTCCATGGGCAAATGAAAGAAGGTGGGAAATAAAGATGAGTTTTTAGTCTATGCTTCAAGGCTTGAATAAGTGATAGAGCCTGGAGGATTGTTTTTCAGCATGTAAACTTCTCCAATCACATAGACATAGATCCACAAAAGGTGGTTGTTCAGTTGATTGCACCTGTAAATGCATAGCCAGAGGAGATCATAGGAAATTCAGTGTAATATTTAAGATTGTAACTGTCTGAAATCCATATTGTCTTAGTTCAAATCTTGTCTCTACCACAAGGTGGATATGGATATAACCCTGGAGTTAGGTCAGTCTTTCTAGGATCCTCTCCATCTGTGTCCTGGACATTTGTAAAGATAGTGGTTCTTCTCCCATTCAGGTGTCCCTTGAGCATTGGATTCAGGTTACCTTTTGTACCCCATGAGAAGTATAAACAAAAGATGCCCAATTCCTTTGCATAAAGCAGCCTGCTGTTTTCTAATAACCTATGCACAGCATTGGGTGTCCTGTAAACTGTCCGTAGATTACTTACAGTACCTAATAGAATGTAAGTGGCATTGGAGTAGCTGTTACACTGTATTGTTTAGGGAATAACGATAAGACAATCATCTGTATATGTTTAGTGGAGTCACAGGTTAATGTTTTTGGAGTTTTCTTTCTTAAAAATCCCTGTTAAGTTAAATCCTTGGATGTTCAGCCTGATGGTATAAAAAACTATATACTGAGTAAAGTTATATTTTTTGAACATTATGGTCATCTTAGGTGCTGTTTTCCTCATTCTAACCTGATCCTTTCTTGTGCTGCAAAATTATATCTCCAGAGAGCTCAGGCAGTGCCCCATGTGCTGTTGAGGAGCCTATCCTTTGAGTTCAGCTGATCCAATGCTCTTTCCTTGAAGTGCTATTTTTCATTAAGAGTGGTACATGTGGACTTCTGGGGGAGGAAGCCTGTTAAGATGGGCGCAGCTGTCTATAGAGGTGTGCATTGTCCCATTGGGAGGAGGCAGCACTTGTCAGAGCACAGCTTTGGCTTACCCAGGCTCCTGTTGTACAGATGGGGACTAGTGTCTCTCTAGGCCCCTTGTCATGGGTACAAGCCAGGGCTGTCACTTGCTGAGCCAGGAATAAAACCAGCATTAGTTTTCTTCTTTATACTAAGCACTAATCAATCTGCAGTTAGCTCTGTATCTAATTTTTGAATCAGATGCCATGAATTACTGCCCCTGAATGTGTTTTCCAATAAAAGGATATGTTAAGGCTTTTAATCAATGCTTCTTATGCTCAGTATTTAAGGTCAGAGTCTGATGTGAGACTTATTTTGATCGGGATAATTGTTGGGTTAAAAATGAATGGTTTTTGAAATCATGACGCTGTGGTTCACTCTTGAGTGGATTAATCTTTTAGAAATGAAAAAGTGTCAATTCTCTGGTTCTTCACTTGTCCTTCAGATTGCTTATGGAAAAATATGACTTCTAGGTGGAAGGTGTTCTTTCTCTGTGGGAAGGGAAATAAGAGGCTGATAAACAATCTTGGGAGGAGTTAGAGGATCTGATGAGGAATTTGAAAGAAGAGTGTCTTAGATTGGTGGTGAGTGTGGGTCTGTGGACTCTGTGATTTACGTTTTAGGTGATAAAATGACCTTGTAATGTTGTGTCTTCAGCAGACCTTTCTCAGAGGAAGCTCAGTTTCCTGACCAAGATCTGTGCATTGCTTGGAAATAAACAGAACATGTTTAGGTACAGGCTCTACTGAATGATGTGGGCCAGGTTAAACTTCCTCTTGGATTTTCTAGGCTTTTATTAATTACAAATGGGGAGGGTAGTAGCTTCCTCACAGCTGGGAAACTTTAAGTTGATTGACTCCCATAGGTGTGTGAAATGCCTGGCACACAAAAGGTGCTGAATGGTGTTCTCCTTTCCCTTTCTTGCAGAGTTCACCTGGCAAGTCCTATTGTAGACTTGTCTGGATGCAACTGGATATGTGTAAAATAGAAATTTTCTCACCTATGGCAGTGAGTTTAGGATGGTTGTCAACCAGGCTTCTTGTGCTCAGTGGACAGGAAGAGAAGAGGAATTATCTGTGATAATTATCTGTGATAAGACAGGAAGCTGTCTGTGATAATTCTTTTCTTCATTGACAGTTTAGGACTCTGGAGAATTTGGTCAGCAGAGAACTAGGTTCTGCTCTTTTGGCTGCTAGAATGTTATGAGTCTTTCCAATGTTTTCTTGTTCATGGAATGGGAATGCCTGATAGCTTGGGCTTCTGTGGCGGTTCATTGTAGGTGTCAACAGATGAATCGCCCTTCCAAGTATCAGAGTGCTTCAGAACTGTGTGGTGTCTTCATAATCATGAATGGATAGTGGTCTTCATCCAGTTAGTTCTGATGTTTGCCAGATGGTACTTAGAAACATGCTCTTTAATTCCAGAAAGATTGTCTCCACTCTACAGCTAGAGGAGCTCATACCAAGGTGAGGCAAGCTAGCTCCGAGGGTGCCTGGAAGAACTGGCTGTTTACCTGAACTTGAGCTCTCAGACCTGTATGTAGGCCAGTGAACTGGTGGCAAACACCATTGTATTATGGGCCTTTTCAGATCACAGGTTGATCTTTCTGAGGCAGCCTGACAGTGACCTGTTTACTTTTGTTCCAGTTGTGATAATCTTTCTCAGTGACCTTTGGGGAGACAGTTCTGGTCCTGCCTATTGTTCAGTTCTGTACTGTGGAGTCATTTTTCTCTCCTTCCCCCCTCTCTTGACACCATGGGTAATTAAACTGGAGGGGGAAGAAGCTACAGAAGGTCAGGCAGGCTTGTTTTCCCTGCCCTTCGGAATCCTGGCCTCAATGCTGTATGGAAAACACTTGTGGCAAAGGGGTGGAGATGACATATTTCTCTAGACGTTGAGGGGGGTGAGATGTGAAGTCTGCCAGAGCTACTGTCTCTGAGGCTTTTGATTTCAGCTAAGTAGAAAGTAGGGATTTAGTGAACGATGAAAAGCAGCAAGAATAGTTCCAGACAAGGCAGAGGATGGAAGAGGGGCTGGGAGGAGCCTTGGACATGAACTTCAGGAGATGCTGGCAAGATTTTAGGTGGGAGTTTGTGTGGGCTTTTCTAGGTCACTGCAATTGCAGGTGTCAGGGAGAAGTTGCAGAAGCTTTTGCATGTCTTTGTCAGGTCCCTTTGCACATGCCTGCTTTGTTTCAGGAACTTTTAACTTTCCTGTATGTATCCGCTCATCTGACCCTCACAACTGCAGTGGAGGGAAGGCAGCGTGCTTCACCATTTTGCAGATTAAGAAACAGAGGTTTAGGAGGTAAGTATCCTAGCGGAGGTCCTGGCACAGCTGTCGGTTGTAGGGTCATAGTTCAAGTGTGATTATTCAGCCCCAGCCCTTTCTTTTCCTGTGAAAACACTGTGACTCCTAGAACACAGCCCTGAATGGTGATTTTACATTAACTTTGCAAGGACTGCTCTATTAATAGTGATCTTTTTCAGTGTTCCCAAAATGAAGGAAGACAATTAATTGTTCAGCTGGGGGATTAAAGACCAAGGGAGAGTAAGTGAAGCTACAAGGCCAAACATCGTGTGGTTTGGGGTGACATTAGGCTGGGGTGAGGTTTTGAGGTAATAGCCATGCAACATGAAAGATTTTCTAGTCTCATTTTATTAAGACACTCTTTCTAGTTCATGAATTAGGAAAACTGCCAAGGAAGTGGGTATTCAAGGTAAGTGCCTGAGGCCAAGATGGCATGAAGCATGGTGGCATCCTGGGGTTACTTATCAAAGTCTCTATTGCATAGCCTAGTGAAAACTCAACATTTTTACAAAGCATGGAGTTTGCATTCTGGGAATTTCTTTACCATTTAGTACCTGAAGTTAAGATGTAAAGATCTTTCTTTTTTGTTTGATTTATATGATTCTGATGTTACTGTTATTTGTCCTGGGATGACCTGGGTTGTTACCAAGAGTAACATACTGATGATGACAACTGTGGGAAACATTGTGCTCCTACTCTCTGTCAGATGCTCCTGGTTATTAATATTTTTACTTTTGATAGATGAATACTCTGTGTAGAATGGGACCTGAGAATCTGGCTAGAACTTGTTTTTGACTTGGATATGCACTTTGACTATTTAACATTAAGAATGAGATCACTGCAGGCTGAAGAGACAGCTCAGTGGTTAAGAGCACTGGCTGCTGTTCCAGAGGATCCCAAGTTTATTCTTAGCCACCTACATGATGGCTAACAACTGTTTGTAATTCCAGTCCTGGGGGATCTGACACTCTTTTCAGGCCTTCTCAGGCACTGTACACATATGGTGCACAGACATCCATGCAGGGAAAACACCCACTTATGTAAAAGAAAAATTAATAAGCTCTAGGAAAAAAGAATGAGACCACTGAGGATACTATGGCAGAGGGAGTCAGAGGAACTACATTTGGGAGGGGATAGTGATGGCCAAGATACTGGCAAGGTGCTTTGCTATATATTTCCATGATCTCATCTTTTATAAATGGGTATTCCTAGATGTCATAGTACTTTCTTGGTGTTATTGCAAATAAATATTTGGTGCCTTGCAAATAAACACCATGCTTTTGCCAAATTCCAGCTATCTTGTGCTTTTTCCCCAGCAGTCACAGAGTAGAGATAAGTAAAGCTGGCATTGTGAGTGTATGGATGGCTAAGTGGCCACCCACACAGTTGACACCCCGTGTGACAGACTGGGGTGCAATCTGACTTCTGCACTCAGGCTGCCAAATATTCAGAGTAAAGAAGTGACAGTCATTTATAGTGTTGATGTTTAGTCTTTTGCAGATGTGCTTATAGTTTTAACAAAGGCAGAAAAAATTATAGGGTAGGAAAGAAATGCCTACAGACAGGCTGCTAAAGCCTCGGAAGGAGGAAACCAGTATTTTTGTGTTTTAGGAATGCTAAGCCCTTGCTTATGTATCAGCAAGCAAAATGTTGGCATTTACTTTTGACTTGAGGAAGGTATCTCTGAAGTCAATAGAAGGAAATGCCTAAACACAGGCCTCACTCAGAAAGGAAAGTTGTGGAAACACCCCGAGAATCACCTCATGAAAGCCTTTTGTTCATTTGAAGCCACTAGTGAAATCTGTGTTCTCTTCCACGAATGAATGAATGAATGAATGTATGTATGTATGTATGTATGTATGTATGTATGTATGTATGTATGTATGTATGTATGTATGTATGTTCGTTCTTGCTATCCTGGCTGGGATATAGCTTATGTTGGTAAAGTGTTTTCCTGGCATTCATGTATGAAGCCTAGGAACTGGGTGTGGGAGGATGTATGCCCATAATCCCAGGACATGGGAGGCAGAGGCAGGAAGACCAGAAGTTCAAGGCTAGCTTCGAGCCTTGGATACTTGAGATTTGATATTTGAGATCCTGTCTTAAAAACCTAACAATCCAAACCAAAATGAACAACAACAAAATGATGTCCTGCAGGGCTGGCTTTCTAGTAATCGGTAGTTTTTATTAGGAAACAGAGCACGATTCCCAGGTTATTGACAGTGAGGATGGGCCAATGTTCACCATACAGTCAGACTTAACTGGGTCTTTTTACTTGCACATAATGTTGGTGTCTTTAGCATCCTATCATGCTGGGTATATAAACTATCTTGTCAAGTGAGTGACAGAGATGTGTTGTCCCTTTATATCATTTGAAACTTTGGTAATAGACCTTCCTGTTGATGGGAAGACCCATTATGATGTAGGACTTCCTCATATCACCCTGTTCAGTTTGAATAAGCTCTAGATGACTTATAGTACTAACATATGTAAGTACTGTTGTAAATGGTTTCTATGATAAGGAGAAGTGACACCACAACTTTCTTGGTCCTTTTTGAGATGGGGCTCATGTAGCCTAGGCTCTTTAGCCAAGGTTTGTCTTGAATTTCAATTCTGCCTCTACCTCTCAGAGTAGTGTTGATACAGGCAGTTGATGCAGTTCTGGGGATCAAACTCAAGGCCCCATGCAAGCTAGGCAAGCAGTCTACCAATGAAGCTATCTGTGTTCCTCAGACTTGAGACACAGTTTTAGTTGGCTATTTTTATTATTTGTATCGATGTGCAGATGCAGAGCCTGTATGTATTGGGGAATGATTGTGTAAGGACAATGTTTGGCCCGAATTTACCATGACAATGCACTTTATACCTAAACTCTGAGAAAAGTCTCTCCATGAATGCCCACTTTGTCCTTTGCTTCCTCCTTGCCTTCTTTTCTTCTCTGCTCTCTTCTCACTTATCGATCAGATGTCCTTTCACACTCTGCTGAAAGCACATTACACTAAGTCCTGGGCTCTAAGTATAAGCTACATAGAGTCCTCACTCTTAGGATGTTCTTGTTGAAGTGAAGTTTCCTTGTTGCAACAGGTTTGCAGAAAACAGTGGTTAGTGGATGGATAGGTGATACAGATAATGAGTGCTTCTTTGGAGACTTGTTGGTTGGTAAACTAGCCTATGATTCCATTTTCTTTGCTGTTATATAGCTGTCCAAATCTCTGTATGATACTTTACCTGTTGGTAAGAGTCCTGGCAAGGGTTTGTCAGTTGAACTTAAGTCTTCTTTCTCGAAATTAGATGAGATCTTTTGATTTATTTGGAGAAAGGAATGGGAAGTACATACTGGGTTTCTCTTATCTGTTTTGCTCTGATATTGATGCAGTTTCATAGACTTTTTGTTTTTGCTTTGTGTTATTTAAAAATTGCTTTTACACTTTATTTTGTGTTGAGGTGTCATGGCAAGAATGTGGATGTCAGAGGACAACTTGTGGGAGTTGGTTCTCCCTTTCTACCACATGGTATTGAATTTAGGTCATCAGGCTGGGAAGCAGATGCCTTTACCTACTGAGCTATCTTGATGACCATCTATCTATTGTATTTTATTTGATATTCTGGTTTTCAGAAATTGTTGAATATTTCCTTCCTTCTGCTGTCATATGTTTGCCTATAGTTTATCAAAAACGTAGTTTAATGAATGTTCTTTACTTCACTTTTCTTAAGCATAGATTTTAACAATTAAGTTTATTCTATTACATTCACACACATGGGGGTGGGTGGGCAGGGAGGCAGGGAGGCAGAGAGGGAGGGAGGGAATATGAGAATTTTGTCGGAATGTCTGCCTGCTTGCATGCCTGCCTGCCTGTCTGTACAGGCACTTTTGAGTGTGTAGGAGATGTGTGAAAGTCAGGATAATTTTCAGAAGTAGTGTGTTTACACCATGTAGGTCCTGGGGAATCAAACCTGTGTTGTCAGGCTTGGAGGCAAGCATCTTTACCAAATGGTAATAGACATGACCCAGTAACCACTTTGGTGACTGTTTTTCAACAATTTTAACACAAACTACAGATATTAACTCCATGGACTGATTAAAATGCAAGCCTGTGATTGTCCTCTCTCCATCTGTCCATATATGTAGAAAACAAGAAAGTTTTTGCTATATAGTTTTCAAAAGCCTGCTAACAACTATTTCTATGAACCTCAGAAACACAAGACAGTCCTTGGATAAACAAGTACTGAGGACCTAGAAGTAACTTGATCAGTTTTTGCTTGTTGGAGAAAAGGCTTCACCGAGGAGGCAACGTATGAACTAACTGGACCTACCAGAGTAAAGATACCTTGCATCCTAGGGTCCCGCTGAGAGATGGCCAGGCATTGAGATACTGGCATGGTCCAATACTGGACTTATGAGAATGGTCTCCTAGCAAATGCAGCCCATCTCTGTAGATGGATGGGTGGATCTGAAGATGTCTGTAGTAGCTAGTGTATGAGCAAGGTCAGCACATCCTCTTTCTGCTGCTCTTCATTGGCAGGCTTGGCTGGCGTGTGCTGCTGTTTAGATTGGTCTCTGGATGGTACCTTGAACTTCCTTGCTTAGGCTGTGTTTTTAGGAGGGGAATCTATGATAAAGTATAGGTGTTTCCCCTTTTCAAGGAAGTCTGAAGTCACATCTAAATTTGTCTATTACCATTTGGTTGCTGCCTCAGATGTGATGGAATAGCCAGCATTCCTTCCAGGGAAAAAGTACCTGGAAGGCCATGAACAAAGGCTTTCTTAAGAGTTCAGTAAAGCTCATAAACACAGTTAGGACTGGATGAAAGACCCATGATTTTCTGACCTTTCTGGGTCCCTTAAAAAACCACCTATCATTTTTTTTCAATTGTAGAGGTACTTTTTCTTGTTTACTCTTCTGAGTTGCCTAAGGTGTCTAAGGTGTAAACAGCTGGCTTTTTTTTTTTTTTTTTTTTTTTTAGTAAGAGGTCAGCAGAAGAAGCAGTAGCAGTTGAAGTAGCAATAGCAGTGTGTTATCCTGATGTGGACTGAGCTTGTGCAAGTCAGTCCAATTTAGACCTGCATCTGGCAATTGGTAATTCCTGGGTTAACATCTTGGTGCCATCCTGTTACATCAATTAACAGTGACAAAGTATACAGGTATACATGAAGCTATGTTACTTAGGATGTCAAGGATATGTAGAGAGTGTCAGTAAACACCTTGCAAAGCAGTTGCTTGTTGACTCCACAGGGAAAACCTATAAGGGTTAGGTTCTGCCTTCTCCATTCTGTACATGGAAAAATTGAGTTCCAGACCAAGAGATAATTTCCCCAAGGCCGAATAACTGTCTGCTTTGTTAACTCATAGTCTTAGTTGTTACACTACTTCCTTAGACAATTTAGAAACATGCCTTAGTAATTTGTGATCAGGGTCTTAAATACTGATGCCATTCCTGACCAGGGCACATTGTACTATAGGGAGTCAGTGACTGTGAATAGATGCTCTTTGAAGTGAGACTTTTTTCTTCTGGTGAGCCTGTTATATCACCGTAGAGCTTTAGAAGACTGTCTTATTAACCTTCCTCCATCCAAAGATCTCATTTCCAAGTTGAGCAAAGCTTGGAGAAGGCTAATCTTACAAAGATATTACTTCTCTTTTTGGGTGGTTCTTTTAGAATCTCTCTCTCTCTCTCTCTCTCTCTCTCTCTCTCCTCTCTCTCTCTCTCTCTCTCTCTCTCTGTGTGTGTGTGTGTGTGTGTGTGTGTCTTTGTGCAGCTGTCCATGGAAGCCAGAAAAGGGTGTTCCATCCCTTGGAGCTGCCTGATATGTGTGCTGGAACCCAAATGCAGTTTCTCTGCAAGAGCAACATGAACTTTGAAATGATGAGCCATCTCTCTAGGCTCTGTGGTTCATTTTGCCTTTTTGTTATTGAGGTGATCACATTACAAATAGAGGCTTTTTGGTTCTGCAGATCCAAAGCTGCAGAATCTCCCCAACACAGGGCAGCAACAGGATATCTAAGATGAGTCGAAGTAAGGATCCAGTGTTGATAGTGTAGCAGATGTTAAAGGCATAGAATGAGACCAGTGACTCACTGCAATGAACACTTGCAAGTAAAGATGTATGAACCAAAGGGTATGCTATGTGACTCACTGTGACACACTACAGCTTCCAGGACAAGCTTTTTCTTTTTAAAATTTATTTTATTGGGTAGGGGGGTTTGCAAGGAAAGAGGGTAGATATGAAGGGATGGGGACATCAGTGGAACTGGGATGCATGATAAGAAATCCACAAAGAATCAATAAAAGGTTAAAACAAAACAAAACAAATAGAGGCCCTTAAAGTTTGTTTGCTGTTTTGTATTTTGATTCCTTGCCTAGTAAATGAAGTAAAAATAAAGTGTTCATTTTAATAGTAAACAAAATCACCTTTTCTTTCATGAAGTTGCTAATTAGCTTTCATCAGTAAAAATCTGGCCAAAATACATAAATTATATTTTGTATAAAATCTACTTACACTGAATGAAGACTTAAACAGTCTCACTGGGGCTTTTTTTTTTTTTTTTTTAAATATAGGACTCACTTTATCACAAGAGCAGAGGGGTTGTAATTGCACACTCTAGAGAGTAGCTCTCTTATTACACTTCAGTTGTTTCTTTCCAGATCATTGCTTGCTTTCTTGAGGGACTCACGGAAGGTAGAAAGCTAACTCCTCCATGGCAAAGAATTCCTACTTACTCAAAAATAATGGCAAGGCGTCTTTTATTTCAGCAAACAGTGGACTCTGAGATGTGGAAACATCAATTTGCATAACTGTAGCATTGTTACTTGACCCATTATATCTGGCACTTAACCAGATATTCTGGTACATGAACTCTGTGTAAGATAAATTTTCCTTGAGTATGGTGGTTCCCTATCTGCAGTTGGCCAGCCACTGATAGGATGAATGCTGAGTTGCTTTTTCCTTCCTCTGTTCTGGCTTGGGTCTGTTTGACATACTGGAGTTCATGGGTCAAAATAATCTCTAACTTGAAAGGGTAATAACTGCATGCTTCAGTTGCCTGGAAATGCCCCCGAACTGTTCTGAAAGGAACTGGGCACCAATCCTGAGGTTTAGCCTAGATTCTCTGGCTGGGAGAGTCTCGTCAGATCCAGTGTGCCATCACCTGGCAGCATATAGCTATTTAAAGGCTATACCTTCCATCTTACCACATCATTGAATGGCCTGTTTGGCTGGCTGCTGTGGCTGTGACTGGAATTGAAACACACTGCTTATTATTAAGGCAGTGACTGGCTGTGGGGACCACCGATAGCTGATGTTCTCTATTGTCTATTGATCCAGTCAGTTGGAATGACAGCATTAAATAGTTCAATACTATCAGACATTTTGGGGGATTGTCTTTCTATGAATTTTATTTTCTTGATGTGCTGGTACAGAGGCTGAGGGGAAGTTTTGATTGTTTACAGAATAGAGAGGTTCAAAGATTTGAAATCAAAAAGGAGGGTAGAGCCTGAAGTGTTTCTCTGAATACAGAGGGAATTCTTCAAACCCTTAATGAACTTTGTAGATTCTGCAGTAAGGAGATTAGCTGGGTGAGCTGGTAACTAGAATCAGAGCCAGCAGTTAAGGGTTAAATTTCTCTCTGGAAAGACAAATGTTTCCAGCTCACCTCTATGTTTATCCGGCTTCCTCTGGCTTGGTCTTCACACACAAGGCATCATGATAGATCTGTTGGCTACAGTTTAGGTCTTTGGTAAATAATGAATGGAGTTGTTTTTACTTATTTGACTTAATTGTTGCATATTTTCTATGTGCCAGAGTTTGTGATCGTTCTGAGGTTACAGTGGTGACTGAGCAAAGTTCTGAGCATTACAAAATGTGTGCTCTAGTGCAGTGCCGTGTTTTATAGTTATTTATTTGAAGGAATCTAAACTGCTCAGCTGTATTTGAGGAGTGTAGCTTGGAACAAGAGAACAGACAAGGACTCAAGTCCTGTTCAAGTGTTGTGATCTACTGCCTTTCTCTGTGCCTCAGTTACTCTATCTGCAATGTTAGGACAGTGTGCTACATCTAGTTGCTTTCAGTGTCCTTTGTAGTTCTGCCATTTATGGTCCTGCTATTTCCAAACATTTTAGTGTAGTTGTCTTTAACATGTACTGTGCCTCTGGCTTAAATCAGTCACTATGAGCCATGTTTTAATGTTTTTTTAAAATGAAAATAAAAGAGTTTTGATCAAATTACTGTTTGCATATATTAGCAGGATATGGTGAAATATTTCAACTTGTGTGCTCTGTAGTCATCAAATCATAATCGTAGTGTAACTGTCAACTCAAACATTTTTTATATGTGCTGGGAGCATTCACAATCCCCTCTTCAAGCTATAAATTATTGTTAGCTGTAGTTATAACCTACTGGGCTGTTGAGCCCTGGGTCTTAATTCTCCTATGTTAAGCCTTCGCAAGGCATATTTTTTTTTTTTCGGGGGGGGGGGTGTGTTCGAGGCAGGGTTTCTCTGTGGCTTTGGAGACTGTCCTGGAACTAGCTCTTGTAGACCAGGCTGGTCTCGAAACTCACAGAGATCCACCTGCCTCTGCCTCCTGAGTGCTGGGATTAAAGGCATGCACCATCTCCCGGCCCACAAGGCATATTTTTAAGCAATTTTTTCTTATTAGATAGCATTTGTTTGATGAGGTATAGTGACACAGAGGCCTCTGATGATAAAATTTCTGTTGAGATTTTAGTGATGCGTTTTTCTTTATAAAGCCATGAAAATTGAACACTTAGATTTTAAGAGGAAAGGTTGGGTATGGTATACCTGTAGTCTTAGCCAACCCCCTTCTTACTGCTGAATTTGTGGGTGCACTGCCTAGTCCATCCTTTTCTTTTGTGAGTTCTGAGGATCCATTTTTAGATCCTCATGCATGAGGCAAGCACTTTAATTAATGAGGCATCTCCCCAGCCTGAACTGTTTATTATAGAAATATGTGTTTACAAAAAGTCTTTGAAATTCCTTTTTGTTCTGTGATTTGGTTAGTTCCAAGTGAAAGAGGTCTTGTCTGTTCTTACATGCTATTTAGAAACACTCATGATTATGTGTGACACTATAATACAGAACCATTCTAACATGTGCCTTGCCCATAAACTTCAGGGTTGGTACAATCATGTTAGGTAAATGTATAGAAGAAATGAAACTCAGATAGCCACACCTCTCAATGAGTGACTACAGAAGATGAACTTAAAAACATTACACATTTTAAATAAGAATCATAAAACTCTTTAGAACCACCCTTTATGATGATGCTGAAATTGCTTCAGGGCAGTTAGTATTGCACTGAGTGTCATCTCTTGTGTTGAAAACCCGGAGGAAAATGCTTGGGGACCTGGGAGACAGTGCCACCCAGTGATGCATCAAGGATGTTCGGGCAGAGCCCTTCATATCTAAGTCTCCTTTTCCTGTCAAACACAGCAGGGCATGGAGACCAGGATGAGGGTGATACTAGATCTGTTTATAAGTGACTGAATTTGAAAAAAAAAGTACGCAAGATACCTTATTTATGTCTCCCTTAGTAGGAAGTCTGTCTCCCATGATTCTAGGTTTCTTTGAAATCTCTGACTGTTATTTCTTCTCTGATCACTCCTAACTGTCCACCATCTCTCTGCATTGTGTTTTAGACATAATAGAGAATCAGGAGTTTTTATACAACCTACTTAGGGCCTTTGAGCTCCATGACGTCACTTCTCTGTATCTTCCCTTTATCTTACCTGTAAAGTGGAGTTCATAAAAGCACCTACCTGGGTGCTGGAGAGATGGCTCAGAGGTTGAGCACTGGCTCATCTTCTAAAGGTCCCGAGTTAATTTCCAATAACCACATGGTGGCTCACAACTCAGATCTGGTGCCCTCTTCTGGCCTACAGGCATACATGTATGCATAATCATAATTAATAAACCCTTTAAACATTCACCTACTTGATGCATGTTAATGATAGGAGTTTATTTATGACAGTGTCTCTCCAGAGCACTTCTATCATATCATGGTCCTCCTTCCTCCATATTTAACTTTGTTGTTGTATTTAGCTACCTACCTTGAGTTTTATCCTTTGCTTTGTTTTTACATACCAGTTTTTGTTTTAAGGTTTTAGTTTTAATTACCTGTGTGTCTGTATGAGTGATTGCCACATTTGTTTGGATGTCCAAGGAGGCCAGAAGAGGGTGTCAGATCTCTGAATCTGGAGTTACAGGCAGTTGTATGTAGCCAGATATAGGTACTGGGAACAAAGTTGGGTCTTTTGCAAGAGCATCAAATCAACACTCTTAAACACTGAAGTACGTTTCCAGCCCCTGTTAACTGTCATTTTTAGGATGAGAGAGTTTCACTGTATGTCTCATACTGACCTTGAACTTCCTATGTAGCTTATGCTGGTCTTAAACTCAAAATGATGTTCTTGCTTCAGCTTCTCAAGTGCTGGGTTTATATACATACACTGTCACACCTGCCTTCTGCCTCAAATTGTGATAAGTCCTAATGTGAGTGATCTTGTATCACTAACATGGCAACTGGACACGGTAGGGAGCATATTAGATTGAATTTATATAGGATTTGGCAGTATTACAAAGTACTCTGATTTAGGATTAAGGCATGTCTTATCTGTTTGTTCCTTTGTTTTGACAGTTCAGCCTTCCTCATCAAGGCCATTTGTCCTTGGTTACCTGTTTCATGGTCTGACAAGAATAACCACTCAAAGCCTTGGCCTGTGTGACATGATTAGCACAAGTGAGATGACCTTTGGTAATTCTCTGAGCTATTCAGGCTGGACTAATATGGGCCAGTAATTTCTTGACATGCCATGATATAGCAGGGGCATGATTAGCTGTGGTGAAGGACTGTGCCCTGGAATAATGACTATTAGCCAGAGGAGCCAGAATTGGGTGTTTTTTTTTTTTTGTTTTTTTTTTTGTTTGTTTGTTTTTGGTTTGGTTATTTCAAAAGCATCCAGGGAATTCTTGAGGTGACGAGTTTTGAGGTACAGGTCAAAAGAGCTGACTGTGGAACTCCCTGGTCCCCTCCTGAGATTCTTAGTATTCTTCAGAACTGGGCATGTATTTTGACTGGCTGACTTGTTGGTTTAAAGTCCTCAGTTAAAATATAAAAGGGTGAGTATATGAGGGGACTGACCAAAAATGTTTTGGCACCTTGCATTCTAGCCACAGTAGGAGATCTGCATTTTTGTAATGTAGGCTTTTGCCAGGGCAGAACTTGAATAACTTTAGTGTGTGCAAAACTGGTTTATCACATGAGGAAAACACAAAAGATATGTGATTGTGGAAGACACTATCAGGAAGCTAGTGAGTGAGTATTCCCTCTTGTTCTGTCTGTGTTTCTCACCATCTCCTTTCTTGTTTTAGGCAAGACTTTAATGTATTAAGAATTCCCCAGAGGAATACAGACAGGATAGAAGGACTTTCTTTTTCTTTTTCTTTTTCTTTTTCTTTTTCTTTATTTATTTTTTGTTTTTCGAGACAGGGTTTCTCTGTGGCTTTGGAGCTGTCCTGGAACTAGCTCTTGTAGACCAGGCTGGTCTTGAACTCACAGAGATTCACCTGCCTCTGCCTCCCGAGTGCTGGGATTAAAGGCGTGAGCCACCACCGCCCGGCTCCTAGAAGGACCTTCTTAATAATTTAGGATTGTAATCTTCTATCTGGATTTGTTGGCATTTTGTTCCAGGCCATAGTTGATAGTTCCATTGCAATTGTTTTCCTCCATTCTGTCATTTACAGTGCATATTGATAAGTGCCCAGTTAGTCTACATATGTATTGTGTGAACTTTACCTGAGGGGATGAATTTGCATCTGTTTACCCCAGATAGGACAGCACTGACTAAAGAAATGATTCCATTCAAGTTCAATTTGATGAATTTTTGAGTTTAGTTAGCATTATTTACAATACTGTAAGTGAGGAGGTACTTACAGGATCACTGACAACTTAGAAGTGACCATACCAACTCCCAGAAAACTTTACCTAAAGATTGAGCCCCTCGGGGCTGGAGAGATGTGTCAGAGGTTAAGAGGACAGGCTGCTCTTCCAGAGGTCCTGAGTTCAATTCCAGCACCCACATGGTGTCTCACAACCATCCGTAATGAGATCTGGTGCCCTCTTCTGGCCTTCAGGGATACTTGAGGAGGAAAGATATATGCATAATAAATCTTAAAAAAAAAAAAAAAAAAAGATTGAGCCCCTCCTAACCTTAATGGAATGTTCAGGGGCCCAATCCTGTGTAGTTTCCCAGTGTATAATCACAGCTGCTGGGAGATGTGAGGTGAAAGGTCATGCCATAGAAGGAGTATATTCTCCCACCCACTCTCACAGTCTCATTCTCCTCATCCTCATTCTCTCTCTCTCTCTCTCTCTCTCTCTCTCTCACACACACACACACACACACACACACACACATATACCTCTCTCTCTCTCTCTCTCTCACACACACACACACACACACACAGAGAGAGAGAGAGAGAGAGAGAGAGAGAGAGAGAGAGAGACTCACTCAATTTATAGCTAGATTAAAAAAGAAAACCTTTTCTATTACATTAAAAATTAAATTACAGTAAAATATACATAATAGAATCTTAAGCATCTAAAAGTGTAGTTGGTAAACTACACTCCCATTGTGGTGTAGCAGATCTTTACAACTCTTCATTTTACAAAAGAGAAAACCCTGCTAATTAAAGCTCAACTCCCTCTTCTGCTTTGCACAGTTATTGTCAAGGGTCTTTCCTTGTTTTTGTCTCTCAGTTACTTTATTCTGCCTAGCTGATATAGGAGGAATCAAACAATATTTGTCTTTTATGGACTTAACATAATGTCCTGATGATTTCTCTACAGCTCCAGGCCATTCAGAACTACATAGTGAGATCCTGTCTCAAAAGAAAAAAGGGATTATCTCTTAACCTTGTGCTTAGGTACTTTGCTTAGTGCTTTAGTTGAGTTAGTTCATTTAATATTTTTTCAGTAGCTCAGTGGAATAGATTGTAATTTTACAGTTAATGAGACAGCCACTGAGAAGGAAGATAGACTGCTAAGTTGTAACAGATGTAATAGCCTTTGAAGGTTTACCTTTTTGCATGAAGGTTGTAAATGGGTCTCAGAGGAGGGCATAGGAAGATGAGGTGGATCAAGAAGATAAGTCCCTACAAGAAAGAGCTTGGTTTTGAGTGGCTTGCAAGGAGGGCAGGGAAATGTGGACTGATGATAGTCACTAGAATTAAAGTTTCCGTAGACTGACTGCACTGTCTTCATAGATGGTGCCTCAGTTGTGTAAACCTTGAGACACCAGGAGGTAGAGTGAAGACACATGCTCAACTGTGCTCCATTTCCATCCCATGAAGTGAAGAAGAACATGAAGGAAAAATTAACACATGCCCCAGGACTCTCTGACATATAGATCAAAACATATTGATGGTGTCTTGCAACTCTGATAATTTCATTGAACTGTGCGAGGCTTAAAATTGATACATAGGCATACTCCTGATTAACATTGTTACTGTCAGTATGACATAGCTGAATAAACTAATATTGAATAATCTATTAGATATGTCACACTTGAACAAGGGGTGTAAATCTTATTATATTATTTCAGCTGTAATTAGGTGGGAGATAAAAATCACAAACAGATGAGTTTGGCGAGAATGTCTTAGAGTGCATATAGTTTCTCTGGAATGTTTCTTTGTTCCATGCAGAGAAAGGGTTGACTGCTTTCCAAGTATTGATTGCTGTTGGGGAAGTGGGAGGCTGAGGGTTGACTTATATAACATTCACAGAGTGGGTTTCAGTCATAAATTCTATGAAATTAGCTGAAATCTTCCTGAAGTTAATGGCAGTTAAAATGCACCATTCTGTATTTAGCTGAATATAGCCAGTTTTCTTACTCACAGAGCCATGGCTCCTCAGGCTGTGATAGCGTGGCATTTGTATCTTCTTTCCTGTGAACTGCATGATGCTTTTATTATTTGAGAATGAATGACTGAGACTAGAACTTGTGGGTGGACAGGACAGTGTGTCATATCAGTTCTTTGGTGTTTATTGCTGCTTTCCATCCAAATGGCTAAACTTGATTACTGGGAACAAACAAGCAATAGGAATCAAGATGTAAATAACACATTGTATTGGAAGGGGCCAGTGAACCCAGCTGTAACCAGGAAATGAAGGTAACTGTAGAAAAACAGCTTGTGAAGGGTGACATACTTTGGGACTTCCGAACACTACTCCTTGTATTGCAAACACTTTGGTAAATAGCAACTTACTTTGGTTGATGTTTGTGGTGGACAATCATGGTTGATGAACATGAGATCCAAGAGTAAAAGGCGGTATGTGTTGTGTCTTCTATCAGATGGCTGGCATATGAGGAGGTAGTCTCTTGTGGGGCTAAGATGTTAAAGCATATGATAGCATGTTTAAAGTGCCCATACTCTATTGAGAGGGTGTGGTTTGTTTTTCGTTACCTCTCTCCATCCCATTCACTCACTTCTTCCTCTTCCCACACCTCTCTCTTCCCCTTTGCCTCCTTTCCCCTTCCTTCTGCATAGTTTTTTGTTGATGGCATTTAATAGGTTCTTTGGTGGTGGGATTGAACCTGACATCGTGCTCATGTTAAATATATACTCTGTCACCAAGCTACACTCCTGGTGCTTTTCAATTGATTCTTGGCATATTAGTTCATTCATTTTAGGTATAATTCTGTTAATGTATGAAATCACTTTTATATTATAGATGAGGAACTTTGTGTGGGTGTCGAAACCACTTAAGATGTGGAGCCAAAACCTATATACTATCTGGGAGGTGTGTCCTTGTGGCACTATCCTCACCTGGCAAAAGTATTTTCCCCGAAAGCACTCAGAAGACAAGTAGGAGCATTCTTGGCTACCTGGGGTCTGTTTTCAGGTGCTAATATTTTGCCTGCAACCTAGTTGGAATCAATGGTTCAGGTTCCAGCCAGCTGGACTGTTGGAGAGTAGTATGCAGAGTGAAGGGTGAGCTAACTGTGCTAAAGGCAGTTGTCCTCTTTTCCCTAAGTTTCAGCTTTCTCAGAAGGCTTTACCTAAGACCTTTCTGAATTTCATAGATAAGCGAACTTCATAAAACAGGGATTTCCAGAGAACAATAGAAGGCTGACATTTCCCCTTCTAGGTCAATTGCTTTTTCCTCCTTGCATTGTATAATCTACCTCTGCCCCCATCTTTCCTTCCCTCCTCCTTTCCCTCTTTTCCTCAATCTCCCCTCAGATATACTTACAAGGATTTCTTGGTACCATTTAATTCTTGAGAGCAAATGTACAACTAACTGATTGTTAATGAAACCAGACAGTTGCACTTTCAGTGAAAAGCAGTTTCACACATGCAGGACAGGTGGTGGCTCCTTGAAAGGAGCTAATGGTCAGCTGGTTTTAGAGTGGCTCACAAAAGATAGTGTGACATCACTTGCTGGTCCCTCAGAGTAAGGAACCCTGTGTCCACAGGTTGGAGCACTATGGGAGGAGTCAGTGGTTGGACTATGAAACTCAACGACTAGCCCTACAGTCACCCTTGGCCAGTCTTCATACCTGGCTTCTGTGTATTGATATGACCCCTACCCTACTAAAGCACCCAGGCATCTGTGCACATGTGTCCATAAGCTTTGTTTCCATAATTTGGCAGATTCCTTTATACTATTAGAAGCAGATACCTAAAAAGGAGAGTGGTCAGAATGGGTATCTGGGGTTCAGAGAGAAATTTACTTGACTTTGAGATAATAGGCGTGTTTGTGTGTGAGGAATGGTATATATTCATTGCCCCTAGTCCTGTACACAAAGCTGAATGCTGGAGTACAGAAGACAGTTAACACTGCTTCTGCTCTTAGGGAGTTGATCCACAGTGGGGTGTGTCTGCATGAGCAGATGATTTCAAAATGCTGTGGACAATAGGGGGCACACAAAAGTGGTAGTAGCACAGAGAAGGAAGCATCAGTTTAGCAGGATAAGCATGGAAGTGAAAGTACCTAGGAGACTCCTTGGACAGTGTGAGTTTGGAGGAGCATGGAAGCTTTGCCAGATAACTAAGAACATAGACCACCATCCATGACTTCTGGGGAAGAGTTGGAGCTAGGTATCAAATTCAAAGACTTTTTGTTGGTGGGGGTGATTCAATTCTACCCTATACCTGCCTATCCTGTGACCTGCCTTTTTTCTTTTAAGTAAGGAAAAGAAATGAGAATTCCCATATTTCCTTCTCTTTTGTTTATCACGGAGAGTATATGGCTAGAAAACCTTTTAGGTCATATTCTCCCTATTGTAGTCAAACACCAAGGGGAAAATCCATATTCTAGTCTGTAAGACTTGGCTATAACAGCAAAAATTTTATCTATTCTGCTTCTTGGAAACAGGCAGCACACTTAAGTTCCCCCGTTGGGAGATGTTAACAGGACTGAGCAGGGCTCTGATGTTCATTCCACACTTGGAAGAGAAAGGCTCTGCTGTGGGCACTGCCAGGGGGAGCCAGAGTTCCAGAAAAGCAGTGTAAGGTCAGCACTCTCTTTCCCCCTCTTCCTGGTGGTAGTTCATTTAAGGGGAAGCTGACACTGTACCCTCAGATGGAGGAAAGGCAGCAGTGCCAGCGATTGCCCTATTTTTAGTGAGTATAAAGGTCTCAGTGGGGTCCAGGCAGGGAGTTCAATTTCCATTCAGCATCAGAGGCAGGAAGGAAGACTATGACTTCTCTTCCACTGTAGTGTTGGTGGGGTCTAAAGGGAAGCTGAGTTCACAGCTTTCCATCTTCACGCTGGAGAAGTAAAAATGTTCAGGATGAAAACAACACAAGCAATCCTCAGGAACCAGGAAAAATCGTATCATGTATGAGAAGAGCGAGCAACAGACCATGGAACTGAGATGAATCACATGCTAGAATTCCAACAGGAATTTTAAAGAAGCTCTCATAATAAGAGTACTTTTGGGAGCTATTTTCTTATTCAATACAACTAAAATATGAGAAATCTCTACAAAAAGTTTGTGACCCCAACACCAGGGAGAGTAGGAGGTGGGTGATGTAAATACAGCAGACCTTCAATTGAATACTTAAAATGGGCACTTGCAAAGTAGATGTGCAAAACTACATGGGATCAGTCTTTTATCTATGGAAGTTCTGGTCCAGAAGATCCAGAATAGAACCCAAGCTTTTCCCTTCATTCTTCTCTCCTTCCTATTTACTCCCTCTATCCCTACCTGTCTCCACCCCTCCTCTAATTCCTCTCCCTATCTCCCCCCACCTCTCTCTCTTCTCTTTCTACTCTTTCCTCAAATCCCAGGTGATTCTGATGCAGCTGGTGGCTCCCAGGAACTGGTGATCACTGCAGAAGAACATAGGCTAGTTGTGAATTCTTCAGACTATAAATCTGTTAGCAGCAGTCTGTGCAAATAGAAACTTATTCTGGTAAATTATGAATTACCAGATAAGTACTTGCAGAATAAACAGAATACATAATTAGAATCTATTAACTCTGTTATCTGTATTTGGAAATGAATTTTGCAAGTTACTCTTTGTGGGATCAGGTTGTGAGGGTTGTATTATAGCATCTTGAGAGGTGTTGATGACGAGGCTAGGTCATAAAGCTGACTGGTGTGAGTATATCCTTTTCCAGTCCCTCTCAGGACACCATCATCTTCATGACTGATGAAGCTCTACAATGCCATATGAGAACTGCACTGCCTTGGCATTCTTGGTTTTCCTTATCCTCTTTGGGGCTGTGCTTCTGATTGGCATTCCACTCTCCACAGCCATTCCACCCTGTAGGTCTCTGCCATTGACCTTACCTCACCTCAACGGCAATAATGCTGCCTTGTAGACTGCATTTTTCAGTATTACAAAGATAACTCGTGCACTTCCTCACTGGTCTGGGGCATCAGTGTGAATATTCAATTTGGAGTGGGGTACTGTTTTTGGAATTAGGGTGCTGCCTTTGTAGTAGAGACACTATCGTTAGCTAAGGTGTCATCTTTGGGGCTAGGAAGTCATCTTTGTGGTAGAGGCTCTATCTTTGGGGTTACTTTTATGCAGCACAGCAACATAAAAGCAACTAGATAATTTTCTGAAAGTACAACTTGCCAGAACTAGATTGGGGATTAGGAGGAAGTATGGCCGTTTATGTCTAATTTGAACTAGGTCAGGTGCCAACATTCCTCCTGGCCCTAGAAGGAAAGTCACTCTTATAGATCTGGTACCAGAGTGCAAACTAGTCATGGCTAGGGTGACAAATTATCAGGTTGGCTGGATGTAGAGGTGACATTCCTGGAAGCCCATGTTTGACATTACACCTTTGGAAATATTCTTTTTATTCTATTAAGGTTTGGATGCATGAGAGTGGTCCCAGGTAGTAGCACTTCTGAGTTCAATAATGGGTTCTCCTGATATAGCCATAGCAAGTTCTTATCTTTAGGTCACTCCTGAAGTCTGTATCCCTCCGTAGTACTCATTGCTTACTTAGCTTGTCTTAGTTGTAACCATGTGTTTATGTGCTTCAGTTAACCATCATCAAATGACTCACATCAGAGGAGGTCACACAGTTATAGCTTCTAATCTTGTTGATCTTTTAGTGGAGGAGATATTTGTGGGGAAAAAATAAATATTAGGAATCTTCCATCTGCACTCAGGCAATAACACTTGAAACATTTGCACGTATCTGTCTGCAAGTCCTTATGTGGATTGTGGTTTCTAGGAGGGATTAGCTTTTGTTTTCTAATATAGAACCAAAACTAGCAGGAGCAAATAGAAGAAGATAGTCTTATGGCTGGGTCTCTGCTCTGTTCCCTTCTGTTTCTCCCCCCACCCCTATTCTAGGGCTTTTCAAAGTGTTCCAGGAAGATCTGAATGTGGCATCCTAGGGAGAATAGTGAAGAACCTCTACAGATGCTTCATCTTTATGTTTCATCTTTTGTTCCTTTAATTGCTATAATCCACAAATTAACCTGTAGAACCACAGAAATACAAATAGAAATTTCTTGTGCCTTATCCAACTTGCTTTCTTGTTTGGCAAACCTGAAGTTTAGTCACTGGGAGTCCTGGGAGCTCAAGGTTGGCAAGGAATTCCAGGGCATATGGCTGCATCTTCGTCTCTTCTTGTCTCCTCCTTAGAGATGTCTTTCTGTAGGACTCATGTTCTTTTCTGTGGGCTCTAAAGCATGGATCCTATCTTGTGTAGCTTGATGGTTGGAAGCAAGTAGCCAATTTAGTAATTATAAATCCCTTGTGAGTAGGACAAGGCAGCTTTCCCAAGGGGTGGGCCAGCATTTCTACTTAAGATGGATCATCTTTCATTAAAGCCAAAGAATGAACTCAGGACATGGCTGTTTTTTGAGTGCCAGTCATAATTCTTTCCCCCATTTGTTCTTCTGTGGATAATATAACTTGGCTTGTTGGGAGACATGTTGAATGGGACTCATCAAATGCATTTCTTAGCTCTTGAGTAGGTCTAGGTGATCTCACTAGTGTGGCCACAGACAAATCAGTAACAGCTGCCAGCCTGTGACAATCTTAATGTACCCTGAGCCATGCCATCTTCTGGTTGGCCACTCAGCCATCTCTAGTCCACTTAAGTTTTCTACTTGTATTAATGAAATAGTTGTTTTTATTTTAAATTGTCTTCTAGTGTCCTTTGAAATTTCTATTGTACATACTTGGTTTTGGTTGAAGCTTTTGCTCCTGAGTCCTGGTAGAAGCAGCAGATGATACAGCTGTTCCCTTCTCATGCACACCATTCCTTGAAACACTGGATATGAAATACCATTCTATTTGCATTACTGCTCTATTATTTTAATATTGTTTGTTTAAAAAATTAACCTTTAATTTTATTGTATGTGTTTGGGTGTGTTGCCTGTATGTGTGTCTGTGTACCATGAGAGGAGGACAGAGGTAGGCATCAGATCTTCTGTCACTGGAGCTGCAATTATGAGCCACCATGTGGGTGCTGGCAGTTAAACCTGGGTCCTATGGATGAGCTGCTAATGCTCTTGACCCTGCTGAGCTATCTCCCCAGTTCCATTTTATTATTTTTTGCATACAGTATATTTTGATCATGTTTATCCCTCTCATTCCTCCCAGATCCACTCCCACCCCTTCCCACCTTCTATTTTTCTTTTTTAAATAACCCTTATATGGAACTATCCATCTAGCATGGCCAACCTACCAGGGGCCACACCCTTAAAGAAAACCAGCTTTCCTTCTCCCAGCAGCTAGCAACTGTCAATAGCTCCTCTGCTCTGAGTGAAGGCTCTTGAGCTCCTCCCCTTTCCACTTTGGATTGTTGAGTGTCTTGATATTGAGCAGGCTACTGCAGCTGCCGTGAGTTCAGTGAGTGCAACGTTGGTCCTGATGTATTTTGTTTTTCCTTGGTGTCTGGCTCTTTGTAATCTCTCTTCAGGGATGGTCTCTGGGGAAAGAATGTGTATAGATGTTCACTTTATGGATGAGCATGCCATAGACATGTATCCCTTGCATTTTGGCCGATTGTAAATTTCTGTACTAACCACTGTTGCACTCTAAGCCTTGATGTTTAAGCAATATTAGAATATTTAATGATGCCCAGTTAAATGTCTTGCATTTAGCAAGGTATCAGTATTAGAATTTTCAAATGTTTGAAGAAAACTTTGTGCTTGTGGTTTTTTTTTTGTTGTTGTTTTTGTTTTTTGTGGTTGCTGTGGGTATTGCTGATCTCCATGTGTTGGGGAAGAATTGGCATTTAATCAGGTTTTGAGGGCACAGATCATTTATGTCTGTTTTGGCCTTCCCCTTTCTCTATGTGGATTATGGGTTATGTTCCTATATAGGCTGCTATATGATGAGCCACTACTGGCATCAGAGATAGAGTTGGAAACACAATTCCTGTGTTTGTAGACTTTATTGTCTAATTTAAAAGTTTCTTTAAAAATAAATCCACAGTACAATAATTCTTAAAGATCATTGGATGTCTCATGTGGTGGCTCTTCCATGGTAGTGTGGCTTACAGTCACTTGGAGAACTTGTTAAAACACAGATAATGTGTTGGGGTGGTGCTGGAGAGATAGCCCAGAAGTTAAGAGCACTGACTGCTCTTGCAGAATAAATGGACTCCATTCCTATCATCTGTATGACATGGTGACTTTTGGTCTTCTATAATTCCAGTCCCATGAAATCAAATGCCCTCTTTTGCCCTCCAGAGATGATGCATGGATGTGGTTCAGGGACATACTTGCTGGCAAAACACTCATGCACATAAAATAAAAATAAAGGCATTAAAGAATTAAAAAATTACAGATAGTGGGGTTTTGTCCCCCTGTATTTTTTTTTTTTGCCTGTTTTGTTTTGACTTATTTACTCTGAGTAATGAGAATATTCCCCCCTCACTTCTTCTTTTCTGGTACTGGAAATCCAACCATTACCTTCCCTGCCCTAAGTCCTATCTTTCTAGAAAGCTCCAGAGGCCGTATTTGGAGAAGCACTTGCCTAATTAGTGGTTCTCAATCCTGACCATTGATTAAAATGACCAATGCCACCACTCAGTCCAGACCAGTTAAGTCAGGAAGTTGGGATTGTTGCTGGTGTTCAGTGGGACCTAAGGTTATAATGTACAGTCAGATTATAGAACACCTACTGGTCTAATGGATGCCTTGGGCAGAGATCTTTAGGTCTAGAGATCCATGATACACTGGTGGGCTGTGGAAGTGTGCAGTACAGAGGATTTTTAAAAGTGCTGTGTTCTGTAAAGATCATGCTGTGGACAAGTTGGCTGATTTTCTTGCTGCTTCTGGGGACAATATGATGAGCTTGTAGCTTTTAGCCAGAAGTCAGCATGGCTTTCCACTCAGCAATTGTCCAGAAGGTGGGACTGTGGTACTGCCATCAACATTACAAACACCCTCTGACAATCTATTGTTTTTCTTTAGATAAATGCAGCCCCCCCCCAACTAGTCTTATGTCAACTTGACACAAGGTAGAATTCTCTGAAAGAGGGAACTTTAATTGAGAAAATGATTTTATAAGATCCAGCTATAAGGCATTTTCTTAATTAGTGCTTGATGGGTGAGGGCCCAGCCCATTATGGGTGGTGCTACCCCTGGGTTCTATAAGAAAGCCAGCTGAGCAAGCCATTGGGAGTAAGCCAGTAAGCAGCACTCCTTCATGGCCTCTGCATCGCCTCCAGGTTCCTGCCATGTTAGCGTTCCTGTACTGATTTTCTTTGTTGATGAACAGTAATAGGGAACTGTAAGGCATTAAATCCTTACTTTCCCAACTTGCTTTTTTGTTACGCTGTTTCTTTGCAGCAATAGAAACTCTTAAGACATTCCCACTTACCCACTGTGTGTGTGTGTGTGTGTGTGTGTGTGTGTGTGTGTGTGTGTGTGTGTGTGTGTGCTCGAACACGTGTGCACGAACACGTGCACACGAACATGTGCACACGAACACATGCACACACGCATAAATATTCGTAGACTATAGTTTAGTGAAACTGAACTTCAAGAAATGACTGTCATTTTTTATATTTGATTTCTTTAAGCTTCTCTTTTTCCTATTACAAAATGAAGTATTATATATTGTTACTGCTGCTCACTATATATGAGTACAAGTACAATCTTATGAATCTTATCTATGCGTTCCAGACTCTAGTAGTGGGCCTCATACATAGTGTTTGCTCAGTTAATCCATGTTTGTTGAAAGAATTGGAAAGGTCATCTTTCCACATCAAGTTTGTACATTAGTGCTCATTATCCAAGCTTTCCTAAGAATGCTGTTGAGCTTGTTTTTCCAAAGTAGGCAAGAATCTGGTATTAAACTAAAGGAGTATTAAAAAAATCTTAAGAGGTGGAGGGTAAAGGCTAAAGAGAAAGCTCAGTGGTTAAGAGCACTTGTTTCTCTTGCAAAGAACCCTAGTATGATTCCCAATACTTTTGTTGGGCAGTTCATAACTGCCTCTAACTCCAACTCCAGCTCTAGGGGACTCCTGGTTTCTAGAGGCACTTGCAGTCACATGCATTTATCCAGACAGAGGAACACCCAGACAGACATAATTCATCTTTTAAACTGTGGAGGTAAAAAGAAAACAGTAAATTTAACAAATACTAGATATAAATTCAAACTAGGTGTTTGCCATCCACAAAAAGTCTTTTTTACTCAATGCCAAGTGACGGTGAGTCACATCAAATTTTAGGTCTTGTTGTTAAATTTTATTTTTAATTTATTAAGTTAAATTGATCATAAAGTAACATGGGCTGAAAGAATGAGCCTGTGTTTAATTTCTTGGAACTGCTACAGCCTTGGTCATAATAAATTTCACAAGGCCCAGACGTTTTAGTTATAAAGATTTGGTGCTTGCTAAAATTTTGACTTTCCTCCTAATGCCTACTTGAGGAATATGTCTATCCTGGATTTTGAGAGCACAGTCTTCTACCACAGGTTCCTTAGAAGTGAGATGCAGCTGGTTTACTGGATTTTTGAGCCCAGGGCACAGAGAAGGACCAGTAAAGCAACTCCTGATCAGACCATTTGATGCTAATTTCACAGGTAGCTGATTGCTGTGCGCCTGGCTTTTATTATTTATGGATGGACCCAATGAAGTGTAGTGGTAAAAGCAGGAAAGTAGGGTCTAGGGACAAATGGTCATTGGCTAGTGTCATTGCTAGAATTAAACAGGACCAACTAGTGGGTGTGATGATCCACCCTCTTTCCCTTGAGTTCTTTTGAAATCAAACAATAAAACAGATGGAAACAACCACTGATCTCTCCCACTCTTTAAAAACTGTGAGTTGATAGGATTTTAATCAGGTTGTTTTAGCTACTGACTTCAGGCACAATTCAAAGAGCCACCCATGGAGCTATAAATTAATTAGAGCTAGATTTGTGAAGGACTTGATTGTTTTCTCCTCTTTTCTCTCCTATTCACCATTTCACCAGTGGGAAAAGTAAAAGTCTTAAAGGTCACATAATCAGTGCTGAGGCAGAGACTGGAACCTGAATTCCACATCTGTTAATTTCTTCTATATTAGATGGATAAGATTTTTGTTTGTTTATTTTGGATTGTATATAGGCCAGTCTCACCTCTTAACTGCCTTCTTTTGCCTTGGCCTCCCAAATTCTAGAATCACAGTCCTTTAAGCCTGTAAGATCATCTTTTGTTAAGATACTTTGCTCTGAATAACTTTGTTGAAAGATGACCCTGCCCTTTTTTATCCTTAAAAGGAAAAATAGTGTTACATTCTTTATATTGTTTGCATGCCTGTCAGCTACAAACAGTTTTAGTAATAATGACCTTAGAAGAAAAATGGGGTTGTCTGGGCTATGTGGCCAAAGAGACGCACAAAGTAGTAGTGAGCTGCTGAGTGTAGGTGGGAGGTGCATGCAGATAACATCTCCAAGCATTGGGTACTGTGAGTCATGATTTGGCTCTGAGAACAGCTCTCCTAAGTTTAGAGTTTTACTATCTAATTATCTTCACAGAGGAGCATGCTTCTTACAGCATTGCCAGTGTCCTTTAGCTTTTGCTGGTGTGTGTGTGTGTGTGTGCGTGCTAGGAGACTGAACCCAGGGCTTCCTGTATGCTAGGCAAATGCTCCTCACTGACCCCATGCCAGGTTCTTTATCATATTAATTATAGTCAGAGTGCAAAGCTAGATTTTGTGTGTTTGTCTTTCTCTCATTTCCTTTCCACTTGTTTCACATACCAGACTCTACATTTTGCTCAGGACAGCCAAAGTGCCTTTGGTCATTCACGAGAAGGCTCTACTTGCTAATTCCCCACCTGTCATTGGAGCAAACCTGGGGTAACTGATTAAACATACTGCTTCCTTGTCATGACTTCTGTAGGTTCAGTGCTAGTAGGTCTAAGATGAGGGGCCTCATTGTACTGAGTGTCTAGTCTCATTCCATGCTGATGGATTTTACATAGTTCCTTACCCAGGCTACTGTAAAGTTATTTGTATGGTAGTCATCAAATCTCACTTATTCCCCTTAAAGTTTTGACTCTTAGATACTTTTCCCCCAGAGGATTCCTAGGTTATAATCTTAGGCTCCCATTGGTATGCACTCAGGAACTAAAGGATAATTTTCTTCTTGATTATAAAAAAGGTAATTAACACAGGAAATCTGTGATTAAAGTAAATCATACTTCATGTTAGAACCAAGCATAACTTAGAGAGTGCTACCTATTGGAAAGGAGCTTATGATGGGGGGGTCTTGTGTTTGTGCAGTTGATGGTATTTGTGTGTGTGTGTGTGTGTGTGTGTGTGTGTGTGTGTGTGTGTGTGTGTGTGTGCGTGCGCGCGCGCGTGCGCGCGCGCACGCGTGCTTGCTTGCCTGTGCACTTGCTTGCTTACACGCTTTGTTGAGTCCCCAGGGGTTATATAAAAAGACCTAATATGTTGATCTCAGTAATAAGATCGTAGGTGGTTGGGTTTGATTTGTGTCACCATTGTCTTAGACTTCTCTCCGTGCTGTAGGCCTTCCAGTAACTTTTAGAATAGGACAGGGATTTACTGTGTAGCACTTGCTGTTACTGAGCTCCTGCTGCTCCTTCCTGCCTTAACCTCCAAGTGTTTGAATGACAGGTGTTCACTGTCACCTTTATGTCTTATTCATATTCAAATTAATGGTGGTTCATAGGCTCCCTGGGTATGCCTGGCTTTCTTGTGTGTGTGTGTACAGTAATCTCTTGACCCATTTGAAAAAATTACCCCCACTTCTATTTTTGCTTATGCTACTGGGAATCACCAGACCCACTGTAACTTGAAACTCTCCTGCTCTCACTCATTTATCTCACTGAGAAGTTTGAGGTACAAGTTGTACTCAGTTCTAGAGAAGGGAAGGATTTCACAGTAGCTACTGTTAGAAACCAGTGCAGGGAGTGCAGGCTCATGATAATTTCACAAGCATGTTTTTTTTTTTTTTTTCTTCATAACCACAGGGTTTTTGCCAAGTTGGATGGTGTCCATTCTTTGGTCAGGCTGTGACTCCCAGTTGGCAGATTCCCCACTGGTATTCAGTTTCCTTGGCGGATGCTGTTTGTTGAGCTCGGACCAATTTTTTTTTCCAGCCTCTTGGGTCTTTTCCGAAGCAGGAGACATGGCAGTAGACTCTGCCCTCTTGTTCTCTTCTTTTGGACATGCCATCGGTGTTAGGGAAGGACCTGTGAAATGAAACCATGGCAAAGGAGAACAGCATGCCTGTGGCATAAAAATGCTTTTAGCAAGCTTGAGGCATATCAGAGACATTGGTCCTGAGAGCAGCATTTACTGCCTTTCTGCTTTTGAACACCCCTTCCCTTTCTTTGCCCATTTTTGAGGTCTGGGAATTTATCTTGACTTTAAGAATGGCCTGTTTTTGAACATTTGAATAAGTAGCACTATTCACCAGGGAATACATGTGCATGTCTCTTAAAGCCAATTTGTAGTGCAAGTCATTTGAAATGATATCTTGAGCTGCTAATGCATTTCTGCTTTAGATTCTCTGTTTGGATCTATATGTTCATCTCCTGTTGTACCTGATAGTTTGCTTTTATGATGCTGATAGAAGAGCCTACCCTTAACCCCCCAACCTTTTAACCACTATCCCTAGATATTTGAGCATGCTTCCCAGTGCGAGTAACTGTCAACTACCTCCAAATGACAGCTGCATACCAGCCACTCAGATTTGGAAACAAGGAGAATCTTTGACTTCAGTCGTAATTTCTCAGCCTTGCTTGGTCAAAGTACTGTGGAATGGATCAAGTGGCATTAGATTTGGAGAGACCCAGTTAGAGAGATGAGTGAAGTCTCAATGGGAATGGAGTTTCCAACTGTCAATCATAAAAAGCTACCCATTGTAGAGGAGTGGAAGTGGGTACTGGTAGTCAAGAAGTTATTCATAATTGATAGCTTCTGGGAGAGGAAAAGTCAGGTTTTTCTCTCCAGTGGAGTGACACTGGGTATACCAACCATACTCCAGGGCAGGCTTAAAACTTAGCTGTAGTTGGCCAACACAAATGGATCTCCATGATTTTTATTTTTGAGAGAAAAAACATGCAGTTTGGTGGATAAGAAGGTAGGGGAGGGTCTGGAAGGAGTTGGGGAAGGGATACGAACATGATCAAAATGTATCCTATGGAATTCTCAAATCATAAATAAAAACTTGAGAAAGAAAAGAAAAATCTAACATTTGGGTATGGTTTTCTTCACACCTCGCAGGGGATGCAGTTAGAGGAGAGATTCTCTTTCTCAATGATTTGTCTTGGTAGAAGAAAGGAAAAGGGTTAGATGAAGCTGCCTTTTGTCATGCTCGACAGTTATGTTGGAAGACACCACATCAGAGGCTTCTGGTGTGTCTCCCTACAGCCTTTTGCTTCATTGGGCTTTGCTGCTGTCTTTTCTTTGGTGACCCAAGGGACCTCTGAACTTGGTTGATGAGGTCATACAACCTCAGATAGGCTCTGAGGAGTGGCATCTGGAAGGGGTATTTTGATGTCAAATATCTGTTGTTTCTTTATAAGGAATCAAGCAGCTGGGAGACGAACAACAGAGCCCTAGGGGAGTTGGGGAGTTGTTGCTTTTAAATGCAGAGAAAGAAGGCAACAGATCCTGGTAGATATTTTAGATGTTCAGCTTACGCCTTCAGTGAATAGGGACTTGTCTCTGTGTGATTCTCAACATCACATGGGAACAGGAGGGGGAAAGTATGCTGGTTGGGTTTGAACTGGAGTATACAAGTCAACATTTCATTCAGTTCACTAACTAATTCATATCACAAATCTTTCTTGTTTCCAATCTTGCAGGTGGTAGGATATAGGATACATACAAATTCCCTTCAAATTCCACTCAAGAGTCTTGGATGCTAGATAAGGGATGATGTTGAAGTCAGTTTTATAATCGTGATGGTGGTGAATATAAGGAAGGCATTAGCAAAAAAAAAAAAAAAAAAAAAACAGCAAAGGAAGGGAGTGCAATTGGGGAAATAAATTTGAATGTGGTCATGGAAGGTTTCATTTAAAATGATCATAAAACAAATAAGTACCATGAGAGAAAAGGTGGATTTTTTTTGTAAAATATTGAAAACATTTCAGTTTCAGTAATGCAAGCATGCATAAAAGACTTAAAATATTTTTTGTCTTTCAAGTATGGAAGGGCATATAATGTCATGGTACCCTTACTTGTCTTTGGCTGTTCAGCCATAACTGGTTCAAAGTTCCTCAGTATAATTGATTTCAATGTGTTTGGTGTTGAGGCAGTCTTAGTTTAAGGGACTGTTTTTTATAAACTTGCTATAAAACTTTTCTGTGCACCTGAGAAGCTAGACACCTTCAAGTAGATGTATAGCAGTTTTTGATACTTTGTTAGATTTTTGGAAATTAAAGTTCTCTTTACAAGTTGAAGTAAACAGAGTGGTAAACTCTGGGTCATTTCTGCAGAGTGGAGTGATAGTGGCCAGGGATTTGGCTCTGGATATTTGGCTGCATAACCTGTACTGTTGGAAGGATTGGATGGTGCAGTTTAGCTTTCTGCATTGCCCTTGTAAACAGGAATTAAAACTGCTGTCTCTTTCTGTGAAAGACAATATAATATTACAGACAGCCACCTTCTTTTGTTATGAACCTGTGGTACGTGCGCATTCTACCATGGTTCCACATGGTAATCACATGGTTTGTAGAAAATACTCTTGATTTTATATTTTAAAGATGGCTTTCAACTTGTGATCCTCCTAAGTAATCATATTGTAGCTGTGAGGGTCTGAGTTTGGATCTCCAGAACCCATGTTCAGGTGGAATACTGAATTCGTGCTGGTCAGATAGTTTTGTCTACTTAATGAATTTAGGCATATTTCTTTTCTTTTTGGTTTTCTGAGACAGGATTTTTCTGTAGCTTTGGAGGCTGTCCTGGAACTAGCTCTTGTAGACCAGGCTGGTCTCGAACTCACAGAGATCTGCCTGCCTCTGCCTCCCGAGTGCTGGGATTAAAGGCGTGAGCCACCAAAGCCTGGCTGAATTTAGGCATATTTCAAACGAAAAGTAGAAGCAGCTGAGGAATGACATTGACGTCTACATGTGTACCTTGTCTGTGTACACATGCACTCATAAGTGCACTCACAGGAAAACACACTCATACATACACACAAAGTATAACTAAATAGTTTCAGTGAATCTCACTCACAGAGATCCGCCTGCCTCTGCCTTCTGAGTGCTGGGTTTAAAGGCATGTGCCACCAACACCCGGCTAGAATAACATTTATTTGTATGTTTCATGCTCTCAAAAGTTTACAGAACAAGCACATCACATGATGCTGGCATCCTTTTACACATGAAAATATCGACAACCTGAAGGTGAACTTGTGGTCAGAGTCTTCTCTTTCTGCCCCAACACAGTGCTTTCTTGTGGTTTTGCAAGACTTTTGTGTTCTAGGTGTTTTTCACACTCATTTGGTCCCAAACATTGTTCTGTATCCAGAGGTAGGAGCACACTTCTAGATCACCAGAGTCCATTTGGACCAGCTTCTTAAAAACATCTCTACATGGTGATCTATTTAAGAAGAGGAAAAAAAGATGAGTCTAGACACTTGTTTCTAATTGCTGAACACTTAGAACCTAGATGTTCTTTTCTCAATGGAAAAAACATGTATGTTTTTTTTTTTTTTTTTTTTTTTTTTTTTTTTTTTTTTTTTTTTAGCTCACCAGAAGCAGCATCAGGGTCTCTCTCTAAAACACTCAGGACATTCTTGAGTTACCTGGGAAGAGGATTTCAGTCTTCATTGTGTGGTAGGGAAGAGGTCCTGAGTTGTGTGAGAATGGAGAAAGTTAGTGAGTAAACAAGTCAGAGTATGTATACATTTTCTTTGCTCCTGGAGATATGATTTGACCAACTGTTTGACATTCCTGCCTTGACTTCCCTTCAGTGGTGGACTGTAATCTAGAAAGGTTTTGTTTGTTTTTAAATCATAGCAATTGAAGTGTAATAGTGCCTTTGGCCTTGGTATATGGAGACAGTGAATATAACAAGAGAAGCTAGTCCACCCTGCATTGATTTTTGGGTTTTGCTGGCCATGTGCATTTAGATTAGGTTTCAGGTTCATTTCCTTGAGTTCCAGTAGTTTCACATTTGTTACCTGTCTTAGCAGCCTCTGGAGCTTTCTGGTGTAAGAATGTAATGAATCCAGCTGTTCAGCCACAATACCTGTAGCAGCCCTTCCCCTTTTAAAGAGTTGCAGATGCCATGGTTTCTCACCTGAGGAAGGGAGTTTCCATCAAAGGAGTTATTGGTGAGCACACCTCCTCCCCGACTCTTGCCAGGGAAACCCAGAGCCTGATCAGAGGCCTGTGCCCTGAAGCCATCCCACAGCTTCAGAGATATTAGAAAGCCTTGGACTTCTGCCTTGTGGGCCCTGATTTCCTCTGTTCAGAGCCACCATCATGCTGCTGTCTGTCTGTCCGTCTGTCCGTCCGTTCGTCCGTCTGTCTGTCCATGGCATTAATAACTAATCAACTCCTCACCCCAGAAGTCTGTCTTAGCATCCCTTTTGAAGCCCCTCTAAGACTTTTACCTGAAAATAGAGTGTGGGGCTCTACTGTTTCAGGCAGCTGTTTTGGCCTGAAAGGACATACTTATCCATTAGGCATTTCACTGGCATACTTTCCCCCTTGCCCTGGAGTCACCCTGAATGAATTCCTGATCTGTTCGGCTAGACTGTTTCTTTTTGCACAGAAGAAATTGTTCTTGCTCAAGGTGCCAGGAAAACCCAGTGAAAACCTGCTCCGTAGCTTCCTCCATGTATGACTTTTTCCCTCTCCCCATTCTAAACCCTCAATAAACAGTGAACCTTTGGTTAGAGGCCCTATCTTAGAGCATTGTGTGGCAGAGTTGGCTCTGGCTGACTCCCAGGACTGTTAATGACTTCCTTCACTGTCCCTGAATGATTGCTAGAAAAGACAGCTGTGGAGCAGCATTTCTCCCAGCTTGTTGGCTCATTAATTCCAGCCTTGGTGAACAGGGTTCAAAGGAAGAAGGTGCAAACCACTCTGAGGCAAGGAGGAGACTGGGTCGGGGGATAAAAAAAGCATGCTGTAGAAGCAGGGCAGCTGCATCATGTTAGAGCTTAAACCCGGAGTCTGTGAGCTTTGGACAGGCTTCAGTTTAAGGAGACTTCATGCAGAAAAGCTCAGTTCTGGGATCACAGGTTAAGAAGCGATTATCGACTTTTCCTCAAGTCCCGGCTACAGGTTCCAAGGGTACTGTTTGATCATGGTTTAACCTGTAGGACACCTGGTTTCTGTGCAGCACATCAGGAATGGAAGCAGCTGTGAGTGGGAAGGCCCCTGGAAGTGTAAGAGAAGATTCTAGAACAGTCAACCTTTATTATGTGGCCTATATCCATAATCCCATAGTGGCCTCAAAGCAAGTTTTCGAGAAAAGGTGTATTTATCACATGCCTATTAAAAATGAATCAAATGATTAATAAAAGCTTATATAAGCTACGGAAATTACACACACCTCAGGACCAAATATTTAGGTTAGCTGCCCAGCTGCAATGCTTAAGCACTTATGTGACGAGGGAAACAAGATTGGACTCCTGACTTTCATTTTCTGAGCATGGCAAACATCAGGTTTCTAGAATATGTACTCTGTCACAAAAAATCAATTATAAAAGGACTTTATGTAAGTCTGCAGGCAAGGTTGTTGAACAAATTAATGTTTGATGTTACCAGCAAAGATTTTCAGGAGGACCCAGAGCTCTTTATTAGAGCTTCTTTGGTGTTTATGCCATAGATATCTAGGCTTCAGTATTAAGGCGACGAACCCTAAGTGTCTTGGAGTTACCACTGTGGGTTCTGATGATGCATTTGAATATCTGAAAAGTAAATCATAATAGGTAATCTCTTTCAAAGTGAGTTTTCTCAAAATTAGAAGCACAGGAAAATTACTTGGGAGTCTTTAAAAAAAAAAAAAAAAGATTATCTGCCCAGGCTGCATTCCAGACTAAATAGATAAAAATCTCTGATGGTGTTCCCAGACCTCTGCAAGTATTGTGTAAAACTGATTTCAAAGGTTGACCAAGTTTGAAACTGCACTTTTATTTATTTATCTGTTTATCTTTGAGATGGCCATGTAACTGGCTGGGCTTGAACTCAAACTCTCCATTCTGTTGCTTTTGTGTATCACCTTACCTGTGTAAGATTATCAATGTTTATATACATACATATGTATGCGTATGGATACAGGTATATGTTATGTATTGTTTTAAATGTGTTCCAGCCTGATTTAGAACTCCCTGTGTAACGGGAAATGACCTTGAGTATTGAGCATCTGAGTTTCAGAATACTACCCAGGTGTTAGTATTCTGAAATTCTGGCATGTGAGTGACAGGACACTACCCCGGGTGACTTTTCTGAAATTGGTTCAAGGGAGTTCTGGGACACTGCTCAGGAGTGAGGTGATCCTCTTGTCTCCATCTCTGAAGTGCCCGGGTTAGACTTGTGCCAAACTAATGTTAATAGTCTTAATTGGACTTCCCAGAGGGCTATTTAAGTCCTAGAATGCTGAAATATTCCATGTCCTTGATTTAAGGAAGTCCCTGAAGTTTGTATTAGCATTTCCCCAGGAACATTGAAACTTGAGTTTCTTCTGGGGCCCAGGGCCACTGTACCTTTCTAGTCTTATAAGATTCAAATTAGTCATTGGCAAGTGATTTAGGATTGGCTGTAGCAGACCTCCCAGGAGATGGGCTTTTTTTTTTTTTTTTTTTTTGACATTCTAGATCATGTGTTTTAAGGGAGTATTAACAGTACTCTTAGAGGGTTTCTCCCCTCCCGCCCTCAGTCCTGGAAAAGGCTGTTGTCTTGGGAGAAGGTCAGCCATATTTCCAGTACTTTTGTTTCCTAGTTCCTTTCTAGAAGTTAAAGGCACCTGCCATTCTTAGATCTTAAACTGTAAACTCTTTGACATATGTAAAAGAGTTGATTTGATGAGCCTAGACTATTTAAATGAATTATTGGATTTAGTTTTCAACTTTGGAAAAATAATATATATATATATATATATATATATATATATTTCAAAAACATTTGAGAATTATTACTTTTATGCAGTCTTTATTTTGTCATGGTCCAAATTACGATTCTGTAAATATGTATGTCACAGTACAGTGAGTGTACTTGTTTTTCTGCTGCTCTGATAGAAAACTTTATAGAATTTATAAGACGAGTTATTTTGGCTAACAGTTCCAGAGGATTAGAGTCCATAATGTTGTGGAAGCAGCAGGCAGGCATGGGTGAAGATGCTTACAGCTCACATATTGAAGCACAAGTATAAAACACGAGGGAAAATAAACTGGAAGCATTGAACAGTTTTTTGTTTTTTTTTTTTGTTTGTTTTGTTTTTTTTTTCCCACTCAAAGCTTACCCCCGGTAACATTGATCCTCTAGCCAGGCTACATCTTCCAGGGCTCCCAAACAGGGCCACCAACCGGAGACATATCTAGGGTCTCATTTGAGAAATTGCCTCCATTAGTTTGGCCTATGAACATATCATGGGGAATTTTCTTGATTTCTGATTGATGTGGGATGGCTTAACTCACTATGGGCAGTGCCATCCCTGGGCAAGTGTGCCTGGGGTGCATGAGAAATGAAGCTGAGCAAGCCAGGGGAAGCAAACCAGTAAGTAGCGTTTTTCTATGGTTTCTGCTTCAGGTTACAGCCAGACTTGAGTTCCTGCTTTGGTTCTCCTCTGTAAGATGGAATAAAGACTTTCCTTTCAAAGTTGCTTTTGGTCATGGTGTTTCTCGTAGCAATAGAGAAGGATGCTAGAACAACACATTATGTAGGATACTGATAGGATTGAGAGAGAGAGAGTGGAGAAAGGGAGGGAGGAGATGAAATGATAGAAAAGAATATGAATGAAGATTATCGAGTCATTGTGAAATTACATGATTTTGAAACATGGGGCAGCAGAGTTCTCATTAGGAGTCACTTTTCTGGCTTTGTGACCTGAGCCCATATATATAACCTGTGGTCTTCAATTTTTCTCTACTGAGATGTTACACTGATATCTACCTCTTAGGGAGTCTGGTGGTTTGAAAGAAAATGGCCCCCAAAGGGAGTGACACTATTAGGAGATATTGTCTTTGTTTGAGGAAGCTTGTCACCATGGGGTGCATTTAAGCTTAGCTCAGGGTGACACTCAGTTGTCTTCTTGTGCTTGCAAGATATAGGACTCTCAACTATATCTCCAGTTCCATGCTTGCCTACCACCATACTTCCTGCCATTATGTTAATGGACTAAACTGCTGAAAAATGTAAATGAGCCCCCTCAATTAAATATTTTCCTTGTAATAGTTACTACGATCATAGTGTCTCTTCATAGCAATAGAAGAAATCCTAACTAAGAGACTGTTTTGATAATTACCTAAGGTTGTCCCTAAAGTACACAGCAAGTGTTTATTAGAACACAATATCAACTTGGCTCACTAAATATATTCTCTAAGCGTAAGGCTCAGGTGACACTTCATTCAGTAGAGAGAGTTGATGGATGCTCAGACATTATGAAAGTGCCTCTCTGTCCCTTGTCATGAAATTTTTGTTTGCTTATCTAAAAGTTCTTCATGTTATCCCCAAGATGGGCTGGGTTGTTCCCAGAGATCCTTTTGGGTTCCATCTTCACCTGATGTAAACTGAATTATCACCTTTTTACTCTCCTTTGACAACACTGTTACACTAATCTGAACTACTGTGCTTTCCCCTGCTACTGAAACAGGGAAACGTTGGGGCTGGTAACAATGGGAGGATGACCTCAGAGTTTCTGGCGCTGCCTTCAAGTTTCTATGATTTGGCGCCCTGTGTGCTTTGTAAATAATGACAGTAAATTGATGACTTATTGTAATCTTTGAAGACTCTTTACATCCTCATGAGCTCCCTCAACTGATTGGGTCTCAGGGAACAGGGTTGATCCCTTTCTGTAGACTGCATTTAGAAGGTTTGGCAAGTGACCTCCAGTAGAGCTGTGTTCCCTCTAACAGCATGGGTAATGATTACAGCAACAATACTGCTATTGTGTCCAGAGGTTTGAAACTGTAATTTTATAATGAAATTGAAAAACATGAGATTAAAAACCTGACTATAGCACAGTAATTATATTTAAGTATCACAAATCATCTCCCTGTATTTAGTATTTGAGATTTGGCCTCTCTTTGTGGAGTGCGATTATATCATTTCATAGTTTTGCAAAATGGAAGGTTTCTAATTGATGGCTAAAATGTGACAATTTCTTTCTCTTAATGGGAAGGTCACGAGCACAGTATTGAAATATTGAAGGAGCCAGTTTGTTTCTTTGACCAGAATCAAGAAAAGTATTTGTAGAACAGCTGCCAAGGTAAAGAAATGCTTAGATCTTTTCATGCTTTAATTCCCAGTTCCTTAGACTACACTGCACTTGCTCACTTTAGATATTAAACTGACATAGACTGGTCTGGGATACTCTCCAGGCCTTCAATGAACAGCCTTGTGAATCTTTACCCCAGTATTTCAGGACTTTTGGGATGGGTGAATGAATTCCTTGGGCCTGTTTCCCACAGATCAGTACTTCTTGGGCTGGTCCATTTCCCTTCATTGCTTAGGAATTTATTGGCTCTTTCGTAGGGCTGGGTACTGGTAGTCTGGAAGGTCGGGAAGTCATGAGTGCCTGGCAGACATTCCATTGAAGTGGAGAATGGAGTTTCAGGAAGCTAGAGTGGAAAATGGGTTTTATGTCTATTTGTTTTTGATTCATTCATTTCTGTTGCCATGATTATTAAAAAAAGCAACAGGGGGAGGAAAGGGTTTATTTGTTTTACAAGGCCATGTGACAATCCATTATTGAGGGAATTGAAGGTGGGACTTAAAGCATCACATCCTTCTTAGTCAAGAGTAGACAATAAACAGTGGGTCTTTTCGTGTTTGTTCTTAGTTTTCTCCTCTCTTTCACTGCTTAGGGCTTCCTTCTGAGGCAGTGCTGCTACCCACTTTAGTTAATAGTCAAGACAGTTTTTCCTGGACATGATCACAGGTCAACATGATCTCCTATTTCCTCATTAATACTTGTCTTCCCAAGTGATTCTAGGTTGTGCCAAGTGGACAGCTAAAAACTAACTAGCAGAGGCTGCTGTTTGCTACCCCTTTTATTTCTAGAACCTGTCAGGTATAAAGTAGTCATAGAAGTTGTAAAATAATCCTCAGTTATTGCCAAATTATTTACCATGAGTCATGAGCCTTCATTTTTGTTTTAGTTCTTTTTTTTTATTAGTTCTACTTAGGGAACAAGCTTATTTCAAGTCCCTTCCCTGTCTCCCTCTCCCTCCCCCCCCCCCCTCCTCCCCCACCCCCAGTCTACCCCCCACCCCATCCACCCACCACTCCCCAGGCAGGGTAGGGCCCTCAACAGGGGCTCTGCAAAGTCCACCAAGTCTTCATTGAGTTGAGGGAAGAATAGAGCAAAGAGAGTAGGATGAGAGATACCATATCAGAGGGAGCCACTATAGGCCCGAGATGGGATCTGGAACCAGGGAGATCTCCAGAGACCTACAAGGATGACACGATCTGACAATCCAGGCAACGGTGGAGAGGATAACCTAAAAACCCTCCCCCTAAAATGAGATTGATGACTTCTCTTTATGCCTTCCTAGAGCCCTCATCTAGTGGCTGATGGAAACAGAGACAGACATCCACAAATATACAATGAGCCGAAAGCGGGAATTTAATTGAAGAGAGGGAGGAAAGAAGAACGAAGGGGTCTGTACCAGGTTGGAGAAACCCACAGGAACAGTTGACCTGAACAAGGGAGAGCACATCGACCCCAGATGCTGTCCGGGAGGCCAGTACAAGACTGATCCAGACCCCTGAACATGGATGTCAATAAGGAGGCCTCTGCACTCCAGGGAGCCTCTGGTGGTTGATTAGTATTTTCCCCTGGTGCAAGAAGGGACTTTGAGAGTCCATCCCACATGAAGGGTTACACTCTGGCCCAGTTTTAGTTCTTATCTTTATATTTCACAATGGACACTGATACAGAAGGTTAGTGTTTCTAGGCACTTGTATCTAAGAAACAATTCTCTAGATGCAGAAACAACATAGAGAGTTATCTTCTTCCCTAAAGGCCTTCTTTGCAGATTGCCTGCATTTGCAAATTGAGTGCCTGAATTGCTTTGTGCCATGAAGGTCCACCAGTCATCACTTTTATAATCACCCAGGAAGTTCACTATATCTTCAGACTTGATCACCATGGTCCACCCAGACATACATGCTTCTGTAGATAGAGGTGTTCTAAGAAGAATCTGCATTTAAAATCTTTAATTTCATCCTGTATTTGCATGTCTGATGTATGTATGTATGTATGTATGTATGTATGTATGTATGTATGTATGTATATGCATGAAAATAGAAGGCAGAGGATGACATGGAGTATCTTCCTGTATTGTTGTTCTCCTTACTTCCTTGAGACAGTTCCTCACTGAACCTGAAGCCTATTGTTTCATCTAGGCCAGTGAGCTCTCAGGAGCTACTTGTCTCTGCTGCCCCTGGGCCTGCCCCAACCTGGGTTCCAGGCACACATGGTCATGCCTGATTTTCATGTGAGTGCTAGGGATTTAAACTCAGGTTCTTATACAAGTGCAGCAAGTACTTATATAGCAAGTATTCTTACCTGCCGAGCCATTTTTAACATTCTACATCTGCAGACTTTTTTTGGGGGGTGGGGCAGCTATCCAAGGGGTCTTAAAATCCTTAGTGTCTTCTCTCTAGAAATGGGTTTATGCCAGTGGGTGTGGAAATGTGAACCTTTTATCCCCAGTCTCCCACCTAAGCCCCTTGACATGAGTCTGTTATATGACAGAAAATTTCTAAGCCCACTGTTTCCCTTATCCTTGTTTGGGAAGAGGAAGCCCTTTTAACTGTCAGGGACCTATAGTACTTAATTTTCTACTCAAAACTTATTGAAAATTCTTCCACAATTCATGTTTTTAGCCTCTTAGAGCAAAGTGTCTAAAAACAGTCATTTAATTAAATTCATCAAACATTTATTGAGTCGTGGCTGAGGCTAAAGTACCATTATGTCAAAGTAATCAACCCAGATAGGTTAAAGCAGGGTTTCCTCCCTTCTCCTCAGAGACTATGTTAACATATGACAGGGAAGGCAGCTGCAGCCTGCTATCAGATGGCATCTCTCAAACAATGACATCCAAGCATGGTACTTTAGGAATGTTAGGGTTGGCATGGTTAATTAAGATTAAGCCAAGGCCTCTTAGGGGAGGAGGCTTTAGACTGAGTTGAACTCAGTGGCAGTCCATTGTGATTACACTGTAGGGTCACCCAAAACAACTAGGTCAGATTTTCTGGAGTTACAGGTGGTTGTAAGCCACCCCATGTGATTGCTGGGAACCAAACTCATGTTCTCTGGAAGAGGAATGTTTTAACTGCTCAACTGTCTCTCCAGTCTGGCATCAGTACTTTTTAAAAGTCTACACAGGATTCCAATGTGTAGCCAAAATTGTGATTCTCTGATATAGAAGGACAAGTAGGCTGTCACGGAGGTGGGAGATAGACAGAACACAAAAGGCATTCCATGCTGCAGATAACACCAAGAGCAAAGTTAAAGAGGCATCTCAAGGAAAGCTGTCATTGGATAGTGTTCACTATAAGGGGTGTGATTGAGGCCTAGGGCCACCAGAATGTGTTGGAAGGGAAGTTGTGCTGATTGAGTGGACTAGATACAAGTGTTACACCAGAGAACTGAGAAATATTGATATCTTTACACCATCATAAAAAACCTTTTGGGGGAATGAAGCCCTTAGAACATCTCTAAGAGTCAGCTAGATCAGGTAAGGGGAGGGGTGCCCAGTTCCTTCTGCAAGGATCTTTGCCTTGAATCTGCCACCTCATGTTGTGTGTTATGCTTACTACTACGTTGTCTTGGCATTGGTTTTTAGACAATTTCCTTTTGACAAAGCAAGCATAATTTAGGGATGAGGTGGCAGAAGATAATGGTGCTAGACAGGAATATGGAATGATTTCTCCATTTAAATGTAGTATGGGAGAACTGCTGCACATAGTGGGGGCAGATATTTGCAAGCTAAAGTGGGTATGTCTGTTTTCTTACAGCTGCATCCATTTTGTGCCAGATTTCACTAAGGACTGCTTCTTTATCTGCTTATTGCTATTTCCAGGATGTTAATTTGCAGGTGCTATAAATATGCATGGTTCATATACTTCATTTATTCTGCCTCCCTTGAAGCCTCTCCTCTTTATTAGGCACTTTTCATTTGTCTGTTTGGGGCTTGTGTCTTTTTATGTCACATTTTGACAGTGGTGGCAGTAAAGGTAAAGCCACTCAATTATGCAAGCCTCTTTCTACTTTGGGCAGGTGCCAAATGTGCAGACCAGGGACAGGCCAGTGTATCAAGATTTCGTCTCAGTATATTCCTGGAGGTTGCAGAACCATTACACAGCGGGAGGGAGGGAGGGAGGGAGGAGGGAGGGAGGGAGGAGAGAGAGAGAGAGAGAGAGAGAGAGAGAGAGAGAGAGAGAGAGAGAGAGAGGGAGAGGGAGAGCATTTCCCTCCATCACTAATGTGAAGTCTGTATAGTATCTACATGAAATGTATTAATCTGTTCCCTTCTGAGAAAGTAGTACTGTATAGTAGTTAAGAGGTAAGAGCTAAGAATATTGGTTTCATGCCCGTGAAATTCTTCAATTGGTATAGTGCTTATCACAAAGTATGAGGATTTAATTTGATGCCCAGAATTTACGTGAACTAAAGCTGGGTATGGTAATGCACTCTTGTGATCCCAGTGCCGGGAAGATGGGGACGGGCAGATCCCTTGAAAGACAGTTGGTCTGTCCAAATCAGCAAGCTCCAAGTTCAATGAGAGATCCTGTCTCCAAAATCAAGGATGATATAGTTCTGGAGGAAAGAATCTGAGGTTGACCACAGGAGTCCACATTTGCTTGCATAATGTATAACCCACAGATATAGTAGAGATTTTAGAACCAACCTGCTTGAGCCAGGTTTCCATGCTCACTCATACAACACACAGAGAAGGAATAAGAATATGCATCAATATAGGCTCTAGCACCAACATGCTCTTCCACTTTTAAGAGCTTATTTCAACTTAAAAGTGTTTTTTTTTCCTCAGATTTTATGTATTTTGCTTTCATGTTTGTCTGTGTGCTAAGCACAGGCAATGCTAGAGGAGGCCAGAGAGGGTGTCAGATCCCCTGGGACCAGAATTATAGGTGTTGTTAGCAGTTTTGTGGGTGCTGGGAATTATACTTGGGGTCTCTGGATGTTCACCTTGTGTTTTTCATTTTTTAGACATCTTTCCTGACCCTTATTTCAACTTTAAGATAGTATTAACTGCAATCTTAAATTTTAATGTTGGCAAAAGTGTTAATATGCATAAAATGTTGAGAAAATGCTTGTGTAAGGGGAGCTTCAGCTTATTACTGCTTTTGTTAAAGTTGCTGATATTAATTATTACTGGGAAAATATTTTGACAGGTGAATCTATTCCATTGGTTTCTAGTTTTTGACCTTATAGTTTATAGGGAGAAAAGGATTTCAGGCTGTGATAGAGGGCCTTGAGCCCAGGTTTTGGGATCATAAAGCGAGTGAAAAGTCAATTATTCAGGCTTTCATTTGTGTAGAGGTATGGAATAGAAAACTACTTTTGCAACCTTGTATAAAACAGATTGATCGTTAACAAAATTAGAGCGGGTAAAGACAAATTTTAAACGTGATGTGATTTGGTCCTTTCCTCCCACTTTGATGAGAGCTTGCTCTTTGCATTGTCAATGCTGGTTATGGTAGAAGCTTGGAGCCCTTTTCTTCTCTGCTTTTACATGACTCATGGAAAACCAGGACCCAGTTATCTCTTAAAGAGTGACCACCTCATTGTCTCCACACTTACTTTGTAAGCTGGACTCAGGTGCAAAGTTACCTCGATTATACAAAAGTTTACAGAGCCATCAGTGCTGGAATGTGACATCCAGAGGCATGTCAGGCACTGACTTTCAAGGCTTCTGTGTGGGTTGGGGGCTGCCTGCCTTGGATGTTTTTCAGGTTCCAGAGAGCACCTTCCCTTTTTCCTATTATATCTGACCATCTTTACCAGCCAGTAGATAGGTGGTGAAAAACCGTATTGAAAGGGACAAACTGGAGTACAAGATGGAAATAGAGAAGAGACTGCACAATTCTGCAATCCTTCCCAGATTTTTTTTTTTTTTTTTTTTTTGTGGTGTGGTCTGGAAGAAGAAAAAACATGTGTGGCTAAACCTCACTAAATTGAAGAATTGTGGGGATGGTGCAGACAGATTTTCAGGGTAGATGAAAAGACTGTGGTAGTTCTGTTATTCTCAGTCCCAGATTAGAATCTTGAGCAAGGACAATGAGAGAGGATTGACCTTCATCCAGAGTCATGAGTAGCAGTGATTATATTAAATGCTAATCCTTACGTTAGTTAAAAATTAAAATCATTTTAAATGTGTAGGATTTAGAAAATCTTTGTGTTGGCATGATTATTTTCTAATAATTTATGCTCTCAATTGGTATTGATAATCAAAACTTTTGTACTTGAGATAAAACTTGTTTTAACCTAGTGTGAGTTCACTAATGTCCCAGAATGCAGTGAAATTACATGTGCAGAGAGCTTTGGATAGTCATTTGTTTTATTTCCTCTCCCCACATTGGTTTAGCAAGTGACTAATATTCATCCTTTGGGACCTTAATCTCCCATTACAAAATGCTGTGACATGGCAGGTGGCATTATGACTGAGGAGGGTCCAGGTGGCTGCTTCCCTTCTTGACATGAAGTCAGTGGTTCTCACAGTGCCAAGCGCCAATATCACCTGGGGACTTGTCACATTGTCAGGTCCCCAAGGTATATGGCCAGATTCTAGATTTTTGAGTAGCAGATCTCTCATTGGGAAGAGGGAAAAATTCTGATGGTTCCTGAACTGCTGTGCTCCTCCAGTGCTCACTAAGTGTGCTTCTGGGGCTGGTAGGAAACCAGGGGTTCTCCAATAGAGATATGAAGCACATGCCTCCAGTTTTGCCCTTTTAAGTATACACCTGAGAACTGGGGATGTGGCTTAAGAGGTAAAATACCTACTAACATGTACTGATCCCTGAGTTTGATCCCCAGCACCACATAAACTGAGTGCAGTGTTGCACAGGCCTCTCCAGGTTACAATAAGAAGACTGGAATTTTAGGTCATCCTTGGCTACATACTAGGTCATCCTGAGCTATGTGAGACCTTGTCTCAAAACAGAGTTCACACTAGAGAGAGGGGGTGGAGGGGAGACATTTGGATTTATTAAAGTGGATGTTGCAGGGACAAAGGATTTACTTGTTCTTTGTGGTCACTGGGTTTTTGTGATGTTCCAGAGTTTTTGGCACTCTCCCTGGTGGCTATACTGAGATCCATCACTGGACTTTCTTATTTAAAGTGCTTCTCAATTTCCCTTTTCTTCACTATAAGGTTTCTTCTTTATCAGTTCCTCAAATTAAAAAGAAGAAAGAAGAAACACAGGGAGGCAAAACAAATCCCCGAACATTATTTTCCTTTTCTAAAGGCTGCAAACATAAATCATATTAAAGAACAGTGAAAGGGCCTCATTTTTTAATCCTCTGGAAGCTGAAACTACAGTGCCTTAGAAAGTCTCTTTATTTAGAAAAGAAGACGAATGTATAGAAGAAGGACCCTGCTCTGAGAATCCAAAAAGTGCCCAAGGTTCTGCTCAGAGCTCCCCTCTTTGTCTAGAAAATGTGGGGCCCTGAAGCTGTTGATGCTTTTACTGTGTACACTTCTATAACTGTCTGTGTCTGCACCATTGATCTTCCCCTGAGTGAGCCAGTCTCTGTCAGGATAGCATCTATTACTCTTTTCTGCTTTATAGAGTGCCTTTGTATCAGCTTCAGTGTTTGGGCGGGGAACTGAAGAGGGCAGGTGGTTCATTCCTTCATCTGCATTACAGATAGCACGATGATACCCAGGCATCTTCCCCTCAAGGTGGGCACCCTTTGGAATTCCTTCTCTTTTGATTGACTTTCCCATCATTTAAATTGAAGCATTGTGTTGTTCACTCACCACGACACTGTCTTTTTAGTGTTTCATATTCCTTGAGTATTTAGATGCATTTCTGGGTAAAAGTGCTTCTTATTGCATTGTCTACATTTTTTAATGATATACATGAGGCCCTGGGTTCAGTTGCTAGCACTGAATAAAATTGGCACTGTTATGTGATACTACCTCCTGGGAGGTGCAGACAACATGATAAATAGTGCAAGGGCATGTTTGGCTACTCAGTGAATCAGAGGCTACATGAGACCCTTTGCCATGGAAGCACACAAAAATTATTTGCCACATACAGTTAATGAGTTCATCTTGCAGTGCTATGCTCATATGGTATACTGATACATTGCCAACATACATATTAGGGATATATAGATAAAAAGAATACTTGTGTATTGTTGGTGGGAATGTAAATTGGTCTAGCCTTTAAGAAATCAATATGGAGCCTCTTCATGTAGTTAAAAGTAGAATTAGCATACAATCTAGCACCATTCCTATATGAAGAAAACTATTTTAGCACCTGATATATCTGTAGACTACTATGGTTATTGAGGAGTTATTTATAATAGCAGAGACACAAATACCCATTGGCTGAAGAATGGAGAAAGACAATGTAATCTATACACAAGCATTCACACAACACATTTATAAATATCCAGAGCAGAACATCACTCATAATTTTCTTCTCAAGATGAAGAAAATGCTACAACTTGAAATGATATAGACGAACCTTAAGGGCATTATGATAAGTGGAATGAGACATTACCCCAAAGACACCATGTAACTTCATTTATTTTAAAAATAAAAGTCACCTGAAAAGAATAGGATGCAATTGTCAGGGAGTAGGGAAAATGCAAGGTAGTAGGTGTTTCGTTATAAGATACTTAAATTCTAGAGCTCTAATGCTCACAGAGTAGTGATGGTTGTAAGTACTGTATTGTGTATTTGAACTTGGTATGGAATAGCTTTTTAGTGTTCTCATCATACACACTTATATATACCAAGTGTATGAGGTGATGGATATTAATTACACTGTGTGTGTGAGAGAGGGAGAGAGGGAGAGAGAGAGAGAGAGAGAGAGAGAGAGAGAGAGAGAGAGAGAAAATGTGTTTTTAAGCAGAAATGTCTTTTTTTCCCCCTTTGGAATATTGGCAAATGCACAATGAAATGTCTTGGGAGTGGTATGTGAGCTTAATATGAAATTATTGTATACCTGTCTCTTCCGTACCTTATATTAATCAGCCTGAAGGCAATCTCATAGCAATATTTTAATTTGTATTTCAAAGTTCTTTTAATGTGAGATTTTTCTATTTGTTATGTCATATTGGGAGTGAAAAAATAATTTTGTTGTCATTTCAGTGTTTGGATTTTTGCATCAGGATGCTAAACCTACTAGATATATGAAATCACCTGTTTCTATACCTTAATCATGCTCTCCTTTTCTTTTTATTTATTTTTGGTGCTGAGAATCCAACCTAAGACCTCACACATACTAAGACATACACTCTACTACTGAGCTATATCACCACCTCTAATATATAATTTTGTTTATTATAGCTGCATAATGCTAGAGGAAAAAGGAAATCACAGAAAGATGAAGTATAAATGGAAGGTCTTTTGTCCTTTTGAGTAACAGTGAACCAACTGTGAACTTGGTTCAGGACCACTGATCTGATCCTGATGGGTTAGCATTTGGAAGGCCTACTTTAGTGTCTAATATGGATGGCATTTCTTCAAAGTGTTTTTTTTTTTTTTTCCTGGGGTTTGGGACATGGTTCAATTGGTAAAGTGCTTACTGAACAAGCAGAAGACTCGAATTTGATCCCTAGACCCTCATAAAAATAATTTAGTGATGTGGCACTTGATTTATAATTCTAGGGCTGATGAGTGGGTACCCTGGAAGATCCCTGGGACTCATTGACTTGCCAGCCTAGCCTCAGCCCCAAGAAATGCAGTTTAAAAAACAAAGTGTATGGAATGACACCTACGGGGTTGACCTCTGGGGATTCTGTCTCTGTCTCTGTGTCTGTCTGTCTGTCTGTCTGTCTGTCTGTCTGTCTGTCTGTCTGTCTGTCTCTCTCTCTCTCTCACACACACACACACACACACACACACAGAGAGAGAGAGAGAGAGAGAGAGAGAGAGAGAGAGAGAGAGAGAGAGAGAGAGAGAGAGAGAGAGAGAGAGACAGAGATATGGAGAGATGGAGACGGAAAGAGAACTGTTTCTAGAACTTCAATCCTGACCTACTGAGTGATAATATCTTCTTGTGGAAGCTGGGTGCCTGCAACTGCAAACAGCATTGCAGGTACATCAGGCATAGCTAGTTTTTAAGGAAGAGCATGAGACTCACACTGAAATTTCAGAGATTGTCCTAGGGCTTATATTAAATGAACAACGGTCCATTTAGCATTTAGAAAAATCAAAGGAGCAATTAACATTTGAGTTACAGATATGAGACTATAAACTGGGATGTTTCAAACTCCCTGAGGTTTTATTTTCACACCTCCAAGTATTTGCTGTTACACTTTTTAATCAGTCAACCTAAGGTGTTGCATATACTTTGATTTATGAGACATGGTTTCTCACTGGCTTGGAGGTTACTGAGTAGGCTTGGTTACTGGTCATTCAGCTCTGGGAATCCTCTTGTTTCTGCTACCCAGCCCTAGGATTACAAGCACATAGCATCATATACCTGGGTTATGGGTTTGGAACTTGGGTCCCTATGCTTAGAAGAAAGGCACTTTACCAGCCCCCAATTATTTGTTAAATGCACATGGATAATAGTTTCTGCTTTTCATAAAATCTGAGGATAATCAAAACTTAGTACACAGCATTTCTTAAAAGGGATTTAAAAGCTACTGATCTACCAGTAACCTTATATATGCAATGGTTTATCAAGATCATGGTTGTTTGCCTTGTACTACCCCAAACATTGAAATAAAAATCAGTGTTGGCCAGATAAAATGTAACAGGAAATTTGTTTCATAACTATTCATTCCAGGTCATTTTGTCCCTTTTGTTGGTACCAGGGTTATATTTTCTTGTATCAGCTTGAGGAACAACCTTACTCGGATCTTCTTGTATCAGACATTTAGGCCATTTGTGAAATATTCCTTAATAATTCACATTCAGTGAGGAGACCAGGCTGAATGCAAGGGAAAGGCAGAGATAGTTGTATGATTGGTAGTGGAAAAAACCCCCAGTATCTCCGGGGTCTCCAGATACATACCTAAAGGGGAAGTACAAAGCAGGTGTCCTTCTTTTTGGTATCTTCTGCTCTTACACATACATAGGTCTCCCCAATACCCTGCGCCTTGCAGGGGTGACATTGTGCAGATGTCCCACCCTGCATACTTACTCAGATCTAGAGTTTTAAAGAATACTTAACTTCCTGTAAGTCTTAGTTTATTATACTTCAGCTTCTCTGGCATAAGTATGCCAGAGGTCAGGAGTTCTGGCAGGACCTGATGAATCTCTGCACCCTGGGTAGCAGTGAATGCAGGCCTTAGGGTCATAGATGCTCTCCAGACAAAATGATTCAGGAAAGATGACTCAGAGGACTCATCCAAAGCCCTGCCCACTTCTACAGCCACTAACATAGCTTAATATCGAATTAAAAATTATGTATATTCCTGTTAGCTGTGTGTATATGCCTGGACCCTCTTTGTTGGTCGTCCTATGTTCGTTACATGTGTACCTGGTACCCACAGAAGCCAGAAGAGGGTGTCAGATGTCCTGGAACTGGTGATACAGATGGGAACTGAGCTATATCTCTCTAGTCCATTAAAATAATTTAAAAATATTAAGTATATAGTAGTATACTTTGTGTTTCTTCCCCAGCCCCTTTGTGCCTGAGGGTCTGAGGTTTCTGCAGGTTTTTTGTTGTTGTTCCTTTTCTCCACTCTGGATCCAGTGTACCTCCTAACCTGGATAATTTCTGTGCATCTTTTTGATACATCTGTTTAAATGATCCAACTTCATCGGCTCTTACTAAAATACTGCATGCCATCCTGGTCTCCCTACTTGCTCCTAACAACTCATAATGGTTACTGGTTTGTACTTATATCATTTCATATAGACTATTGGTCTTCCCCGTAGATTGATGCCCCTGTTGCATTCTCATTGCTAGGTCAAACTGTGGAGACTTAGGATACATTTTTAAGTAAGAAGATTGTTTGCCTAGCATAACTGAGATAATTACTTTAATCTACAACACTGCATAAACTTTCTGTGGTTGTTCATGCCAGTAATCCCAGCACTTGGGAGGTGGAGGCAGGAGTATCAGGGGTTCCGTGATCTTCAGCTATATAATGAATTTATGTCAGCCTGTGACATACAAGATTTGGTCACAAAATAAAAACAAACAAACACTGAATGGTACTAACAAAATTATTCTTTCCTTAAAATAAAATTTATTTAGTGTGAGTCTGGGCATGCACATGCCAAGATGCCTGAATAGAGGCTAGAGTATAACTCTGGGAGTCAGTTCTTTCCTTTTGACGAGTAAGTCTCAGGAATTGAACTTAGGTCTCTAGGCTTGTCTGCTGAGCATCTCCCTGTCCTGTTAAAACATTCTTGGGTGAATAAAACAATGTACTCATTAATGGGATGATCAAGAGGGACATGTGTTAATTTCAGTGATGGAAATTAACAGAGCTGGATTTAACTCCAAGATTTTGAGAAAGAATAATGATAAAAAGGAGCTAGTATTTGATAAAAATCAAAAGCTTTTATGTGCCTATTGATGACATAGTACTAGGCAAACCTTTGTGTGAATTTCTATGGTGTGTCTTTAATGCACATATTAAAATGAAAGAAAATGCTGTCCAATAAACTATTTGCTACATTTCTTTTCTTCATTTTTTATTTGAATTAGAAACAAGATTGTTTTACATGTCAATCCCAGTTCCCTCTCCCTCCCCTCCTGCCCTGCCCTCCCCAAACTAACACCCTACCTATCCCACACCCTTTCTCCTCCCCAGCGAGGGTGAGACCTTCTATAGCGGGGGGGGGGGGGGGGAGGTCCTCAGAGTCTATCATATCCTTTGGGATAGGGCCTACGCCCACCCCTTTGCTACATTTCTTAGTGACTATAAAACCACACTCACTACATATTTCACTGGCACTGCATCCAGGCATTTGTTCTTATATTAACTAGTTATTTTACTTAGTTGTCTGTAGTTTAATTTATTGTTCCTGGCATGTACTAAACAGTGTTTAAAGTGCTAACAATATAGCGAAAACACAGATAATGCTGTCTGACCCACAGGGATACATGTCTCACTTAGAGCTGTCCTTAAATTAGAAAGAGCTGTGAAGAAAAATGGAGTGAGGGGAACAGGAAATACTTTTTAGATGACTGGCTGAGGAGGAAGCTCTTCTGTAAGTGACTGGCAGGGCCTAGGTGTAGCTAAGCTAGGCGTGTGTCTGGATAGAGTGAGGTGGGCATGCCTCCCCCATAGAATGTCTCCCTAATTCTTTCTTCATGTTTTTTCCTTTAAGTCTACCATCAGGTTCTGCTCAAAGTTCTCTGCTTTATCAGAATCTGTAAATATTTCCTGTCTTTGGTCAATTGTCCTTAGTCTGAGGCTGAAAACAGTTACTAGGGCAATGCATATATATATTTCTTACAAAGCTGTTATCGTTACTACTATTTTTACCAAAAAGGTCCTCCAAAAGTCTTTCTTTTACTTTCCATGAATAAAATTGTGCCTTGTTATCTGTGTTTACTTTATAAGCTCTGTCTAAGTGGAACCACCTCTCTCAGATCTTGTATTCCTGCAGGGCAAAGCATATTTCTTCTTAAGTAGTTTATACAAGTCTTATCATGCTGTCTTCTGCATGAGGACTCAATGACTTATTTTGACTGATAATGGAAAGCCTCTCTCTCCCTCCCTCCTCCCTCCCTCCCTCCCTCCTCCCTCCCTCCCTCCCTCCCTCCCTCCCTCCCTCCAGATACATACCTAAAGGGGAAGTACAAAGCAGGTGTCCTTCTTTTTGGTGTCTTCTGCTCTTACACTCCCGCATCCATCACTAATTTAGAAAATGTCTTGTAGGTTTGCCTACAAGTCAGCCTTTTGGAGGCGTTTTTTGCAATTGTGGTTCTGTCTTCTCAGATAATTCTAAAGCTTGTGTCAAGTTGATAAAAACAAACAAACAAAAACCCAAGCAGGACACCTTGTAGTTTAGTTTCCTTCATACAAGGTGTTATGTATCCAGGAACTGCATACATAAAACAAAGGATAGCTCAAACTTTCGATCTTTCTGCTTTTACCTCCCCAGGGTTGGCATTGTAGGTATGTGCCACTGTGACTAATTTATATAATTCCGTGGACTGTTCCTGGTACTTGGTGCATGCTGGGCAAACTCTAACATTCCCTACCCCTTGACAGTTTCTCACTTCGTAGTCAGATCGTTAGAATTCTAGCTGTTCACTTGAAGATAGTTGCTGTATGTTATAAAAGGGAACAACAAAGGGGGCTAGAGAGATGCCTCAGAGTTTGAATGTTTCCTGCTCTTCAATAGTACCTGAGTTTTGTTCATAGCTCCTACATCAGACATCTCGCAGCCACCTGTAATTCTTGTACCAGGGAATCCAATGCCTTTTTTTTCTGGACTGTATGGACATATGTACATACATACATACATACATACATACATACATACATACATACATAGACACACACACACACACACACACACACACACACACACACACACACACACACACCACTACCACCACCACCACCACCACCCTCCTCACCACCACCACCACCACCACCACCACCACCACCACCAGACTCTAAGTTCAGCTGTGTGAAACTCCTTCTACAAAGGGTAATAAATAAGATGTGTAGTTCAAAGGGAGTATAAATGGCTCCATTTTGTTACCTTCCTTGGGAATTTCTTTGTTTGGAATATTGAAGTTGAAACAGTCTGTGTAGGGTGCAGTGTTTTTTCTTCTGCAGTCTAAGCTGAACGACATTTGCTAGATATGGTTCTTGAATACATACTGTCAGTGTCACACATGTGCACATTCTGATACTATGTAGATGACTGTGGGTAGATACAGGATCCCCTGATGCATTATACTGATCTCACCAGTATGCCAACTTCATTAGATTCTCTTTTCCAAAGGGACCTTGCTTACTTATATATTTGTTTTTCTTCTATGATTTGTTTATTTTATTTTACGCACATGAATATTTTGCCTGTATTACTGTATGTATGCCACATGTGTGCCTGATGTTCAAGGAAAACGGGTTTGATTCTCTGGAGTTGCAGATGATCATGAGGCACCATGTGGTTGCTGGGAGCCAAACTTGGGTCTTCTGAAAGAGTAGCATGTGACTTTAACCACTGAGCCATCTCTTCAGTCCCTGGCTTGCTTTTCTTGAAGTTCTTACAATTTTCATTTGTCTCCTGTCCACCAAATAAAAAATCCCTATAGACACGATCATTACAGAAATAGAAGACTCAGACTTGAAGTTAAATAATAAATCCATGTCTTCTCATGAATATTTCCAGTTATCAACTAATTAAACTCCCAGAACTCTCCAGCCTCTAATACAGCAGCATACTCTTCTCTTTGGGAACTGATGGCATGTTTCAGAGCTCTTTAAATTCCATTTTCCTTTCCCAATGACATCATGCTAAATACAGCAATTGAAGAAAGGAGATGGGGGTATCACTAGAGCATTCGAGTGTGGGAACCATAGTATATGCACGTGGGCATGCACATAGACATGCCTGTAGCTCACTTCGGTCTTGCTTTCTCAAGCATGGTACTGTTGGAGGAGTCCTCCACTGGGTCTTGGAGTTTTAGTGTGCTAATGAGACTTTTCATTGGTGGTGATTTGGGGCTCTAGACTATGTAAGAGTAGAAGGGGATTGGTGAGTACTGGTAAGAAGTTATCATGGGCACATTCATATTTCTCTGCGCTTGAATGTGGATATAATGTGACTAGCTGCTTGAGTTCCTGCCTCAACTTCTCTATATTGATGGATTGTTATTTGTAATTATAAACTACACAAACCCTTTCCCTTCCTGTGCTGCTTTGAGTCAGGGTATTTTACAGAAATGAAACCATGATGCCACCTCTTTGTTGCTTTTTTTTTTTTTTAAAGTTCATTAATGGTTATTAGAGTGAGTTAGAAAACCATCTTTCTTGGACCATGGCTCAGCTTAGCAGTGTTGAGTAGAAGGTGGATTTGCAGTGTCATTTTGGTCCTTTATCATTTTGCCATGGTAATGAAGAGTTAAAATCATATGTACTTAGTAACTCAGACTTTGATAATTCTCATTTGTGTTAATCCGATCCCCTCCCCTCCTTTTGCCAGTCCAAAAGGCTTTCAGTTATATGGATAGAGCAATATCTGGGTTGTCAAATACTGGGTCGGGCTGATGCTGCAGCTCTGTTGGTAGAGTGCTAGCTCAGAGACTGCAAGATCCTGACCAAGTTCCATTCTCAGAGCTGTGTAAACCAGCTCTGGTGGTGCAAAAGCCTGTACTGCCAGCACTTGGCATCATCATACTTTGCTCTGTGAGACCCTGCCTCAAAAACTAGGTGCAAAATCAAAACCAATGAGAGTGTGTTGGTTAGTTGTACCTGATGACACCACTCAGCATTATCCTGGAATGATATTTAATTTGGAATTAGCCTGTGTGTGTGTTGGGTTGTTTAAGGTGGACGACTTACCTTGAATTTGAACAGCAGTATTTTGTTGCCTGTCCCATGAAATTTGCTGAAGATAGCAACAAACAGGTAATGATGATCCATTCATTTCTGTCTTGGATGTAATGTGACTAGCTGCTTGGGTTTCTGCTTTAAATTCCCTTTAGTGTTGGACTGTAATCAGGAATTAAAAAATGAATAAACCTTTTCTTTACTAATGGGTTTTTTTGTGGGGGGATCTGGGTGCAGAAGAACTGAAACTAGAACACAATGACATTTTACTTTATTCTTGGTTCATAGTATCACTGGGATCTATTCCTTTACCATGGAATAATGGTTTTCAAAGTGTGTGGTCCGGAGACTAGCTATGTCAGCATCACATTCCCTGTGCAGAGTTTCAAGGCTGGCCTTTTTCAATTAGAAATCTCTGGGGGGGGGGAGGTGGAGTGTAGAAGGAAGCCAACAGTCTGCAGTACGTTCCTACCTCCAGCCCAGTGCCTGCTTAGGTTTGCACATCACTGTACAGAGAAGTATTGCTTTCCTCTTAGTCTCCTGCACTCTCAGCAGTTGATATGTCAAACTTGTATATGAGCGAGGACAGTTATGTCTTCCTTTAGACTCTTCTTGGTGCAGTTTGTCGTCAGATGCCTGGTGCTGATGTGAGGATTAACTGTGAATATGTCCTACTGTGGCATTGTTTACAGTCTCAGCCCAGTGCCTGTTGACTTAAGTACTGCCTGGGTAACAGGCAGTAAATCTGCAAAGACATTGTAAGGTTACATGGCAAGGCTTTTAAAACACACTGACTTTACAGTTGGAGAAAGTGATTTGTTTGGTGTTGGTGTTTTTGAAATCACCCTGTCCTCTTTCCAGAAATTTCTCTGTGTATTTACTTTAGACTGTCATGACATGTCCAAATTGGGGTGTGGAGTGGGGTGGAAGAGACAGAATTGAAAAAGAAAACATTCTTTGTATATGTTGTTTAGAAGAATATTCCAATGATGAGTGAACGAGTTTTCATTCAAATCCTGCATTTGGTAAATGATTAGGACAGGGTGATATAGGATACCCAGCAAATGGAACAGAGCTATGTCAGTATAAGCTAGTGTGGAGATAGGGACTGGTGGCCTAGTTCAGAGGTAGAGGGCTTGGTTTCCATGCCTAGGACCTTTGCAGGAGGTGGAGAAGTTATAAGGAAAAAGACATGAAAAACCCACTGAAAAGATGATGTGTGTTTGGTAGGTAATACTGTCTACCTTGCAGGATGTAGAGTCACCTAGAAGACAAACCTTTGGGTATGGCTGTAAGGGGTTATCTAGGGTAGGTTAACTGAAGTAGGAAGACTTACCTCAACAGTGGGCAGCACCATCCCAAGGGCTGGAGTTGTGGAGTGAATAAAAAGGAGAAAGTGAGCTGAGCACCAGCATCCATCTCTCTCTGCTTCCTGACTGTGGATGCCACGTGACCAGCTGTTTCAAACTGTATACTCCTAAATTGCCAAGTGAGACAAACCCTTCCCCTTCTCACATTGCTTGTGTCAGGCATTTCTTTGTGCACAGAAAGGAGAAAAAGTTAACACAGTAGGTCTGTGTCAAGCAGTATCTGTACAACCTAGATCCGTTTACCTCAGGCTAGGAGTTGGCCTCAAAATTTCAACAGTAAGCAGCTCTCTCCTTCAATGACAAGTGTGAGAAGCAGAGCCAGCCTTTATTTCCCCAAGGAAATGTAAATGTGATGCCCCCAGTTAGCAGTGAACAAATATTGGAGGATGGTGGTTGAGTAGCAGGGATAGAAAGGCTGCTTGTCCCTAGTGACTTTCCCTGAAGTCATAGGAAGAAAGGGGAGGATACTTAGAAATCTTTCTAGGTAAAGATGTTGCAGGAGGTGGAATAGAATTGGAATGTGATATATCACCTGTGATTACGGAGATGTGGTTCCTGGAATTTGCACAGGTAGAGCAGGTCTTAAATCCTGGGCACTATTTTGTGTTCTGCGTAAAACAGTGGATAACTGGGTTTTGAGCCCTATTATGTTTATTCCAGTGCCATGTTTTCAACAGTCTTAGTCTTGAGTATTCATCTGTCATGTCCTTATAACTTGGACTTCAGGCTAAAGAATTATCCTGGGTTTGCTGTGTGCTTTGTTTGAGATACAGTCCCATGCAGCCCAGACTGGCCTCAAACAGGGTGACCTTGAACATATGTCCTTCCTCCATATCTGAAGTGCTAGACTTACAAGTGTGTGCCACCATACCCAGTTTATTAGGTCATGGGAATAGAGCACAGACCTTAATGCTAGGCAAGCACTCGGCAATTGAGTTACACCTTTACTGCAAGGCTTGGTTTTTACTATAATAAAAATACTTAATTTGTTAGACCCTTTATATGAAATTTGTCCCAGGAAAAAGAGGATTTGGTCATTCTTTGGTAGGCTGTTCTTCAAGTTTAGAAATCTTGCTTGTGCAGTGTTTGCTTTGGTGGTGGTGGCGCTCATGTTGACTCTAAACCTTTTACCGAGTGTTGTTGCATAGGGCTACCATGGAAATGTAATGAATCTTACATTTTATGAGATTATATCAGAAGAGCACAGTTTGATTTTGCTTGTAGTCATGTTTCTTTGTCCTATAAGCTTAGAATAAAAAAACATTAATTCTATCATTACAGATATTTGTGTATTTAATTTTTGCATGTATTATTCATTGATGGAGAGCAGTGGCTCTTGTGCCTTAGTGTGTGCGTGAAGGTTAGCAGATAACCATGTAGGAATTAGCTCTCTTCTTCCCCCATGTGGGTTCCTGTAGTGGAACTCGTGTCGTCAGGCTGGATATCAAGGACCATCACTTATTGAGCCAATTCACTGGCCCCATGATCCTTATTTTATTTTTACTGTACTTCACCAAGGTGGAGATTTGCAATGATGGTTTGTTAGGTATGTATTAGTGATTTATCTCTGAGTGTGACAAAGTACCCTCTGCCCCCAACATCCAGCATTTCAACACTGATACTCCAGTAATTTCTATGCATCAGGCATTCCTGAGTGTGCTACTTGGATAATCTTCCTTGTGGTTCTTTTGGTTGGTTTTGTGTTTTCTTTCTTTTTTTTAACCTTATTTTTTTTGGGGGGGTGGGGGTGAGTAGACAGGGTTTCATGTATGCTATTGTGTCACAAACTAGTTTGTATAGCTGAGGATGACCTCGATCTCCCAATCTCCCTGCCTCCACCTCCCAGGTGCTAAGAAAATAGCTGTATGCCAACTCACCCAGGCTCCTTGAGCTGTTTTCCTGAAATACCTAAAGCTCCTGTCACGTGAAAAGTGGACCGGGCCTGGAAGGCCTGCTTCCTTACGGATTGTGACAGGACAGATGTTCTTTACCACATGGATCTCTCCACACTTCTTCACAGCCTGTCAGCTGGTTTCTCATGGGAAGGTAGTGAGAGCTGGAGAGAGAGCAGGAGGGAAGGGGTGAGACAGCACCTACTCTTGTAAGTCATGCCCTGTCTCTTGTGCCACCTTCTGCCCTGAGAAGCAAGTATCGGAGGAGCATGCCCTCAATGGGAGAAGAATGAGGATCCTGCTTTGGAAGAGGGTAGTATTAAATAATATGTAAACATGTTTTGATCACCCAGTACTCCTGGCTCCAAACCCACTGAATCATACTGTCTATGTATGATAATTTTCGTTTTACAGATTTCCCCAGATTATTTCTATGCACATTCAAGTAGAGACTCTGGGTATCAAGTGAAGCCTTGTGAACTGATCCACTCTGAAAGTAGGTGAATACTCCCATGGCCCTTTCATGCTATTTTATTTAGAAAGCCAGGTATGTTTTCTGCTCTAAATGTTTTGTTATTGTTGGTTTGGTGCGTTTGAGACACCGTCTCATTACCTAACAGAGGTTGGCGGGGGACTCTATAGATATTTCTGTCTCTAATGCCTAAGCACTGGTATGTTTTAAGTAACATTTATGCTTAGCATGCAGTCCGGCACCAAGTGTGTAAGACAGTAAACCATTTCCTCAGTGGGTTGTTTCTGGTAGTCAGGAAGTGTTCTGCCACACAGGGCAAGGCAAAAGGTGTCCTTGAGTCCTTCATCTCAGGATCAAAGGAGAGCTAGGTACATGTCTGACGATACTGTGGTTCATTAATTCTTCAGCTGTGTACTTTGTCAGTCGAGAGGATGAGCATAAAACCAGGAGTTTTAACACCAGCTTGGAGCCTTCTGGAGCCCATCTGCCTGGGACACCTAACCCTGCCATGTTAGTAAGGGGTTGGTCTTCGGGCTCTCTGCAGCTTTCATGCGTGTGTTATCTCAGCATGCCTCACTGAACTGTAAAGGCTTTTGGTGGGAACATGGGTTCCTTCTTAACAGTTGCCATTTTTTCACCTTTCTCTTAACATTAGCCTTTTGTCTGCAAGGAATGGCGTTGTTGGTTATACTGCATGGAACTGAAAGGAAAGACCTAGAGATAAATGCTCCTCCAACCCACCCAGTTACTTTTCCTGCCCAACCAAGAGTCAGGTAACTCCACATGCTCAGAACCTATTTTTCACATGTCATTTGAAATATCCCATGCTTGATAGAAGGTCACAGGCTTCATTGAAACCAAGAGAGTAAGCCACTGGCTGCCTGAAAAGAGGCTGGCTCAGTAAGAGAGATGTTGCACCCAGAGTCTGTGATCACTAGCTGGAACAACCATGTGATGGAGCTGACATGCCCCGATAGGTACAACAGATTGTTCTGCTTGTTACCAATCAATATTGTAATTAACAGATATTTATTGAACAACCCAGATGGGCTCTGGCTCACACTGCCCTCATTGGCTATTTGTTAGAATAACACAAAACCTCGTAACCTCTTGGTCTGCCTTTAGGCTTGCCCCTGACCCAATAAAATCTATTCTGTATACTGAAACTAGAATGATTTCTCCTAAAATATACAAATTTAACCAGGTCACTGACACACTAGAAATGCCCTGAATGATGTTTGACATCCTGGAGCAGTCTACATGCATCCTGTTATGAAAGACAGAAGGAATCATTTGCCCTCTCCGTACTTTGGATTGCCTCCAGCTCCTCTCCACAGATACCAGCCTCCTGCATTCTGCATGTGCCCCACACCACACTTGGCTCTTTGTTTATGCTGGCATCTCTCCTATACATACTGGAAGTCAAAATACTGGACTCAGTGCTCAGAAGGCTTTGACTTACATTATAGGTCTATGAGTTTCTGATTGTATGATTTGGGTTAAATTATTGGATGTTTCTTATCTACAGGATTCTCCTATTCCAATGTAATCTACTAGCCTACAGTTTCTTGAGATGATTAGCTTTAATTATGTTTAAGGTGCTTAGCACAATGAATAGCCCATAGTTAAGACAGATAGTATGCATTTCTATTACAGTTAGCTTTAACTGTTAACTTGACACAACCTAGAGATATCTGGGAAAAGAATCTCATTTGAGAGATTGGAAAGATCAGACTGGAATATGGGTTGTCTTGATTATTAATTGATAAAGGAGGACTGAGGCCACCATGGATGGTACCATTCCCTAGGCAGGTGAGGTTATGTAAGAAAGGTACCTGAGGGTGAGCTTGTAAATGAGCCAGCCAGCAGTGTTACTCATGGATCCTGCTAATGTACTTTGTGGCTGTGAAGTGAATTTCTTGGTTAGAATTAATGTCTTGTGGAATACTGAGCAGCCTCACTTTTAAGTTCTGGCCTTGAGTGTCCAGTCTTGACCTCTCTCAAGGGACTAAGTGTGACATGTAAGCAGAAATAAACTCTCCCTCCCATGAGTTTCTTTTGGTTAGAGTGTTTTATCACAGCAAGAGAAAGGAACCTAGAACTCTGCCTGTTTACATAAAGAAAGCTTTGATGCATCAGCTGTTTAACAAAGGAAAGAACTCTGTTCTCTTGAGTCCTGAGAGGACCAGTTATAAGACATTCAGACTGTTGTGTGATTGTTTAAGAGACAGAAAACATAGGTAACAGATTAGCAGAGTGCATGCTTACCAGGGATTATGTGTTTCTCTGGAAATTTTCTTTCATATCAGTATGGCAGTATTATTATTTGTGGGGCAGGGAAAATGGGCAGGTATAAGAAGAAATGGTCAGTGAGACCTCATTTAGTCAGTAGTTCTTAGCTTTTATTTAGTCTACCAGAAACATGGGCTTCTCATCAGAATTAACTCAGTTTGTGTTTGAATGTTTGTTTGTTTTGATTTGCTCTGTTTTAAACATTTTTTTCTTTTGTCTCTTTTTGTATGTCATACTTGCTTGTGTGTGTATGTTGTGTATGTGTGGAGGACAGAGCTTGACAATGGGTATCTTCTATGGCTCTCCATCTCATTTTTGAAGCAGGGTTTATCACTGAACCTTGGACTTGCCACTGTGTGATTATTTCTATATCACCTCCTATCCACAACAATCCTTCACCCTCAAGACCTTTTAGGTGATGATTTACCAGTTAATTATAGCCCTAGCACTCCCATGTTCTGTGCTTTTGACCTTGTTATACCTGTTATTGACATCTTTCCAAGGTCCATGGGTTCTTTTCAGGAAGCCACCCCTCCCTACCAAGTAGCCCCAAGTCTCCTTTCCCTGTTCCTTAATGCAATGCATGTTGTTTTGCTTCTTCTATTATAGCTGTTATCACAGCCTGCCTTGTAGCATAGTCATTTTGGTGTGTTTTCCCTCGGGATTCAGATCCCCTAGAGGGCAAAGACTATTTTATTTTGTGCTGTGTTTTCCCACCCCCCATATCACCCAGTGCAGTAAGGGCTTAGTAAATGCCGTTTGAATCAATGCATGAATGAAATTTCCAAGTCCTGTTTGCTGTGTTGTAATGCAAACCAGGTGAATATAGAATTTTGGCTTACTGGAATTGGTTTAGACCAGGTGGGGAGTTTTCGAAGAAGCAATGATAGCTTTGAAAACAGAAATTGCCTTTAATCTTGTGGAAAACACATGCCACCAGCCCTGTCTATAATAGTCTCAATTACAGGAGAGCATCCTGTTACTGTAAGAACACAAATAAATAAACCCATGATAATACTGTGTTTGGGAGATAAAAACCACATAAAAGCCATCTTTCTCCAACTCTCCAGCATGATAATTAGGGTGTTTCTAGAGGAGGAAAAAAAAAGTCCCTAGCAAAGAACAAGTGATATTATGTTTAAGGACACTTCTTGCTTTTGAAAAGGTGGAAGGAGGGAATTACATTTTCTAGCCATGAAAATTACGTGGGTTCCAGCCACCTTCTGCCAGACCTGCCACTATGTTACTGCTTTATATGATAAATTGGGGCAGTAGGATTGATTGTTCAGGAAGGTGGAACAACTCAGAGGATAGAAAATGCCACCCATAAGTGGTACTGTGATTTTCTCTGTGACACTTTACTTAAACAGGTTCTCTTCATATATTGGAGAAGGAGGATTGCATATGTGTGTAAAGGTGCATGCATGTGGGTTTCAGTGGGCAATGCCATCTTTCATTCCTGTTCCTCAGGCACTGTCTACATTGGTTTTTGAGACTGGGTCTCTTTTTGACCTAGACCTTGCCAAGTAGGCTAGTCTAGTTGGCTAAGTAAAGTTGTAGGCATCCGTCTTTCTCTGCCTCCCTAACACCAGGATTACAATCATATGTGCTACCACACCTCTGTTTTCTCCTCAGGGTTGCTCATGCTTGCAAGGCAGTCATTTTTACCCACTGCAAATCGTGTCAGCCCACCCCCCCTTTTTATAAATGATCCCATTGCTATACTTATTGCTTCCTGGGCTCTGGTTTCAGGTTCTTTTTGAGGCTCTAGCAGAAATTCTTGTGAGATAATGCCTAACTTGTCAGTATTACTTAGCAGTCATTGAGGGTTCAAACCAGACTGGACAGGCTAGGCATCATCATTTTTTCACCTGGCTGGCCTCTCTGGCCTCTTAGCTGATTCCTCTGCTCTTGCCCTGTCTCCCTGCAGAGTGATCTTAACTCTTAGTCCCTTTAGATTCCATCATTCCTCAGTTCAGAATCCTTCAGAGTGCCTCCCATTGCACTAAGAATGCAGTTCAAAGACCATATGTGCTCTGGCCTAAAAGGCACTGCATGGTCTGGTGCCTGCTGTCTTTTTACCTCATCTCCATTTATCCTTCCAGATTAGTCCTCTCAGACTCTTCGTATTTTATTGCTGTTCTTGAAGCCAGCTGAGCATGCTCGTCCCATAGCCTTTGCATTATGCTCTCTTAGCCTGGAACATTCTGTACCCAGATATAAAGGTGGCTCAGATTCTCACTTCATTCAGGGTTCTGCATAAGCATCAGTCTTTTGGTTTGCTTTATTGCTGTTATAAAACATTGAGCAGAACCAACTCAGGGAAGAAAGGGCTTATTTGGCTTAGATTTGCAGGTTACAATCAATCCATCACAGAGGGAGGTGAGAGCAGGAACACAAGCCAGGAGCTAGAAGCAGAAACCATAGAGGAATGCTGCTTACTGGCTTGCTCCTTGTCTCACATTCTGCTGCTTTTGTATAGTTCAGGTCCACTAGCCTGGGTCCTCCTATATTAATTAGCAATCAAGAAAATTCCTCAGATATATGTCCACAGGCCTATCTGATGGAGGTAATCTGATAACTCAGGGCTGTGTAAATTTGACATCTAAAGTTAATTAGGCATCTCTTTATTGGGAAGGTCTGTTCACTTATGCTACCATGGCTTGTACATTGCCCAATGTACTAGCACTTAGGTGGGCATTATTGGAATTTTTTTGGAAGCATGGGTATGTGCTGGCCAAAGATTTGAGCCAACTTGGAGACTGGTTGTGGATTCAGATGTCAGATCAGACCTTGATGATTTTTCTCTTTCCCCATTTGATAAAGGGCCAACATTGGGAGCATTATTTATTTTTTTCTAAGTCTGGGTTTCTTTGGTTGTTCAATGAAATTAGGCCTACCAGTCAGGCTTACTGCCCAGACTAAGTCAGATAGATGGTAACACGACCGGCATCGTGTCTGTGGTACAGATTGGAAGCTTCCCAAATGTAAACTGTCATTCATCGAAATCCTTAGTTGTGGAGTCCATGGTGTCTGCGTGTGTATGCAGTGGGAAGGGTGTGTCTATATATAGTTTGAATGAATCAGATGTGTAATTTTCAAGAACCTGTAAGTGGTTGTGAATATATTTCAAGCATGTCAAGCACCTAGCAGTGTGCATGGCAGATGGTGAGGCATAATAAATATCCAGGCCTTCCTGCTTTTAATGGCTGGACTTAGAGTCCGGGTGTCCACTGGGGTAGCTCTGTGGGAATCAGGAGATTTTTGTAAACAGAGAAGGAGAAAAGCCAGCAGCTGAGCTGGAGTGGTTCACAACCCTGCTTGAAGTCCAACAGGGACAGGCTTTATGGAAATGGCAGTTGAGTCCAGGGAAGTTGGGACTATGGATCATGCCAGTAAGCGTGGTATTTCCATTTGCATCTTTCAAGTAAGTACAATCTCACCCTTATTCCAGTGAAGCTCTCTTTGCCAAGATAAACACACTGCAAATTTATGGTTTAAAGATCTGCAGTTTCTGGGAGTTGTTCTTTTTGTCGCCTTAACATTTTCTTGGCACAACATATTTTAAGCCCTGCTGGTCTACCTTGTAAATACTATACAAATGCCATGAGGAGCCGAAGCCCATCATTTATTTTCTTATGTTCTTTATGGGAAATGGCATTGCTTCTGCCCTGGTAATCCCATGGGTTTCTGCTCAGGCAGCTTGGAGTGAGAAAGTGAGACTGAGAAAGAAGGCTTCATATTGTCAGTGAAGGATTCACAAAAGCACTCAGTGGATGTGGTTGAACCACCTATGGGAGAAGTCTGCATCTGGAAAGGTGTCTATGTGATGTGCACCCATTGTAGGGTTTTAGGACCGACCCTTCCTGCCGTGCCAGAGGTCAAGACCCAGCCAGGCCACCTTGCTGAGGGCTCCCTGGAGCTACTCTTAACTCAATGTATTGAATAGGACTTGAAAGAACTCGAGCTATGTTCCTTGCATCTCTATTTTCAGCCTGTAAGTGAATGAGCACTTGGGACTGAATCAGCTCTTGAAGAAATCTCCTGGTTTCTGGTTCCTTGTGTGTTCATAGTATGTGCCCAGTGTCAAGTGGTAGTGGGGACAAGGTTGCACTCTGAAGATGGTGGAGGCCAGTGCCTTCTTTATACTGTAGACTTTTCCAGGAATGCACCACTCTTGACAGTGTTGTGACCAAGTAGAACAGCACTCATACAAATGAAAGGCAGAATTTCCTTTTGTCAGAACATAGGTATTCTTTTCTTGAGCCATGTCTCCTCGTACACTTGGTGAGAGAAGCCAGTTATCTTTCAGTTAATGTTACCATTTCTTTTGAAATAGCAATACCTCTGATTTCTCTAGGTTTGCTGTCATGATAGTTTTATATCTGATCATTTTTTACCCTTCCACCTTGTAGATGAATTAGGTGATGTGCTAAGCCATGGGAAGGTGTGGAAGACCTTCATATTCTAGTGCATGGCAGATCTGTGTCCTCCTTGGCCAGAAGATGTATATATTTTCTGAAAAGAAACTGGCCTGTTTCCCTCTATCCTGCATCACGCACAGAATCTTTGCAATCCTTTTTCTGCTGAAATTGCCTTTCCTTGTCTCTCCCTTCTTCCAGCCTGTGGTTTGCATCTTCTCTATGTGTTTTTTTTTTTTTGTGCTCATTTTTTAAAACACATAAAACGGTACTCAGCATGACGCTTTTTACGTACTGCAGCTGCAACATACAGTCTGTGTAAGTAGTGAGCGACAGCAGAACAGTTTATGGAGTGTTTTCACACCATTTACTCTAAAAGGCCCCTATCAGTAGATGACGTTGTATTGGAAGTCATAATTTGTGTTTGGACTTGGATGACTATCAATCTGAATGGAGCCAGGAGAGGTTGTGTCATCTGCAGCATGAATCCCTGTAGGAACACAGGGAAGGCTTTTCTCCCTCTGAAACCCAGGTGCAGAGAGCTGAGACAGATTTGTGTATGGAGAGTTACTTTCTTAAAAGAAAGCTTTTCACCTGTGATCAGAACCTTTCCCTTTAGGAGAAACGTTCCTTGGATCCACTCCTGATACCTTGAAGCTTTATTTTCTTAAGAGTTCTAAAAGGGAGAAAGAATGCTTCTTTCCCCACTCCTACCCAACACGGGGTAATTGAACAGATGTAATTAATTGAACTCACATCATCCCACCAGGCCCTTGAAATCCAAATGCCTCTTCATATTGTGTCCTTCTCAAACGTTCTAGAAGAATGTCAGCACTCAATCAGATATGTCCTTTATGTGTAAGATTTACTTGTTCTGCCTCAGATCAGATTTCGGTTGGGGATAGATATGGAACCTAGATGGGATGGTTATTCTAGGCATGTGCTAGAATTTAAAGTCCTTCAAACTGCTTCACCCAGGAGTCTTCCCTTACTTGTTGGTGTGCTTCTAAGCCCTGTGCATGGTGTCTTACTTCATCCTGTCTAACCTCAGAACGTACTGATCTAGATACCTAACAAAAACCTGACTGCCTGACTTTTGACCCAGATAACTGAAGAGCACTTCAAAGCCGACCAAGAACTTTTTCTTCATGTTGACTCTTCTCATCCGAACTGATTGATGATTAACTTTCCCAGTTTTAATTTTTCAAACTTTTACTTTCAATTTCCTGTATATAGGTGTTTTGTCTACATGTGTTTGTGTACCCTTTGCATGCAGTGCACTCAGAATCAAGGAGATAGTATTAGCTACCTTGGAACTGGAGTTGCAGACGGTTGTGAGCTGCCATGTGGGGAAGCCAGGTACTTAGGAAGAGCAGCCAGGGCTTTTAACCCCAGAGCCATTTCTCCAGCCCCTACTTCGAGTGCTTTTAGTAGCTAAGATGAGGACTGGGGAGGTTATAGATCTGTTAGGCTCTATCTAGTAAAGGTCAGAAATAAGATCTTATACTGGAACATCCAATCTCAAGTTCTCTACTCTTCATTTCCCTTTAATGTAGCAACCAACTTCCATTTAAAATAAGTCACTAACTCATTCTGGAGACTGATGGAACCAGATGGCTCAGTCTCGGTGTCTGTTAAGTGGCTTTGTGACCTCTGTTCCCTCTTGGAGCCTCAGGCTCTATGTTGTTAGCAAGATGATGATACCAACAGAAACTCTGTAATGAGGCTGGGTAGGATGCTTAATTAAAACAGTGCTTTGTGCTAGCAATTAATAAATGCAGCCATTCTTGTCCTTCATGTTTGGGTCCCTCTGATGAACCACTGACAAGACAAAGTAGTGACTTTATTACGCTTTTTAGGATTATTCTGGATTGGGAAGCAAGTGTGAAAAATATAAGACGGTAACTTGTATAGTAAATGGAGTCCAGTAGAAGCAGAGTGGGTGCTAGGTAGCTTAATCGGGAGGGAACATCTGTGCTTTTGACAAGGATCCAGTTGTCTAGCAGCTCATCCTTACTGCTTCATCCCTCATTGGCAGGATTCTTCCTTTTTCCTTAAGAGATGCTGTGGGTCCTTTTTATGTGCCCTCTGCACAGGAAGAAAAAGTAGACCTGTATTTTACTCACAGGGCCGTTAGGGTTATAACTCCTTTATTGAATAGCTGAAGGGTTGTACAGGACAAAGCACATTCATCACAGTGTTTACATGTGTGGTATCCTGTGTGAATTCACTGGAAATCAGATTCTAGTGCCTTCCTGTAGGTTGCGGAGGGACAGGTGGTTCTTGGTGGATAGCAAGCTTTGAGTAGGATCCTGGAAGCACAGCAGACTTACATTAGGCATAAGAGTAAGAGAGCCTGAACAGAGGTGGAGTTAAGGATGTGATAATCTTGCCTGCCATGTCTGCACTGGGAGCTTTGCCTGGGGATGTGGGTGGTCTGGGGGGGGGCGGCAGAGTGCTGACCTTCTCCTACCTCAGACTCTAGAGAGGGGTGAACAAGGCCTATCACCACCCAGTTTTATTTTTTGAAAACATAGAGCCCCATAGTAACCTCTGTGTTCATTTTCATGGCCTGCTCTTTTGGCAACAGATAATATCCAGAGAGACCCACGGCTTAGATACTAAGGATGAGTGGGCCTGTGAGTTTAACTTGGCTTTAGCCCCTTTGTTTGTTAGCTGTTTGCCTGGCATTAAATGCCATTTACATAAGGAGCTGTCAGAGTTGAGTTAGCCCATGATTATTCCTTGATGTATGTTGAAAAAAAAAAAAAAGAAATGAAATGAAAACCCCTGGCTAATGAGGAGCTGGGTTCCTTTTCTCCATCCATGACAGCCTCCTTTCTGATCTGATGGTCCGACAGAAACCAAGGTGGCATGTGACTGTGGGGTTATGTCCTCGCCTAAGCTTTCTCTTCCTCAGAGTTGTAATTGATGGGGAACCTGTCACTTGTTATGTAGATACTGTGCAGATTTCTGTACAGCTGCCAGCTAGGAGAGTTTGAGGATAGCCTCTGATTGGGTGCAGGTTGTGGCAAAAGCATTAATAAATAAGAGAGCTGCTGAGGGTAGATTTTGATTGACCCAAGATTGTATATTATTAAACCAAACCCTCATGTGCATGTCAGTTTATAAAGAATCAGGCCCATAATCCAACTTGGTGCTGTGGCAGTTTGGGTTTATTAAATGAGCTTCTATCATTATTAATATTGAGGAGCAGAGTAGAATATCTGTAATCTTTTAATCTATGCGGTAATGGTTCAGAGAAAGATTATCTGATACGTTGGACTGTTGTTTGCCTATAATCGTATTCAGAACTCTTGGAAGCATTGATTTGTTTCTGGCATACTGATTTGGCTCAACAGTCTCATAAAGCTCTTTTATAATTCTCCTTGCCTTGTGTTTTCCAAAAATAATTGGAGATTAATAATAATGTGCTGGTGATAAAAAAAAAAGAGATCGAGGTTGAGAGTGAGTTTCTAGCTGAGTGGCTATCCATAAACTTCTTCTGTGATCATAAACACCTGGGTGTGTGACCTTTGTGTTTATAAGATATTTATCGCCTCATGGGCTCTCTGCTTGGGGGTTATCACTTCAGTGCCTTGTAAAAATTTGATTGTGTTTATGAAGTAGATTTTTTTTTTTTTTGCTGAATGAGGAGAACATATTCCCTTCCATAGTTTTCCTTGGAACAACCAGTCTGCTAGAGAGGGGGCAGATCTTGAGTTCTGTGAGGATGGTACAGGGACACCTCAAGGGTACATTTAATAAAGTGAGTTAATGGAAGTGACCCAAAAACATCCATCAATCAACAGGTGTGTTCCTGCACACTGTTACTATTCCAGCCTTACCAAATGCAAGATAACTTTGTTTCAGACTCCATAGGTATGTTCTCTATTGATAAGGAAAGTGTATTTTGTCCAGTGATTCTTCATGGTGGTCGCTACAGTAATAGTATCTTCCCTTTTCTGGAGTTTGTTACAGCTGCAAAATCTCACTCTACTGAATTGCTAACCCTAGAATGGAAGGCTGGCAATCCATTCATAAACTCTGTGGCTTATTCAGAATTCTTCTAAACTTTGAGAAACATTGTTTTAAATATATCACTTTCAAAGGCATATAGGATCAAGAGCTTTCTGTGGGACACGGAGAATGAGTTCTTTGTATTAGGATGCTGACTTAAGCTGTCATTCATGTGGGAGGGGGTCAAAGAGGGAGTGAATGGTTTGGGGTAGTATTTCTTGGGGTAGGTCCCCCTAGCTAGACTGAGGAAGATGTAGAGAAGTAGGGAGAGTGTCATTAGTCAGTGAAAATGGGGTGGCAAGGCTTCTGTTCCTTCAGGAGCTATGATCCATACAGAAATAACCATCTAGTGAAGGAAAAAAAAAGTAGAATCAAGCTCAGAGCAGTGATTTTGTGAATACAGAACAAGTATTCCTTGAATGTTGGATTCTAGTATCAGCTCCCTGCCTCTGTCCCCCTCTGGTGGGGGGTACAATTCATTGGAACCAGTTTCCTTATACCTGTAGAGATTTAATAAATTGAGATCTTAAGACAAAGATTTCATTTGCCCAAGCTGATGCTTTTTAAGCAGGAGTCCATTGGTAACCAAGGAAGGAAAGTGATACTACCTTATGTAGGCTGAGTGAGTGTGTGTGTGTGTGTGTGTGTGTGTGTGTGTGTGTGTGTGTGTGTGTGTGCGTGCGTGCGTGCGTGCGTGCGTGCGTGCGTGCCTGCTGAGGATTCTTGGGCACAGAGGTGGAGTCAACAGGACAGGGATGTGAAGAGATAATGCAGTAAAGCTTAATACAGTCTTGTTTTCCTTTAAAGGAAGAGAGGAGCCACTGGAGGTTATTGAACAGGGGAGTAATGAGACTAGAGTTGTATTTCATGAATCTAATTAAAAGGCAATCAGTGACTGAAGGTATGTAACTAGGTTAAGAGGCTACACTGGGTGTTGGAGAAAGACTAATTGCAGTTCCAGGAAAATAGTGCAGGGGCTGGAGAGATAGCTCAGCAGTTAAGAGTATTTGCTGTTCACTGCACCTACATGGGGCAGCTTACAACTGTGCCATGGAATGAGCTCCATGGAATCCAGTGCCCTCTTCTGGCCTTTGTTGGCACCTTCACGGATACATACATGCAAACACACACATTAATTAATAAAAAGTAAATGATAGGGTCATGCTAATGAAAGGAAGGAAGGGAGGGGGCATTCGACAGTCATTTTGGTCTAGACACTGTGTTAGTATCATAGACAGTAACAGTTTTGATAGTACTTAATAGTCATCACACTTTTAGTGACACAGAGGTAGACTTTTTTTTTCTCCTCCCGGAAGTTGAAAAGGTGTGTGGCTAGGAAATGTCAAATTTAGATCAGACTTCAGTCTGCCTTTGAAGCCATTTGTCTCTCCTGTGGACTCTTAACTTTGGCAAACAAAGCGACACATTTGCTTAACGATAGAGCAACTATTGATCTTGGCAGAAGTCTTGAGTACTGGGAGGAAGTATTAGGGAAAGGGCACAGGTTTGGCACCAAAGGTCATTTGGTGAATCTGTCTCTGAGAGAATGTAGGCATTTCACCATGGAACAGATAGCATCTTGCTGAATTTACCCAAGGTGATGGAGCAGTAAAATGAAAGCTGTGCTGTTTTCTTTGTGGATTAGTGATCCAGAAACCAGAATTGAGAGCTGAGGCTATAATCTAAGATTTGCCTAGGGAATCACTTGAGTTCTGTCCCTCTGAGATCATACACATAGTTTCTCTGGTGGTTGATGTTGAAGATTGTAATTTAACAAATAAACTTAGAACTTTTCAAGACCCCATTTGTTGCTTCAGGCTACTTACTGCCAAAGTCCTCACATTCTGCAAAGGACAGAAATAAATATTAGATGGCATACTAGAGAGAAACGAAGAGGAAAGGATACAGCTGAACTGGGAATCCTGATCGTTTATTCTAAGCTACTTATGTATGTACTGATGTGCTGGCTAGTTTTATGTCAATTTCATTCAAGGTAGAGTCATCAGAGGAGGGAGCCTCAACTGGGAAAATGCCTCCAGAAGATGGTCTGTTTGCAAGCCCGTGAGACATTTTCTTAGTGATTGATAGGGGAGGGTGTGATTGTGAGTGGGGCCACCATTGGGCTATTGTTCCTAGGTGATATAAGAAAGAAAGCTGACTTGTGTCTCTTGCATCAGCTCCTGCCTCTAGGTCTCTGCCCATTTGAGTTCCTGTTGTGACTTCCTTTGATGAATAGTGATAGAGAAGTGTAAGCCAAATCAATCTTTTCCTCCACAAGTTGCCTTTGGTCATGGTGTTTCATCACAGCAGTATTAACCCTGACTACAACAACTGCCTGTATTTCCTAGCAGGCATATATTATATATATCATCATTAGAAAGGATGGAATGATGCCATGATCAATTTTAATTGTCAAGTTGACACATTCTAGAACCTCCTGAGATGAGAGTCTCAGTTGAGGAATTATCTAGATCAGGTTTGCCTGTGCGAGATAGTCGTGATTATTAATTGCCCTGATTCCCTGGAGGCCAGGTACAGGTAGTTGTGAGGTGGCTGACCTGGGTGCTGGGAACTAAGCTTGAGTCCTCTGGCAGAGCAGTATTTGCTCATACCTTCTGAGCCATCCATCTGTCCAATTCCACAACTGTCTTTTTCATATTACTGTGTACAGTTCATATGAGTGAGATTACACGTCCTTAGGCCCTTTCTGTAAATGTGTCCCTGACATTTGACAGTGTTAATCCCACAGGTTGAGAATAAGACCACTACCACAATTTAAAGCCAATTTTGAAGCAAGCTTTAATTAAATACTGGCCAGGTGGACTGGCTCTGGCCAGGTCCATCTCTGGTTCCTCAGAAAGATGGACCCAAATCACAGTTTGCAAGGACTTTAGAAGGAAAATCCATACATAGTTCATTGCATTTCCCACCAGGAATAATCAGGGGAAGCAGACATCCTGACGTTTTTTCCTGCCTACATACATCCCGCCTACATATGATCAAGTACATCCGGTGCAGAGGTGCCAAACAAACTTGTTTAGGGTAGTGAAAACATGTTGATTGTTACCTTCCATAGACAATAGCCTCCAGCATTTCAGGAACCATCTGTCATTGGGCAAGGGGCTTGCAGATCAGAGGTATTTTTGTTTCATGGGTCTCTTGGGCTTAATAATTAAAACTTAAAATTTAACTTTGGCTCCCACAACAGTATAAGAGAAACGTCCCCAAGGATGAACAGAGAGAGATTCTAGCCCTGAGATCACATCAGAAGCCACTTCTGGAGCCTTAAAAATATTTCCGTGCTGGGACAATTCTAGATTTTACATAGTTGCTGAGTCTTGGGGTCCAGACACTGATATTTATTTATTTATTTTATTTTATTATTTTTTTAAAAATCCTTTAGGTGCTTCAAGGCCAACAGGTTAAGAACCACTATTCTAAGTGTAGTACCTCAGTGAAAGAAGCATTTGTATGAGAGCAATCCTCACCTTTCTCAGCAGTAATCCCCTTTTCATTGCCATCTCCATCTGACAGACTTGCAGCACAGCTGTGCTTGGGTAGCAATTTCCTCTTCTGTATTTCAGAATCCTCTGCTATCATCCTAGTGCTTCACAGGGCTAGGTGGTCATACCCCTACTGTACTTTTTATGGTTGACTACATAATGGAACAGAGCCCAGATTTAACAGCTAGTTGTTTCCACTTAATCCGGAGCCTTTCTCCTCCAGTAGTCCATGAGGGAATAGATCCACAAGTAAATACTTTCATTGAGGAGAGAGACACCAGTTTTGAAAATCTTGAGGCATAAAATGGATCTTTTGTTAAGATCAACAAAGGTTGCTGTGTGGAATATAAGTTGTCAGGTCTAGGCATGTGTTACCATGGATGTGTGTGCAATGCTGGGAATAGAACCTTGTGCCTTAAACAGGATACATACATAGCCTTTCTCCTGAGTTTCAACCCGTGCCTTTCATTTTGCCTGTAAGTATTTTGTCTTAATCAGCATTGTAAGTTTGTGCAAACCAAGTGGAAATGGATTTTCTACTTCCTTGTTTGCTCTTAATCATAAAACGCCCGAAGAATCAGGACTAGCCTTTCCTCTGTATCCTCCCCATAACATCCTTCTGTCATTATCTTCCCATGTTTAATTGGTAAGAACTGTAGTTGGTGGTAATTCTTAGAGCACAATAGAGCATGACCTTGAACTTTGATAATGTATTAAGTTTTAGGTCTATCATTTGAGAAATGTCAACCACATATTAGGCAGGAGTAACTCCTTGCAGTCAAATAGCACTATATAGTTCAGTGCTGATTTCTTAACCAGTTCTTTCTGATTTCCTATGAGGCATGGGTTATTGGCAAGTAATTATTGTGTCTGGCTTTTAGATAGATACATTCAACACTTAGCAAGGGATGGAACTGGACCTTGAATTTGAATGCAGCCTTTGGTCATAAATCCCTTCAGTACTATGAGCTTTGATTAGTGTTTTTGCTTAGAATAGAGTACCTTATTAATGCAATTAAGAGCACCTCAAGGTTCTTTTTGCCCTAGCTGTCAAAGTTTGAATCTTTGTGTTATGTATGCTTGCCTGCTTTCATGTGAGTATGCTCATGTGTGCATGCATCAGTGCATATGGAGGTCTATGAATATTAAACATCCTGCCATTTGACCATGTAGGGTACAGTTGATAGCTGGGAATGTTTGATGTAGTCAAGAGAGTGTCACCTTATATTAAACAGTTATGATTTTTGCCTCACCAAGGACCCTTTTAGAATATTGTGAGTGTGAATATTCCTGTATGGTATTTTATCTTGTCAGTGTTTTCCTAGTCTGTGTACCTTGAATGATAATGTTAAGTTTCTTTGGGTGGATCTCCTTCATCTAACAGTTTATGGAGTGCCTATCATTTGCCTGGTGCTATTTTCCTTTACTTCACCTTAAGGAATTCTAGAATAAAAATAAAATTGTGTACATCTGGTAAAGAGAGAAGAGGCATTCTCTGTTTAGCTTCACCTTGATTAGGCATTGGCTTCTGAGCTTTATTGACCTTCTAATTTTGGAGATACTGTTCCCCATTCTTTACCTGGCAGACACAGGCTAGGGAGGTTTCCTGGGTTCTCAGTGAGAGCTCATGGAAAGCTCTTTAGGGCCATTGGAAATTTTGTCAGCACAGACTTGGTCTGTGTGCTTTTTCTCTTGTGCCTTTTCTGTTCCATCATTCCTTTCCTCAACAAGCAAATCATATTCATTCTCTCCCTCCTTTCTCTTCCTCTCCTTTCTTCCAAATCCCTCTCTTTGGTGGTAGTACACACAAATGAGTGTGTGGACCTGTGCACAGAGAGACCGAGCAGGGCATCCATCAGTGTCTTTCTCCATTGCTTCCTGCCTTATTCCTTGAAGTCGGGGTCCTTCGCTGAATCTGAGGCCCACTGTATTGCTAAGTTGGGTGGCTTCCTGGCTGGTTGGCCAGGGAGCTGTTAGCATTCAACTATCTCCATCTCTCAATGCTGGGGTTACAGGCATGTACAGCCATGCTCAGCATTTTATGTGCACTGTGGAGCTCAGGCCTTCAGTGTTTGCAGAGTAAGCTTTCTTTCCCAGTGAGTCATTTCTTCTGTGTTCTCCACATCCCTTCCCTTAAAAAAGACAGAATATCATGTATCCTACTCTAGCCTCAAGCTTGCTGTGCACCCAAGGGTTAATCTTGAACTCCTGACCTCCTGCCTCCACCTTTCAAGTGCTGGGATTACAAGGGTGTGTGTGTGTGTGTGTGTGTGTGTGTGTGTGTGTGTGTGTGTGTGTGTGTGTGTGTGTTACCATACCTGGTTTATAAAGCCTCTTCTTGACACCTATCTCCTGTATCAGAGAGAGGCAATTAACCATGTCTAAATGTAAGGAAAATAGTCAGAAGAAGAATCTGGAATACAAGAAAGCAGATTAGCACTGAAGAGCTGTCCCATTGTATGGTACAATGTCACAAGTGCATTCCACCTTTACCCAGGAGGAATCCAAGGAGGTAGACCAGTAAGTATGTCCAAAGAGGGAAGAGAAATGCACAAAAGAATCCTGGATTCTGAGATGACTACAGCTGCTGCTTCTATAGAAACCTGGAGCTGTAATTAGGGATGGAATAATTACATGAGATACTCCTTAAAATGTGAGGACTTCAAAACATATTGAAGAAGAAAAAAAAAACAAAAACAAAAGCAAAAAACGCTTTCATTTAAGGGGAAGTAAGTGTTTGACTTCTTCAGTGTTGGCAGGGGTAAAAATAAAAAAACCCTCTTTTGTTGGCATCAGAGCAGTCCTTTTGAGTCTTGTGAAAGGAGAATTGTTCTTTCAGTGATTTATTTCACTGAAATCCTTTATCAGATATCTCATGACTGTTTATGCCAAGACATGCATAGCACTGTGGCCCTCAGATATAATTGTTCCCACAAAAGAAGTCCAACCATGATTTTCTTCCTCTTTTGCTTTGTTCCTTCTCTGGATGAAGGTGCTTTAGTAATTTCTCTGTAGAGACTACTATTCCTTGAGTCATCTTACATAGCCCATATTATGGATAAGCATTGTGTAAGAATTTGATCCTTGAGTTAGGAAATACAGTTGATTATATCTCTTGAGAGGAGATTACAAGTCAATATTCTGTTAATCCCACATCTATGGGATCTTCCTTCATCCTGCTGGCAAAGCCCTGGTTTTATTCAACTGTTCACTTTTTCATCTGAAATTGAGTTCAGCATGTACATCTTGATTAGTCTAGGCCAATATTTTAAGATTTTCTTTGTGTGTGTGGAGATGGGGTTTTCTGTATTCCAGGCTGGCCTTGACCCCAGGATGATCTTGAACTTCTTTCGTGCCTACACCTTTCATGTTCTGGTAATTTTAGGTCTACCTGGAAGGAATACAAGGGTCTCATGTATTCTGGGCAAGCAGTTACCAGCTCAGCTACATTTGGTGGTTTTGTAGTCTGCATTGTGTTCAACCAATATTTAGCAGAGGAGCTCCTCCCTGAACCCCTTTCCCAACTACCACCAAAAATAAATGCTAGAAACTGCTCTTGCTACTTGGAAGACTTTCTTTTTCCTTTTTCTAGGATGGGGCAAACAAAAATCACCTAAAACATCTGACAGCTTCGTGATTGGCTTGTGATTGCTGCCAGGTTTGGTGTTGAAACACTTGCTCTTTCAGCACTGGATAGTTTGATCCCCTCAGGGAGCTAGAGATAGAGAGCCTTGAAGGTCTCAGATTGTGCATTTCCCTCCTCCCCCTTTTCTCTCTCCCCTCTTTCTTCTGTATTTACTATAAGCCCTGTTACGAAGACATGGTTTTCGGGAGCCAGGCCCTAGCTAAAGTCTTAGTTTTCGTGTCCAAATCCTTTGAACACCGTCCTAAGCATCAGGGGGAATACTTATCCATACTGACATTAATAAGTTAATCCAGGTCAGGTCCGTTTGGACTGTGAATCTCACACTTTAGTTACTCAGATTGTGAGATGTGGGCTGTGAAGGTAAAAATCCTTCTATATCTTTACTCTGTAATTCAAAGTATTTGTTCTTAGCCCTTGGCATGATTTAAACGATGCTTTGTGACTGACTTAATTTTCAGGGGTTTAACTCATTTCTGATGTTGGCTTTAGCAGCTTTGGGTAGCATTCTTGTTTTGTATGACTTTTTCAGAAGATTGTTTGATCCGGTGGTAATCCCTTTGGTAGGTATTTGTTGCTAAAATTCCTTCCTTTGGGGAGATGTGAACACCCGCTACATTCTCCTTCTAAGATCTTAAGGATAAACCAAAAAACAATTCCACCACAGTTCATCCTGAGCCTTCTGGTCTTATTTAGAGATCTTGAGTGAGGGGTTACTGGCAGGAATATGGGTAACCCCAAAGGAGCTATACTGAAAAAAACTTCATTCAGTGTAGATGATGTATTTCTCATGGAGCACCTTACTATTCCTCGGCCTGTATGTTCTGGCACCTGCCTTAGAATACTTTTTGCATGCAATTAGTGCAAATTTGCATACAAATGGTTGAGAGTGTCTGGAATATTAGGTGAAAGTGTAGTGACCCTTCATTCACCTTCCTTTGAGGTAAAAGCTACAGTACACACACCCCTGTGTGATGAACTCTCTACAGTAATCACAGATGATCTGGTGAAAAAGGTGGCAATGTGCTTGGAAGATAGCTACTTACAACACTGTTCTAGAACTCTTGAGTAAGACACCCATGTGCCAGAAACAGGTGTTCTCCCTCCATATGTTGAAGTATAAATCTATCATGGTGGGGAAGTCAAGATAGCAGGAGCTTGAAGCAGCTAGTCTCTCCATATCCAGTCGAGATAAAAATGAATACAGGCTGTGACTCAGTTCCCTTTCTCCACTATATAGCTGAGAATCCCCTGCCTAGGGAATAGACTCACCCACAATTAAGATGGGCAGACTTACCATGTCATTGAAGTAATCTAGAACCCCCCCCCACCTCCAACCTGTCCAGGCTTACCCAGAGACTTTTTTTATAGATTCTGTGAAGTTATAACTAACCATCTGTCGGTCTCTGCCTCTCCAGTGCTGGACTTATAGCTACAAGTTGCTGCACCTGGCTTTGTATATGGGGGCCAAGAATCTAAGCACTGGTTATTATACTTGCATGACAAGTATTTCACACATGATCTCCCTTCCTACCCCTGCCATGTTTTAAACCTATGATTTCTCTGTGTTTAATAACACCATCCATCGCTCCAGTCATTAACTGAGACATGTAGTTGTAAGGCCTTGAAATTAAACTGCAAATTATTTAGAACCCCTATGGAAGGCCTTTCTAGAAACAGTTAAGTACAAGGGCTGGCCTTCGAATTCCTGTGGTTGGCTCTTTTAGAAATAGAAGGTTGCAAGAGCTGGGCTGTGAACTCTTGTGACGACTGATATGTCCTTTGAGAAGCAGCTTGAGGGGCTCTGGCTGAACTAAGTCATTGCAGTAGGTCGTACTAGACACAGGATGTCAGGGTTTTGGTAAGGCCTTTTACACTTTACCTTGTTGTGATCCTTGTTCCTCACTGTGAAATTGGCTTCTTCTCTTCTCTATCCTTGCTTTACCCTCATTTCCTGACTAGCTAACCTCATATTGTTTATTTTCTGTGGATTAGGAACTAACAGTCCCATTAGACTGTTTGCCCAACTGTGTGCTATTCAAGGCTTTAATTCATAGGGCTGAAATGAGTGCTCCCCCACCCCCTACCCCCTGGTTTCTTCTACACATGAGTTTGAGGCTATTTTGTGGTATTTCTCACTCTCTCTTTTTCGTCTGGATAAAGGTACCGGCAGATATTTCAAAGGTTCCCTTAGTCATGGAGTGAGGTTCCGGAGCTAACCAGACTCCCTCCCTTATGGCCAAGTGAGTCAACATTAATAACTGAATTACTTGATCCCAGTGCTCCAGATTAGCACGTTTTGGAGGGATTTTTGACCTTAATCCATCAAAACTCTGCTTGCAGTGATGTTTTGGATCCTGTCTCGTGTTCTTCTGCCACCACTATCGGAATTCCAGTCTTAAGGAAGGGGGAGCAGCTAGCATGCAAGGTGTGAAACTCAAATCAAGCCTCCTTGCTGACTTCAAATAAGAACTGCTTAAGAAAATTTGGTGCTAGTGTCAGGTTTTTCACATGACCATCACCACACCTAAGCCAGGAAGTAGTAGGTTCTGAGGTACTTGTGTATATGCTGTTGAGCCTGGGCCTGAAATAGCCAAAGAAAGCAGAACCAGTGCAGTCTGCTCTCAAGAGCTTCCTTCTTTCAGCTCTAACATTGATTGCCAGTTTTTCTTTTTCATTCTTTCCTCTGCCCATTTTCCTTTCTATTTTTACCTGCAATCCTCTTCATTCCAAACATAGCTCCTCCCGTCTCTTTGTTTTGAGATGGGATATCACTGTGTAGCTCTAAGTGGCCTAGGACTGCTTATGTAGTTTGCACTAGCCTTGAATTCACCAAGATCACCTGTCTCTGCTTCCCCTGTGCTGACATTAAAAGTGCCCCACAACCAGCTGTCCTCATTTTCCTTTGTGGTTTCCCCCTCTAAAATCATCGTCTCTCAGCCTTTTAGTTTTAGATATATTCACTCAGGAATCTCCTCTAATTTGAGAGTTAGCCAAACATTGAGCTGTTTATCCAATGTGGATATCTATTTTATTTACACTTTCAGTCTCACTAATTTCTGGAAACAGTTGGCTAAAGATAAAGCCAGGTATGACTTAGAATTCATTAAAGGTAGTTAGGGACCAGGAAGATAGTCAGGAAGATAGTACTGGCCTTGCATGAATGAGGGTCTTTCTGTCCCTAAAAGCCATGTCAAAAAAGCCAGGTGTGGTGATGAGCTCTTGTAATTCAAGTTCTGGGAAGATACACTCCGACCCTTGAGATGGCCTAGTCAGCTAGCCGAGGCTACTTAGCAAGTCTCTGACCATCCAGAGACCCTGTCTCAAAAAGTAAGGTGGACAGCTGTTAAGGAATGACACCTGCATTTTCTCTCTGGCCTCCATATACACACTTGAACATTTGTACTCCAGCCCATTACCTCCACAGTCAGAAATAAGGAATGGAAATTCAAAATAATGTTCTTAGGCCCTCTGTGACATAGAACCTAAGAGCTGCTGAGATTGGGAGTACAAAAATCCACAGCATATCTTCAAGTGTTTTCCTTTTTTAATGCTTATGGCAAATATCATATATAGATCTCAGAACTTTGATCTGATTTTAGTTAACCCAGTACTCCAGGGAGTGGATGGTAGACAAGATGAATTCCCAACACTGTTAGTGAGACCTTAGAGAGAATTTTTTGTTGTTGTTGAGCAGAAAATATTACAGAAATAAATGTCATCTTTTGAGATCACTCTTTTGATTCAGTGTTGAAGATTTGTGCCACAAGACCTCCCCAGACCATTGTAGACATTGCAGCCTGTTAACCCAGGAATGTGACAAAAGCATGATGTCTAGAGATTGCCAGGGACTGAGAACACTATCTCAGAATTTGGGGGCAAATCCTGAAAAACTGATTCAGGGCAAAGCCCCCATCACTCACAGATTTTACTGTAGATCTAAGGCTTACCAGGAATTCATTGCTAGGAGAGCTCAGTCTCTCGGCCTCTGAACATTGAATGCTATTCACAACATTTCTGAGTGACAAAGTTGTTTGTTAATTCTGGTGCAGAATTGTCAGTCTCATTATGAGAGATAGTTGAAAATGTTTGAGGGTGTCAGAGTGTATGCCCATGTGTGATCAACTGTAGATCTTAGTTGTAGAAGAGATGGCCTCCTGGCTGTGATTTATTGGCGTGTCTGATGGACTTGGTATAAGTCCTCCATCAAGTTGTTTCTTCAGGTTACCATTTCTATACAGTTACGTGTATAGAAATGTTAAAGTGATAGACTGGAGATCAAAGAAATACATATCTTTATATACAGACAGCTTGTCTTTTAAGGAGTGTCAACATGTCTTATATAGATTATCATGTTATACTATATTTAACTTTTTTTTTTTTTTCCGAGACAGGGTTTCTCTGTGGCTTTGGAGCCTGTCCTGGAACTAGCTCTTGTAGATCAGGCTGGTCTCGAACTCACAGAGATCCACCTGCCTCTGCCTCCCAAGTGCTGGGATTAAAGACATGCTATACCACCAATGACTTTAAAGTTTATTTTTAATTATGTGTGCAGTGTGTATATCTTTCTGCATGAGTGCAGGTGCCCCCTGTGACTAGAGGCATTGGGTCCTTCTGGAGCTAGGGTTATATGAAGTTGTAAGCACCTGATGTGGGTGTTGTAAATCCCACTTTGGTTCTCTACAAGAGGAATACAGTCTTTTAACCAGTGTGTCATGTTTCCAGCCCCATAATATACATATATTTATTCATGATTTTTTTTTTTTTTTGAAGCAGGGTTTCTCTATGTAGCCCTGGGTCTTCTGGAACTTGCTGTGTAAGCCAAGCTGGTTTCAAACTCCCAGAGATCCTGTCTCTGCCTCCCAAAGGCTGGGATTAAAAGTATTTGCCGACGTGCCTATCTGTACTATACTTTTATAGATGAGTATAAGTGTGGTATCTGCACAACTAGGAATTGATTTACCTGTGGTTAAATGGATAGAAAACAGTATTTGTACACAAAATTGAACACAAACACTTCTCTATACATAGTAGAACTAGTACAACAATCCATAGAATTTGTGTAGTTTTTTTTTTTTCTTGAGTTGTTCTGTATGATTGAATCTGGATTTTAGAACATTAATTGTTAAAGTACTCTTTGATAATTCCTTCCTTGGTGACTCCTCCCCATCAGCTTTGCCCACCTTTAATCTGTCTTTATGAACTGGTTTCTTAAATGGTTAAATCACTCTAGTTAATTTAACTCAACTCAGCTTCTTAGGGTTCAGGACAAAGGAGTGCCCCATAAGTGCCCAGAAACCTTGGTATTCACTTTCTGTATCCATGAACTCTGTTTACAGTTAGTGCAAATACTTGAGATCCTAGAAAAATATTAATAAAATTTTAATAATGACATTAGCACTCATTCACCATTCAAAGGTAATAGTGAACACTGGGGGGCTGGCCATAAAGTTGGCAACAACTTTGGGGTGACACCCATTGTTTTTTTTGTGTGTTGAGCTCACTGTGCTTTGGGGAAGTAGCAAGAAAACCAGTGATTAAGCACAGTAAATGTTGGAGTCAGGCACGTGATACCTGCTCTGATAAAGGACAGTATTTGTTATAGGAGGAAGAATTCACCCTCATCTCCTGCCTCTGGCTTACCGTTTGAGGGAATCAGTGCATTATGCCTTGTAAATCATCACTCTAGGAGCAGGGACAGGAAGCCAGTTTGTCACATTGCTGCCTCAGTTAGGAATTAGAAAGCCAATAGGAAGTAATGCCAGGCTACAAAGCCTCAAGCCTTCTCCTAGTGACTGACTCCCTCCATTCGGACTCTACCTCCTAAAAGTTCTACTGCATCCCCAAACAATTCCACCAGCTGGGGACCAAGTGTTCAAAGGCATGAACCAATGAAGGATATTGCCCTTTCAAAATACAAGTACCATCTCAAATCACCCACCAGAAAACTTAACTGTGTTTAAGGTGTTAAGGGGCCCTTCTTGGGTAAATAAGGCACCTGGCCTGGGAAGAAGGCCAAGACTCCTAAAAGGTTAAACGTTTAACTCTTTCATCTATAAGAGGGATAATATATACCCCAGGCCCATCCATTTGCTGTGAAGATTGTATGAGATCAACACACGCACAGCTAGTGTAGCAGTCCTGGTGATGGAGAAGCCATCAGGGATGATGGATAACTGTGTCACCAATCCTTTGTTCATTACAACACCCGTCCTCTGCAGACAGCAGCACTTTTTCCAGCCTGTAGATGTACATAGAGGGTATCCACCGAGAACTAGGTATGGATAGACTTTGAATCTCTATGTTGCTCTCCTGGTTACCTTTGTTCTCTTTATGCTACTCAGGAGGCCCGAGATGATTCCAGCTGCTTCCTGCTTCATTATCCTCCTAACTGTCCCACTGAGAGCAGTCTGCAATTGCTTTCCCCTCCTTTCCTTGCCTCCTGGTCCTGCCATGAGGCACTGCTGAGCCATTTGTGTCAGAGAAGAAAATGGGGGCTTGCTATTCGCATGTAGCAATTTGCTGTGCATTCTTACTTATTTGTCGAGGACACCAGCCGAGAAGTGTTCATCAAGAGGCATCATGTTTGTTAAGGGACCACATGGTGTATTTTAAAAGCTCTCAGCTCTCTCTGGCTTCATCGATTGTGCTTTAGCATAAGGAATAAAGTGTTACCGAGCCTTTTATTAATAATACACATGCTTTCCATTTAACTTTGACTGGTTAAATCTGGCATAAAATGGATTCCTGCAAGTCAGGCTCCCTGGGATGTGTAGCTTCTCTTACACTCTTTATACAGAGAATCATGCTTGTACAGGGGACTCACTAGCCTTTTTCTTGAATTTCATGCTCTGGACTAGATTTGTCTCTTTTTGTTTTGTTTCTTGAATATTGTAGGTCGCTTTATTTCCTAAGCACAGAGTGGTATCTGAGCTGGAGAAGCTATACAAACTTGTTCCCACATTTTAAGGAAAATACTTGTGCGATTTTTAAGTGTCTGTATGCACTCCTGTGTGTGTGTGTGCGCGCGCACACACACACATTTAGCTGTGAGCAGAGACCAGAAGAGGGTGTAGGATCCCTTGGACCTGGAGTTACAATTGTGAACCATCCAATTAAAACATAGGTTGTCTGCAAGAGCAGCCTGTGCTCTGGACCATCGAGCCATCTCTCTAGCCCTATGCCCACTTTCTTATCCAAGCATTTGTATTCTGTGCATTTTGCAAAAGTGGGTACCTAGTACTGGAAATTTACATGGGTAAGAGATGGTAATTAAAGGGACTAAAGGGGATGAGATGGTGGTGGCATTGATAATTTTCAGATATGCATAGCACAGATGAAGAAACCAGGCAAACAGTGATTCTCTTCTCTGCCCCCCCCCCCAAATAACTTTTAGATGACAAGAGTAAATTGAGAATTTGCACCAGCTATGCCATTGACTCTGTCAGAAAACTTAGCTATCTTGTTGTGAGTGTATGGTTTTTGTTTCTTCATTGCTGTTATTTAGTGACAGACCTCTGCCCAGAGTACCCTCAAACTTTATATGTAGCTGAAGGTGCCTTGAGCTCTTAATCTTTCTGCCTTCACTTTTAGGCATACAGTGTAGTCAACTCCACCTAACCACATCCCCACCTGTTGCTCTGTTTTCCCATTGCATTGTCATAAGTCACCAAGCTTTGTAGAATCCCTGTTGTTTCATGGCTGATTCCTATCACTGACTTACACAATTTTTCCTGATGGTGAAATTCCTCTTTACCTGGATGTATTACTAGATAGCATAATCAAGTAAAAAAAAACATAAACTTAATTGCTGTAGTTTGGGTTGGAAGAGCCCCTGATTCAGCCTTTGTTCTGAGAAAAACAAACATAACATCAATTAAACCCTGAATGTAGTTAAGGGCATGAACTTTAGAATGACACCCACACATTTTGCCACAATTAAGATCACAACAGGGGACAGATTGTTTCTGTTGTGATCTGTTCCTTTCTCTTGTTTCTGAACCCCTTTGAGGCAAACTTAAGTGTTTTAACTGTATTAATACAGGGTTTTATCCTGAAAAATGCTAGGGTGGTATCAGCACTTCTAGTGGTCAATGATTTTCTGCATTATTTTGCTTGGACGTTCTATAAGAAGATCACTAAATACCATCTTTAAAGCACTGTTTTGGCTCTATAAACATGTGTAATTTTGGAAATTGCTATTTAGAGTTCTAGACTAGAGGCATGTATAAAACATGTTTGATGTGATTTAATTCCTGAATGTAGGCAGACTTTTCTTTACTGTCAGCCAGCTCCCAAATAACCACACTGAGACTTACTATTTTTTTTTTTGCAGATTTTTTTATTTGAATTAGAAACAAGATTATTTTACATGACAATCCCCATTCCCTCTCCCTCCTGTTCTCCCCTATGAGACTTATTATTAAGTCTAAATTTTCTGCCAGTAACTCAGGTTTGTTACTAGTTAATTCTTATATTTTAAATTAACCCTTTTTCCTCATCTACACTGTTCCACGTGGCTTGGTACCTTTTCTCAGTACAGCAAGTTCATCTTCTTCTTTTGGGTCTCCTTGAGATTCTGAGACTCCTTTTCCTCCTTCCCAGCATTCTCTTAGTCTGGTTCTCTCACTTAACCTCTCCTACCTAACTATAGGCCAGTCAGCTTCTTTATTAAGCCAGTCACAGTGGCATGTATTCACACAGTGTAAAGGAGTATTCCACCCCTGGCCTTTTTTTTTTTTTTTTTTTTCTTCCCCCGTCTGTCAGGATAACAGAATAAAGGGATGGAAGTCAGTTTAGTTGGTATTGGATTGGCGGATATAGCTAGTTAGAAAAGTGCTTGCCTAGCATGTGCAAAACTCTGGATTCAGTTCTTAACACTGCATATATTGGGTGTGATGGTGAATCTAGTACCGGGGAGGTGGAGGCAGGAGGACCTGAAGTTTAGTCTTCCTGAGTTATATAGGAGGAAGGTTGAGGTCTGCCTTGGCTACATGAAATTATGTCTTTCAAACAACAATGACAAGATATTTACACATGTGTGTTTGTCTGTAGTTTTTGAACGTAGGTCCATATCTGTTTTGGAAAGTTAGGGAAAACACCAACAACCAATCATCTGTAGTAGAGTTTGCTTTTTTGTGAAGGTGGTTGGGGGAAAATCATGTGGGAAGTTCAGGTAAAGGAAGATTTACTGTGCTGGAAGGTTCATAGCATGAGCTCAGAATCTGTTCCTGGGGCTCAGTATTGGTGGGGTAAGCACACTTGTCATTCTTTTGTTTGTACAAAGTATGACGGGGATGGGGAGCCAGGTACAGGGAGAGACTGAGGGCGAAGAGAAGTAGGCATCAGATTAGTCTAGTGATTAGGAAGTGCACTGTCTTTTTTTAAAATCATGTCCTACAGAGACAAAAGGTCATTGAGCCAGGACTGTAACTATGTTGGGGTTTTGTTCTTTCTTGAGACAGGCTCTTGTTGTGCATCCATGGTAGCCTGGAACTCATTGTATAGCCTAGGCTGGTCCTAAACTTACCCTCCTGACATCTGTCTGCCTCAGCTTGTCAGTTGTGTCAGCCACTTTGGCTAGTTTTGTGTTTTTCAGAACCACTGCTTGTTATACTGTTTTTTTGTTTTGTTTTGTTTTGTTTTGTTTTATGTTTTCTCACTCTGCTATTCCCTAATGTTGGTTTTACTTGATCATTGTAATATACTGTGATGTGTGTCAGTGAGTCGCTGTTTGAAAGGAGAGCTCTCTGTTGAGGAAGCACAGAGAAATCTACTTGCATTCCAAAAAAGCATTTCTCAGAGTTAAATGATGTGTTTTTATTAGTGTGTACTGCTTTTGTTCTGATTAAGCACCGAAACAAAATTAAGATTCTTGTGAAGACTTGAGCCAATTAATAGGCATTTCATTTGTTTAGTACTAATTTAAGGAGTCTGATATCTGTAGGGGAAACCCTTCATAAGAACACACAGTTGTTAAGCTTTCCCACAGGAGAAACATTGTATCTTAGAGGGTGTTAAGATGAAGCAATTGAACATGGTTTCATTGAGCTCAATGTATTGACTCCATTTGGTGGGGTGTGTGTGAGGGGTTCCAGTGGTCAGATTTCAAATTTGGATATTAGAGACAGTGACCAAATGTGAAACATTTAAGGAATAATAATCTGTGAGTGCATGGAAGGAGGAAATTCATGATACCTCTGGAAATGAAAGTCATGCTAACTTCTTATTGTGACAGTTGGAATGAAAAGAACAGAGTTAAGCATTTCCATTTCCCTTGACTTTGATGGAAAACTAGATTTTCTATGACTGTGGGTATTAATCATAAAATATAATACATATACCACGAACATATCATCATTATAATCTTCAGTGAAATATTTTGTTTAGTTAAGTGATGACATTGGAAAACTATTAGATGAAATAATGTTGGAGAATTACATCCCAGATGATCTGAAAATGGGGAATAGGATACTACAATGAGCTGTAGCCACGAGGTCTCAGTTAGAACCATGGCTATTATGCTTCACAGACAGCTTGAGTCTTCCGATATGATGGGTCATACTGTATTTCTGTGAGTAGCTTTATCAAATATGTTTAGCCTGAAACACAGTGGGTAAGAATGCCTAATCTTGAAGCATGAGGACCTGAGTTCAGATACATGCACCCATGTATAAAAGCTAAATATACCTATGTTTGTCTGTAATCCAGGTATTAATAGAATATAGAGACAGTAGAATCTCTGGGGCTATCAGCCTAGATTTAGGCTCAACAAGACACCCTATCTCAAGAGAGTAAGTCAGAGAGTGATAGAGTAGGATGAACTCTATCCTCCTCTGGCCTCTGCATGTATGTACAGTGTTATACACTTACACATGCTTGGGTTCATGCACTACAAAACATACATACATACATACATACATACATACATACATACATACATACAAGGTAAACATTTAGAGTAACAGGTGAATTGTTGAAATTTCACATTCCCTTAGAGACCAATATACTTTACTTATCCATGGGGTTACTTTCTGGTGGCTTAGCTCAAATGGTAATTAGTCTGTACTTGCAAGGGAACTCTTAGGGACACATGCCATATCCCCTCTGGAGATAAGGAATCTTAAATTCAGATAGCTGAAGTCATTTGCATGATAGTCCACATCAAGATCATGACACTCCTGGGTGGTGGTGGTGGTGGTGGTGGTGGTGGTGGTGGTGGTGGTGGTGCACGCCTTTAATTCCAGCACTCAGGAGACAGAGGCAGGCAGATCTCTGTGAGTTGAGAACAGCTTGGTCTACAAGAGCTAGTTCCAGAACAGCCTCCAAAGCCACAGAGAAACCCCTGTCTCCAAAAGGGGGAAAAAAAAAAGATCATGAGAACTCAGCTCTTTAATAACAGTCTTTATTCATCAGTCAAGGCCAGTGTTATTTTGCTTGGGTCATACTGTATTTCTGTCATTACTGTATTTAACAGGAAGTGGCCTGTTAAATAGTATATTTGTATCATATAAGTGTCATTAAACATGGAGAGAGAAATTAATGGAAGAAACAGCCACACATTGGCCAATTCTTGTTATGCTATTCATTTCCCTGGTCATCATTTGACTTATTGAAGAATGAAGATAACAAAATTGAGGTAGTAGACCTATTTGTGATTTGTAAACAAACCCTTCCTATTTACTTAGTTGGCTAAGGTTATTAGGAAGAATGAGAAGCCCTAGTTAATCTTATTGTTGGCTACTTAGAAAAGGAGATACTTTAAAGGACAACAACCTTTCTCATGGGCTTGAGTGGAGTTACATTTTCTTCTGCCTATCCAATACAGATGTAGCTATTACTTTAAGAGATGTACCACTACCACTATTATGTAGCTGGAAGAAATCAACCATGTATACACAAACTAATCTGAAATGTGCCTGAGTGGAATACTGTCTTCTAGTTTTCATAAGTTCAGTGAGGCATTTCATTCAGAAGGGCTTGGCAGATAAGACCGAATATTTTCAGAAATCATACCTAGACAGCGTAGAGGAAACATGACAGACACTAAAGAGACCCTCTCAGATGATGAGTAATATATATTTTATACTCGTATTAATATTTCATTGGCAAGAAGGTCAAAATCTACATTTAAATGGAAATATTTAAAAAGCCAGAAGCATAATATTTGGTTAGGTGAAACACTGGGGGTTTTCAAGCACACAAGCTGCACCCCTGTGTCCCTGGCTCTCCAGATCTGTTGTTTTTTAGAGTATCCTGGGGTTTTTAATTGCCCCAGGCTTGCGAGATCATCTCAGTACTGCATTTGGAGTTCTTCATTCTTTTAAGTGTTCCTCTATTTGATCCTTAATTGGGTTACATATTACCTAACATCAGGCCTATGAAGGGGACCTTACTGTCAGGATATGTAAATATCTAGAACTCTGTTTTCTCACATTGTAAAATGGATGCAGTAGGATTGTAGGGATATGACCAACTAGGATGCTTGAAATAATGGAAAACCAGATAAAAGTATCCTTAGAAAAACTGAGGAATACCAGAAACCTCGGAGCTTACATATATCTAGGAACATGCATCTGAACTCTGGTAACCCTTTATTTCTCTCTGCTATTCAATGTATGCTAGAATTAACCACAACATCTCAGTTGTAAGGTGGATGGCTGCCTACACCTTATTCCAAGAATAACATCTTCATGAACTCCAAGAAGAAGAAATGGTGCCAGGAGCAAAGGAATTTTTGTGGTTTCTCTTTATTGTCCCTTTCCCGTGCCAATATGGAAGAATTCTCCCAGTAGCTTGAAGAATACTTCTTACACCTCCTTGACTGACTTGTATTCCATTCCTATTGAGATTTGATTCTTAAACGTCCCCCATAGGCTCGTGTGTTTGAAACTTGGTTCCTTGCTAGTGGCACTGCTCTGAAAAGTGGTGGAAACTTGAGAAGGTAGAGTCTTTCTGGAAGAAGTGGGTGGGCCTAGAAATTTTATAATCTTGTCCTATCTACTCTGGGCTTCCTGACTTAGGATGCAGTGTGACCACTTAGATCCTACTACTGTCCCCATATTCCTTCCTTGCCAAAATGACCTGTCCCTCTAAACTGTGAGATCAGATAACCCTTGGTTAAGTTGTTTCCTGTCAGGTATTTGATCACAACATTAAGATAAATGGCCAATACAGCTTTTTTACTACTACTACTCCCAACCACTGATAATAAAGATGACTGTAGTGGTTTAAAGCCCTTATACTTGATTCCTGAAGTTGGTCCCATCACCTATCTTGTAAATCTCAGGTCTGTTGTTAAACAAAAGGTATGTTGTCTGTACTTAGCCATTATTGTGATGTATCTGAGTGTGGAGTGAATATGCACAAGATAGTATTGTCATCAGTGGTTGGGGTCTGGGAAGGTGTTTCTAGTTCTGGACCTCTCTCATCTATAGAACTGAAAATAAGGGCTTGGCAAAACAAGCAAGATGATTGTATTTGGAACAAACCTTTAGAGAGATACATTATCAGGGTTGATAGCAGACCATGCCAGCCTGGGTCTCTTATTATGGGGTCTATGGGAAGAAGAGGCTGTTTACTTAGTTGTTTTCTATTTTGGTTGGTAGTTCAGGTATACAGTCTTTTTGGTATCATCATTATTATTTTGCATGACCCATTCCACCATGCATAAATAAATTTATTACTTACTGTGAGTTTGACTGCACCTGTATGTGGGTGTATGTGCATACTTGTGTGTGTGTGTTGGGGGGTGAGGTCCAGAGGTCAGGCAACCTCAGTAGCTGGCTAACTTGTTAATTTTGAGTTGGGATATTTCTTTGGGACCCGGTGTTCATTGAATCTTCTATTCTGGATGGATATTGTCTTGTGTCCAACTCCCCAGTGCTAGGATTATAAATGCAAAGCTTCATGCCTGACTTTTATAACATATGGGTTCTGAAGATCAAACTTAAGTCCTCATGTTTGCATGACAAACACTTTACCAAATGCTCTGTCTTCTCCAGACCCTTAATTTTTAGGTTTTATGGTTATTTTCTTGTTGTTTGTTTGGTTTGATTACTTAATTTCTTTCAACATTCTACATACATTTTCTAAAAAGCATACTGATATCCTTTGCATTTGCTCTACTTAAGTGTGGTCTGAGAGTAAAGAGGAAAAAAAGAAAAGAAACTTCCTGACCAGTCTGTGGCTGGTCTTGATAGCTAATTGTCTTCATCAAGCCCAGAGCCTGTTGAGATCTTGCTATCAATGGATCTTACTGGTGTGTAGTCAGCTGAAATCTCTTATGAGTCTGAAAGTTACTTTGCAGGGTTTTACTTTGTCATGTTCTTCTTTTAGCCAGCCCCTTCTCCTTAAGTCTGCCTGGCCATTGACCCAGAGCTATGGTGACAAATACTAAATGCTAACCTTGACTTGTCACTTCCTATGGAGCAGGTATGGTACTAAGTATTTCAGGTGGGTATTGCTTCATTTAATCCCCTTTGTCGATTTTTGATCTTGGCTTTTGCAATTCCCAGTTGTTGGATGAGAGGAAGATACAGATGAAGCTACGTAATTTACATAGCCTTACAGTGTAGCTAGTGGTCAAGGCACAACTGGAACTGAAGCAGCTGAGCAGTAGAGCTCAAGCACTTAATCTTGCTGTGGACGTAAGGGATTTTTTTCTTGCTTTTCTTTACATCTAGTGGTAAAATTTCTACCTGCCCTTAGCCAGGTATCATGGTACACAGGAGCACTTGGGAGCAGGAGAAAGGGACCAAGACCTTACACCTTTGCTACATGATGAGTTACAGCAAAGCCTGGGTTTCCTGAGATCCAGTCTAACAAAAGCAAAAGGAGAAAAAGAAAAACCTATCATTCAAATGGCCTGTTAGAAGATACTAAGGGGACAAGTTAATAAAGCAGTAGGTGCTTCAAAAGAAGGTTGGCTTGTTCTTTAATTCATGACTGGCTGCATCCTGAGGTGTAGATAGCACTTAGGGAGACAAGATCTAAGGTCCGGCTTTGAGGAAAACAAAAAGGCCACAAGGGTTGCAGATGTAGCTGTGTGTGTAGGAGCCTATCTTGTATACACTAGGTTCTGGGTTCAATGCTTAACACATTTACATCATCCTAAGACTTGGGAGGTGAAGACAGGAGGATCAGAAATTGAAGGTTATCTTTGGCTACACAGTGAGTTTGAGGCTAACATGTGTTGAGACCCAGTGTATAAAAACAAACAGCTAACCAACCAAATCAATCCATCAGTCAGTCACCTTGTAGTAATAATAGCTGTTGTTAAGATTCATTGGGGAGGTTCTGTCATTGCTAGTAGGTCATGGTGAAGACTTTACATTTCATCCTAAGTGTGGTAAGTTTAGATTAAAGTATAAACTTGGTTCTGCCATGTACTCTTAATCTTTAAGATTGTGGTGTGAAGGTGGCTACACCATAACCTCTAAGATGAGACTCATCCTTGTGCTCAGTACTAACATGTTTCTGTTAATTTTTATAAACCTGGCCCTCCTCATCATTTTCTTTTCCTTTACCATCTTTTTCTTTCTTTAGTTTCTTTTGTTTTTCAAAACGCCATTGTCCCATGAAGGAGCCCCCTCGAGCTTACTTTTTTATAATAGAGAACATCTGCTTCCCTTATACCCTCTGAGGACCTTCTTTCCAATAGAATTATTTTATAGAGTAAAAGTTGGGAGAAGTCATTAATTTACAGGGAGGTGGGGGAAACTGATGCACAGGGTAAACACTGGTTGTATGTAGACCATTAGAGATAGTCACAAGTCTTGTCATACATTGTCATTTGCTGTTGTGACAGCTGACTGATGGCTCCTTTCTTATCCTTGAGTTGGTTGTGTTTACCTAAGTTCTATCCAAGGGAAGCAACTCCTCATAATATAGGGAGGCTGGTTACAGACTGTACTGTATTGCCCCTAACTATAACCCCATTATGGGGTTGTAAATAGCAGTATAATGATGTCTCAGTCATTTGTTTTGATGTATCTGAGCTTTTAATAAATCAGCCTCAGCTTGCTTAATAGGAATCTGAGAGCAGAGTGTGCTGCTGCCAGCAGCTGCTAGTAAATTATAAAGCATTCATCTGTTTTACAGGGGAATTAAATGTTTGTTCTATTTTAAAGGCTGTGACTAAATGAGAGGGGGGAGGGGGATGGATATATAGGGTGGCTTGTGTGCATGCACATGCACAGCAGGTTGTTTGATCCCCTTGCCCTCTGAATCTCAGGAATCCCAAATTCCTGGGGAGCACCTGTAGCAGAGCCCTGTGAATTGGAGTGCCCTTAGGTAAACTCTGTCATTATCATCTGTGCTCCCTGTGTATCTCCAAAGCAGTAGTTATTGGATTACATTTTTCTTCCACTTCATGAGTTCCTGTGAAATACACATCCTATTCCCCACTCATCTCCCCTCCCAAACCCATGTAGAGAAAAAGAGTATCAGATAAACTATATATCTAGCATGACTGATTTTCAATTGTGTGTAAAATTGAGTTAGCCTGTTTTATTTGATTTTTCTGTTTACACTGGAAGTGGACTTTTCCCTCCCTTTTTCAACACCATTGGCATCCTTAAGTAATGTTAAGAAAGAGCATCATAGTAAAGATAAACACAGAACATGTAAGAAGGCCTCTAGAACTTGTGGCCATTGCATATGTTTTGACGAGTGGTATAGGCTTATTTCATTTGTTTTTATTTTAAATTTTGATATAATTGCAGATTCATGAGAATACCCCAGAAATGATATTCTAGTTTTACTTTTGTTGCACTGATAAAGTAGTCCAACAAAAGCAGCTTACAGAGAAAGTGTTTGTTTATTTGTTTTACATTTCCAAATTTCAGTCCATCCTTGCAGGGAAGTCACAGTAACAGAAGGTTGGAAAGGCAAATCACACTCATACTCAAAAGTAGAAGAAAATAAATAATACATGTGTGAAAAACTATTAAGAAGGATAAACAGATAAAGGAGCAAGAGACTTCCCAGGAGAACAACCCGCAGCATTGGCTTAGTAAGAACTGTGGACCACTCTCTGCTTCCACGATGAGGTAGTCATTGAGGAGGGGGCAAGAAAGGAAGTCAACCAGTTTCAGTTTTTTGGAGTGCATTTGGCTTTGGCCAGGGGTAGACAGTGAGTCAGTTAAAGATATTAATGTGATCAGTAAGCATCATACCCAGCTGGTCATTATCTGTGCCCATGGGATGGGAAGGCAGGAATCTAGAGAAACAAATGGCTTTGGTTCAGGAAACTTTACTGTAGTTACAGGAATTGTCACACTCAAGCAAAATGGAGTTGTTTTACTGAATGATGTGGCCCCTGGCTAATAATAATGTGTGCTTATTGCTCAGTTCACTTTTTAAGCTCTTCAGTAGTCCAGGATGGAAATCCCCTGAATGGAGTTGATTGACTGCATTCAGGGTGCTTCTTCCCATTCCAGTTAACCCAATTAAAAAGAAAAAAATCTCACATAGGCATATATACAGTCTAACTTAATCTAGGCAGCTCCACATGGAGATTTCTTTTCCCAAGGTGATTCTGAGTTGAGTCATTTTGCCAATTAAAAACAGTCATGACAAATAGTGTGGAGGGAATCACATAGGACAACATATGTGTATGATTTATTGTTGGTACCTCACATGTGTTCCCTCATCAGGAAGTCAAGGTACAGGGCTGGTCATCCGTAGAGTCTTTCTGGTGTTAATTATTGCAGCACCTCCCTGTCAGTGTCCTCAACATCATCTTAACTTAAAGGCAGCTATCCATCTGTTTTCAATCAGTATTATGTTTTACTTTTTTGGAAATTTTACAAGTCATTATTCTATAAATATTTGTAATTTTATTACAAAATATTTAAGCAGAGGCAACTTTGTATGGAAACCAACTAGAATAGCTATGACTATTTCTTAAGGAAAAGGGGAGTTGGTCTGGAAAAGCTACATAGAATATTATGTCACTGAATATTTTTTTTAATTTAGAAGAAAAATTAACCAAAAATACCTTTTAGTGTACATCTTCTCTCCTTTTTTCTTTATCTGCAGACAAAAATGATGCATCTTATTATTATTGTTCTCTATATCCCTGAAGATTCATTCACTCATTTTCAACATTCATTCTTTTTGTGGGGGGGTTCGAGACAGGGTTTCTCTGTAGGTTTGGAGACTGTCCTGGAACTCTCTTTGAAGACCAGGCTTGCCTCGAACTCACAGAGATCTGCCTGCCTCTGCCTCCTTGGTGTTGGGATTAAAGGCGTGTGTTGCCACCACCCAGCTCAGCATTCATTCTTTTTACTTTTACTTTATTGTATATACTAAAAGTGTTTTTTTAGTTATTTGGTAAATATTTAATGTAGAAGTTAAACTATAGAATCTACTGAATGACATTAAACAGATTTACAAGGTCATTTAGCTATTTCCACAATGTATTTCCTCAACATTCTTATCATCTCAAAACATAAACTTGGGACACATGTATAGTGGGAAATTACCATTACGGAGTTAGGTAGAAATATAAGCGTATTTAATAGGGAAAAGCCTTACTTACAGAGCTACCTAGCCAGCCGGCTTGGCAGCTGTCTGTACGCAAGCCCAAAAGAGAAACGGAAAGAGAGAATGCAGTCACACTATGTCATCCTGACCACGCCCTCGCAAGTTTGGTCAGGTACATCTGTAGCCAGCCCCTAAGTAGGCGTGGCTACAGCTTCCCCTACAGTTCCCCGTTTAGTCTAAAAGAGGATTAAAACTTAACAGTTTAAAGTATCCAAAATCAACAATCATAAAGGTAAAATATAAGAAGATCCTTACCATCTATTTTAACTAAACCCTAAAGTCATCTGACTGCCTTGTCTTAGCATATTCTTTTTTTTTCATTTTTAAATTTGAATTAAAAACAAGATTGTTTTACATGACCATCCCAGTTCCCTCTCCCTCTCTTCCTCCCCTCACCCCCCAACTAAAACCCTATCACATATCCTTTCTGGTCTTAGCATATCCTTTTCAAGGTTCTGATGACATAGCGTTATTAGGATCCTCCTTCCTCCCTTTCTTCCTCTGAGTCCTCCTCCTCTTCCTCCTTTTTGGGTCTTACACTTGAGCTGTGAGCTTCCATACCTAGCTTGCTTTCTTCTGTTCACCTTGATACTGGGTCTCATTAAGTGGCCTAGGGAGGCTTGAAGTTACTCTATAGCCAGAACTTAAACTTAGAATCTTCCTGCCTCATCCTCTCAAGTGCTGTAATTACAGGCCTGTACCACTGGGTTGGGCAGAACTTGTCTCACTATTGAATAATATCCCACTGTGTGTGTGAGCCACATTTTATTTTCTCCATTCATCTCTTGGTGAGACCACTGGGTGGAGAGAATAAATTCCACCGACCTTGGGGGATAGAGTTTGTGGGGGTTTGTTGTTAGGTAGATATGAAAGTCTTGTTCTGCACTCAGATTTCTCAGGTATTATTCTAGAAGCAGAAGGGTATTGGACATTAATGCTCTGCCAGGATGGATTCCTCACACAGCCTTTTTCTTATGTGCTTGAGATTCAGCACTCATATTCAGAGAGGGTTTTGGATGTATCAGAGCTTTTATAAATGGTTTATTCTTCATCTTTTCTAACACTGAGTAGGCAGGCACTCTAACCTTTTCTTAGAACTTTCATCTGTGCTTGTTAAATTCTTTATTTTTCAACTTCTCATGTGCTGGAATATATGAATCATGAGGAAAACCCAGGGAACTTATCACTTTGTAGTACCTCATACTAAATAGTTGCCCATTCCTTTTCTTTCTCCACCCCGTCTTTTGCACATGTGTAGATGGTACTTGTGCAAGCCACAGCACAACTTTCTCTGTCATTTCTCAAGTCCCATTCACCTTGTATCCCTTTGAAACAAGGTGTGACCTTAGCTTGAAACTTTTAATTTATCTAGGCTGGCTGGTGTGTGAGTCCCAGGAACCTACCTACCTGTCCAGGTTTTCCCAGCACTGTGATTCCAAGTGTATGCATGTGTGGCTTTTTGATGTGGGGTCTGGGATGGAATTCAGGTCCTCATTCTTTTGAGGCCAGTGCTTGCCCTTCTGAGATATCACCCCAACCCATCACCATCACAAATCAGTTCTATATAAAGTGAGATATTCTATACTTCTGCTGCAGATCATTTGTAAAATATGAATTATGAAAGCAACCACCTTCATGATAGTGTTGCTATGACATGTAGAGAGCATCATGAAAGGGAAGTAAACTGGCTACTGCGTAAGAATTTCAGGCTGAAAGAGTTTCCTGCATAAGAATGTGAATCCACTGGTCTGGAGAGATGTCCCAGCTGTTAAGAGCACCAACACATGTACACACACACCTTTAAAGAATGAGACTGCCTTAAAAAAAGAGAGAAGAAGAAGAAGAAGAAGAAGAAGAAGAAGAAGAAGAAGAAGAAGAAGAAGAAGAAGAAGAAGAAGAAGAAGAAGAGATTTTGAGAGCCCATCCCATGTAAAGGGTTGCTCTCTTGGCTTGGACACATGGGGAAGGGCCTAGGCCTGGCCCAGGATGTGTTAGACTTTGGGGAGCCCCTTTTGAGGGCCTTACCCTGGGGAGTGGAGGGGTGATGGCTAGGGGCAGGTGGGATGTTGGCGGGGAGGGGAGGGAGAAGTAGAAGGGATTGACATGTGAAGCAAGCTTGTTCCTAATTTGAACTAATAAAAGAATAAAATAAAAAAAAAGAATGAGACTGCATGCAAACTCTTTCTTTCTGATTCTACTTCCCTCTCAAGTTTTGCTCACACATGCTTTTCATTTAGAATGCCCCAAAACAATTCTAGGTAGTGACACATTTAATCGGGTACCTTGTAGTTGCCCAGCACTGTGTCATTCTAGTGTTTTTTCTAAATTCATCCCTTAGGTGCTGGTACCCTTTTTTGCTACTAAGTAAACAGAGACTGGAGAGGTGTCAATTCCCTTGCTCTGGTTGCTTGGCCATGAAGTGGTAGAGCTGAGATTTGAATTTAACTCCTTGAGTTTAAAGTGTTTTACCAAAACATATTTGCTTTTTGTCTCTTTTCTCTCTTGCATGTCTTCTTAATTCTCCTGACAGAACTCACAGTGTGGTCTACTCATGGCGCTCTTCTCATTGATTCATCCATGGTGTCACTTAATTTCTGAAAAATGAAGATGTTCATTTTCTCAGTTCTCTGTTGGAGAATATCTGACTGATTCAACAATTATTTATTGAGTGACTACTGTGTGATAATCATTGTGCCAGATGCTAGGGTGATTCATGATAATATGTTTCTTTGTTTTTGCTTGGGATTGTTTTTTAACTTTAGTTAAGTCACAAGTCCATTTAATAGAGTCAACTTATTTTTCTTAATTTATTAATGGCAATCTGTGATAGAACATACTGATGTGACACTTTGGCATACTTTTTAGGAAAATTATTGGCGATCTGTAAATTACATACATCATTGTCTTCCCCCCCTTCCCCCAATTCAAGTAGTGATTTTATTGGCAAGTGCTTTTGCTTCGGAAGTTTGTTATTGTTGTGTGATCGAAAAATATTTTAGGAAAAACAAACATCAAACCAAATAACAAGAAAATAAATGTTCTTGTCTATCAATTTACAACATTATCTTTGGGGCTCCTAGGCCTGATCTATGGGAAATGAAGTTTCCACACATGGAAATAAATGGTTTTAAAAACAAATTAAAAGTTAAAGTTCATGGATTAGCTGAGTAGTACATGGATCTTGCTGTTGTGGATTTCATAATTTTGTTACTGTACAGAGCCTTTAGAGATTTGTTGGCCCAATCTACTCATTTTCAGCTTAGAACCCTGACTGCTATAGGCCAAAAAGTGCAGAGATGAAGCCTGGGTGGGACCTTTCCTAAGATTTGTCCTTTTCTTGGTTCTGATGTTTTCACCTCAGAAGAGTAGATGAGGCACACGCTAAGGTTCATCTCTGTTCTAACTCTGTGAACATTCACGAGTTGCTCTACTTTGGTTTTAGCTTTCTAGGCTTCAAATGTTGGTTATATTCCATGTACTACAGAATGGCTGCCTCCAGGGTTCAGATCCATGGAATCCAGCTCTGAGGGCCCTCTTTTCTTCACACTTAGGAAGCCTCTCTCCTTCTGGTCACAGGGCAGCACCTTTTAAGGACCCTTGGTTGACTAGGTTCCTTATGGGAAGAGTTTCATACTTAGAAAAGTGAATACCACTGATTGAGACATCATTAACCTGCCTGTGGCTTTCCCACAGGCTTCTTCTGAGTGGGTGGAATAAATCAGATGTGTCTTGTTTCCTAGATTGCTCTAGCTGTTCATCACTCTTTTGGATTTTAGGTGATGCAGTATTTTGCTTTTCCCAAAGTGAGCCACAGTACTTAACTGAGTGTTTGTACTCAGGCTGTGTCCCACAAATTATTCGGAACCATCCCTTTGTGCCTGCCCCAGAGGCTCATTCGGGGACCACCATCCTACCTCCTGGACTTTGATAGGGAGAAGAAACTGGGTGTCCTGTATCAGATGATGGGTTTGAACTTCTCATCTTCTGCCTCTGTCTTCTTAGTGCTGGGATTACAGGTGTGTGCCAGCACTTCTGTTTTTTGTTTTTTGGTTTTTGGTTTTTGGTTTTTTTTTCAGTACTGAGGATGGAATTCCAGGCTTTGTGAATACTTGGCAAGTGCTCTCCAAACTGAGCTATATCTATAGCTCTTGAAAGGCATTTTTAAAACATGTTTCCTTCGGTTTTCAACTTTTAATTTGAATTCTTCTCCTTTTCTCTCTCGTTTTTAAAGACAGAGTCTAGTTATGTAGTTCCTAAGCTTGCTCTTCAGACCATTTAAAGACAGAGTCTAGTTATGTAGTTCCTAAGCTTGCTCTTCAGACCAGTTTATCCTTGTACTCATAGAGATCTGCCTACCCTTGACTACCAGACAGTGAGGTTAATGGCATCCCTCACCAGAGCTGCTTTCTCTGTTCCCCCTCTGCTTCAGACATTCATTTTTTGCTAATATGAAACAAAGGAGATTCTTCAAACCCTGAGGACCCCAGCTTTAATTCACTTATCTTCCTCAACTCGTTACAGATTTTAGCCAGATGGATTAACTCCTTGTGTGGCTTTGGACAAGACACTTAAGTGCTCTTATTCTCAATTTTCTCAGTTGTGTAACTGGTCATGTCAAATCTCCTTAAATAGAAAATCAATGAAATAATGTGCATGAGAGTGCTTTGTGAACAATAAGATCGTCTAAATATTATCCCTCATTGTTGATGTAGCCCTAGTTTTCATAGTTGTGTAAGTCTATTGAGTGTATTACTGGAGTCTCCTTGGGGATTTCTCCCTTTCCCTTGGCATTTTGGGACATTTGAACACAGTGGCAAATTAAGGAAAGAAGGAAGTACTGTAAATGAGATGGCTGTGATTGTTGTTGATTTGATATACTGGATTTTAGTTACCTGTTTTGATAATGATGTTTACCTGAAGGTTTCACTGACAGGACATAGTCTTGGGGTGTTGTTATATTATGTCAGGTGTAGATCTGCTGACTGACTGACATTGAGACTGAGCAGAAAGAATGTTTTCTTCTTATTGTAGGGCAGATTATAATTGTTTTCTTTTATTGCTCTGAAGAAAACATTGTGATAGAAAGTGTTTGCAAATGTTTATTTACTACCCCAGAAACACAGACAATACTTTTATTATATAAAATGGATCTAGGAGCTGAAAGTGATAATTGTAAATTAGCTGTAGAACCAGTATATTTTATACCAGTGATGGGGGGGGTGTTGTTGCTCAATCAGAATTAATTTTGGATCACCGGGTGATTAATACAACATGTGCTGTCAGTATAATTCCTTCCCTGGGAGAGATGTAAGCAATGTCTACCCCCTCATCTCAAGATGCTATTGATAAACCAATATATGATTCCATGAAAGTCACTCTGGGGGACTACTCACAAAGATTGGGTAGGGGTTACTTAACATGAGCATGAGTGACAGCAAAGCAGCCTCACTGGAACATCTTCACCCACTATGAATGGTGGCTTCTCCATAGCTGCATAGATGAAACACCCATCTTCTAGTATTCTGCAATCTATATACTCTAGCCCTTTCCCCTAGATCCCTAAGCCATATACTATTTAAGGCACAATTACATACAAATGGATGGAAGGAGTGGCTGGAATCTCAGGAGAGTGTCCTTTGGAACTCCATCCCCCCACTCCAGGCACCCACTCACTCCCTTCTTCCATGAAAAAACTCCCGTAGTCTGTCTGCCTGATATTGATGGACTCTTCCTTGTAGTCATAGGTGATCTCAGGAAGATAGTAGCAGCTGGTCTCCAAGACTAGTCGTAGAACATCTGGCTGTACATTGTCTTATGTACAGTCTGATGGTGGTTTAGGTGTCATTGTGCTTCTTTGAGCACAAGTTAGAGGTTTTGGTTTTCATAAGCTTTGCTGTGTACTTCCTTTGCTCCTAGATTAGACTGCTCATAGATTAGACTGTCAGTCACAAGGACACAGTAAGTGGCTGCATCAGTGAATACTTACCATTTTGTGGAGGGAAATGAGTCAGGATGTGAACCAGGGCAATAGAAGTCTTGGCTGTTTCTGTCCCAACAGTATCTTGGGTTGTAGAGCCTTGGGGTATCAATGGCAGCTAAACTCTGAGGGTAAATTAGGACTTTATTGGTAACATTCTGCTTCTTACGTTCTAAGGTAATTGACAACTAAGACTTACCCATGCAGAGTGTTGATGCAGTTACTTCCTATCTTATCTAGAGATTCTGTTGCAGAGGACACAGTTTATTTGGCTTACATTTCAGCATTACTGTTCATCACTGCATGAAGTCGGGACAGGAACTCAAACAGGGCAGGGTCACAGATGCAGGAGCTGGTGCAGAGGCTATGTAGGTAGCTACTTACTGGCTTGCTTCCCATGGTTTGCTCAGTTTGCTTTCTTGTAGAATCCAGGACTACCTGTCTCGGGATGGTACCATCCACCATGGGCTGGGCCCTCTCCCATTGATCACTAAATGAGAATATGCCTTATAGCTGAATCTCATCAAATATTTCCTGAACTGAGACTTCTTGCTCTCTGATGAGTCTAGCTTGTATCAAGTTGACACACAAAACCAGCCAGCACACACTCTTTTGTTCCTTCCTTCTCAACTGTAAGAGGTTGTTCTGGGTTACCTGTCAAAGTCCACCCTAGGTCTCCGGGTGGAGATCCTCCTCTGCTGAACCTCTTGAGGCTGAAGGAAGGACACAGGGAGCTGCATTTGTTCTTTGCTCCTTCTCCCATGACACTTTGACTTGCTACAGTGAGAGAGGATGAGGCTGGAAGTTGAGTTAGCGTTGGCAAAGACGGACAGAAGTGAAGGTTCTAAAGACTGCAGCTCTGAAAGAATGAAGCTACCACAAGTTGTCACTAAGTTGGCTTCATTCTTACTGCCAAGAGGACTTCAACTAGGTGCCCAGTCTAAACCTTGTATGGCTAGAGATGGAATCTTGAGTTTATTCCTTTGGCTCCCGATGTCATGTATCATTGTTTCTTAAGTTCCTTAAAATCACTGCAGTTGTCAAATAAATAGAACAGTTACACAGGAAAGGCCCAGGCTTGTAGCATCTTCATCATTTCAAATGGCATATTAATGCAAGCAGAGGACATTGTCAGGACATTTATTATCAATGTTAGAAATGAAAATAAACATTTGAACTGCTGGATAAAATGTGATGGAGCTGGAGAGATGACTCAGCATTTAAGAGTGAGTACTGCTATTGCTGTTGTAGTTTGGTTCCTAGTGCCCACTTCATATGTTTTAAAACTGTAATTCTAACTCCAGAAGACCCACTACATCTGGATTCGGTGGGGATGCGCGTGCACGCGCGCGCACACACACACACACACACACACACACACACACACACACACACACACACACACACACAAAATATAAAATGAATTTTTTTGTTTTTGTTTTTGAGACAGGGTTTCTCTGTGTAGCTTTGGAGCCTATCCTGGCACTCGCTCTTGAGACACAGAAATCTACCTGCCTCTGCCTCCCTAGTGCTGGGATTAAAGGCATGCGCCACCAGTGCCCAGCATAAAATGGAATCTTAGTGTGTGTGTGTGTGTGTGTGTGTGTGTGTGTGTGTGTGTGTGTGTGTGTGTGTGTTGCCTGTACATCTGTACATGCATGTATATGCCTGATGTGCAGAAGAGGATGTTGGACCCCTTGGAACTAGAGTTATAGATGGTTGTGAGCTTCTACATTGGTGCTGGGAACTGAACCAGGTCCCTTGGAAGAGCATCCAGTGCTCTTAGAGGCTGAGCCATCTCTCCAGTCCCATTTTTTTCTTCATTAAATGTGAGGATATTGTGCTTTCAGAAGAGGCAGAGGGAGTTTCAAAGTATTCTGTTGGGAAATCTCTTTATTAGACATCTTTACTGTTAAATTTAAAACAAGGTTGTTAGTTACCATATGTCCTGTTCCCTCCCTCCCTCCCTCCCTCCCTCCCTCCCCTCCCTCCCTCCCTCCCTCCCCCTCCCTCCCTCCCTCCTCCCTCCCTCCCTCTCCCTCTACATCATGATTTGGACAGAGTATGAAACTGAGGTTTAGAAGTTCCCACTCTATACTTTCTTAGAGAGTAAATACAACTTAAAGCTTCTACTTAGGTGCACTGCTTTGGTGCCACCGACAAGATCACCCCAGAGTTTTTTCAAACCATTTTCTAGCACTGCCAATCCTGGCCAGCATAGAAATTACAAATTTCCTTTCTTCTTGAAGAACCTTCCCTCTGATATTGGCCCTGTTCCCTCTTTTCCCCTTCTTCAAATTTCATCCTATAAAGCTTCTGCAAATACAGGATACATGTTACTTGGTTACTTACCCACCCTCTACTCCTACCCTTAGCCCTGTAACCCAACAGAGTGTGGGATGGTTTTAAGAGATGGTTTCTTTTTTTTTGTTGTTGTTGTTGTTTTTTTTTTTTTTTTTTTTTTTAGTTTTTCTGAGACAGGGTTTCTCTGTGTAGCTTTGGAGCCTATCCTGGCACTGTTTAAGTATGCTAGTGCCTTCAACTTATTAAACTGGGTTCCAATTGCACAGGATGTCTCCCTTACAGGGTTCTGAGGGGCCTCCTTCTTGCAATGTCAACTTTATACAATAGCATATTTAGATCACATGATAATTGCCAAGCTATTAATTATTCATAGGCTACTTTTTCCTCAGAAAGAACTGCAGATGTCTGATTTTCATGATTTTATTACATCAAAGCCTCATTTTGTTGTCATGGGCAGGGTACTTAAAACTTGTGTGTCTACTCAATGAAAATGTTAGTCACATGACCTAAAACAAAATCCTACCTCCATAGGGATAGGCTTCATAAGGGGGAAAATAGTTGAAGCTGTTAAGCAAATTTTTATACAAAGCATCAAGTTACTGGAAATGCAGGATTCAGTATGTCCTTGTCTTTGACTTTTGGGAGGGGGTGGGAAGTAATGCTGCTGCTTCTGCCCACTTGGGGTTTTTACCATACTCTGAGAGCAATGCTTGAAGGACCAATAAATGGATTTTGGCTGTCCCCTAGTTCAGGGATTAATATTGAATTACAGGAATATGCTGCCCAGTCTCTGGGAAATAATTGAGGATGCTGCATGCTCTTTGTAGAAGGACATGGCTCCCTTGTCTGCAGCCTGGCACTTTGAAAAATGCACACAATGTACCATCTTGCAGCTGTAAAGGTTAAATACGCATCTCCAACACTACCCTTGTGCTTTTGTGTTTTCCTTAATGTCAGCTGATAAAAGATTATTAAAAAAAAAGAAAGAAGAAAAAACAGGCCACAAGTAGATAAAAGGCATGCAGGTTGAAGTTGTACAATTGAAACTTTTCTCAGTGCAGTAAATTACTCATGGCAGGTTTAAAGTTTGTTAATTTCGAGAGTAAAGTACTAAGGGTTGTTTTCTTTTGCCTAATGAATTAACTTTTGCCTAATGAATTAACTCATTCTGGAGTAGAATTTTAATTCAGAGAAATGATTACTTCTTAATACCACTAAGCTTTCCTTGGACTCTCCTGGAATCACTTGTGTTTTGTGATGTTTTCTTTCCGTCTTAGGGTAAGATAGGGACTAAGTGATCGGCACCACATCTTTCATGATCTTTTTGGTTCCAAAATATGGCAGGGTCACTTGTGTAGATTCTAGTAATAGAGTTGGATTATCTTGATCTATTGAGACGGATAGGACTTAGGATCTTTGAGTCACAAACCTCATAACTAAGTTTTTGAGATAGTCTCTCTATATGATCCCCATTCAACAGTTTTCTCTCTTTCCCTCTCTATAAAGTGGTTTATCTTTTAAAATAAGAAAAAGATTTATTGGTATTTATTATGTGTACATTTATGAGTTTTATGTACCATGTGCTGAGCTTGCAGGTACCCTCAGAGTTGTGGATGTGAGGCCACCATGTGCATTGTGGGATCTGAACCTGGGTCTTCTGCAAGAGCAAAGAGTGGTTTTAAACCTCTAAGCCATCTTTCACCGTGTCTTTAGAAGTAGTCCATTTGAGGGTTCTGCTTCCTTTAGAAAGGTTTCTACATTTCTTTGAGGTTGTTTTTCTTTTTTTTTTTTAATATACCTCTTGGTGACTACTAAGAACTACCTAGAAACAGGTTTTTATTCTTTCAGCAACCCCATTAAATCACCTCCAAGAATTTGGAGAAGAGAATAACCAAAACAGTGTTACAACAGATACAACAATGTTAAAATGAAAAATGTTATTGAACTAACTTTCAGATGATAGAACGAGGCAGATGTTTACAACAGGTTCAAAAAACCGAGTCCAAGAAAATCACACAGATTAAAGGAACATTAAAAGTGAACATCAAGTGAACATTGAGATGATTTCCCCCACGGGAAAAGGAGGGCTTGTTTTCTGAAAAGATGTTACTTGAATGTATGTAGATGGTGCTGAGAACAGTAAATGTGCCCAGCCAAGACAAGGACACTGTTATGAAGTTCGAGTTTCCAAAAAGCATATCTAGTGGTCATCATGCTTATCTCAGTGTAGATGATTCTCTTTACACATTTTATGCAAGATTTTACTCATTCATCTATTAACATTCTGTTTTTTTAATTATTTCGACAGGGTTTCATGTAGTTCAGGCTGTCCTCAAACTTGATTGATAGCCAAAGATGGCCTGGATTTCTTCTCCTGCCTCTGCTCAGGATTAGTGGCATGCACCACCATACCTGAGTTTTGAAATGCTGGGCTTGGAACCTCAGGTCTTAGAGGTATACTTGGCAAACATTTTCTCAGTGGAGATACACCTTCAGCTCCTTCATGTAAGAAAATATTTGAGATTTTTAAGATGACCTTATACCATCAAAGTAATGTATAAACAAATTGATTCTTTTTTGTTGTTACTGATTTCTCAAAGATTTATTTATTCTTTTTACATTTGTGCATGTTCCTGTATGTGTTTCTGTCATTCTGTCTGCTTGTTGAGTATGTGCATGAGAGGGCAGGTGCCATGGAAGCCAGATGTTGGATCCCTTGGAGCTGGGTTATAGATTATTGTCAACATCCCAGTGTAGGTTCTAGGAACCAAACTCGGGCACTACACAAGAGCCATACTGACTCGGAACCCCTGAGCCATTTCTCTACCCCGATTTGATTCATTTTTCTTGCTAGAAGGAAGCTTAGAGATCAGTGGAGAGGTGGATCCAGGCCTGTGCTTGTGAACTGAAGCTCCATCTCATATATTCCACTGTGTTGTATCTACTTCAGACAAGGCATGCATTTTTAAGAGCAGTCTTTTCAAACAGATAAGGAAAGACAGCTTATGCTGTCTGAGATTATCAGGAGTGCAAAGTCAGGAGCTAGTTAGTAGATAGATAGTCCTGTTTTTGTTTGTTTGTTTGTTTGTTTGTTTTGTTTTTTTCTTTGCTGCCAAGCTGAGCTGAATGCCACCTGGTCAGGAATTGTCTGCTTAATTAAAGAAGTTATGAGACACTTGGCTCAGGGCTACCTAGGACTCTGGTATGTTGTGGTAAGGTGTTCCTGGAAATGTATGTAGTCCTGCAGATGTGTAAACATATTCAACTGTATATGCATGCATGGATTTGAAACTTACTTATTTTGGTGTAGGTCTTATGTGGCTTAGGATAGCCCCAGTCTTGATACACATGCAACATAGGTCCGCAAGTAGAATAAAGTTCCACAGTAGAATAATACATTTTACTAAAGGTCTAATGTGTCCTTCAGAGTCTCATACTCTCTGAGCATTTCACAGTTCTGCAAAAAGTTTTAATTACCTCAGATAGAAACTGTCTGAAGAAGCCCTTCTGAATCTGTATGGCTGTGTGTACAATTTAAAAATGTCTGCTTGAGAGTTCCATCTGTATTCAGAGTGTACAGTTAAGTCCACTGCGGGGTTGAATATAGTTAGCCAGTCACAGAGCTGAGAAGCCTGTATGTCAGCTCCTTCACACCGAGCTGTAGTAAAGACAAGGAAATACAGAGCACCACAGTGCTTCTGTGTTCTTCAGTCCCAGGGCTTGGGAAGATCTTCTAGTCACTGCATCTCATTTCATTCTCAGAAACCTGTGGACCTCAGCCTTGCCAGCTACAGCCTCTGTCTATGGCTGGTCTGACCTCTGACTTAGGTATATTAAGGATTTGTTTTATTTTTGTGTACATGTGGGTGCAGGTGATGTCACAAGCCAGAGGCACTGGAGCTGGAGTTACAGGTGATTGTATGGTACCTGACTTGGGTATTGGGAACCAAACTCCCTGTTAACTGCTGAACCATCTTTCCAGTTCCTAGTGGGTTCTGATGGGAGAGTTAGTGTTGTGAGATTCTTCATCCCCAACAATAGAAACCAATGTTCCAGTAAATGTTACCATATTAAAATCCAAATTCGCCTTTCTGATTTCAAGCCTGGATTTAAAGCATGAAAAGTGGACGCCATGTCTACCATAACTCATATGCTAACCCAGCACTGGGTGGGTGCCTGTGAGATTCATTCTTGTAATTCAAATACTTCTGGTTTCATAGTTGGGGAAACAACCACAGTAGAGTAAATAATTTCCTCCTCCTCTCCTTCCTCCCTCTCTCTTCTTTGTCCCTCCCCTTCTCCAACCCCATTCTTCTCCTTCTCCTCTGTTTCGCCCTCCTCTAACTCCTCAGGCACAGCCAGGTGAGAACACATCAATCCAGCCTGTTTTCTGTTGCTTTTCTCCTCCAGGATAGAGGAGATATTCAAGCCAGCCCTGTGATGGGTGTGGTTCCCTAGCTTTAATTTATCATCTGAAAGCAATTTTGTTCAATTAAAGATTAGAATTAAATTTCATTCGGAGTGCTTCTGTGCAGAGGAAATGATGCATTAATGAACACACAGATGTCATCTTGCAGCCATGCAGTTTGCAGAATAGTTTCTTTAGGGTTGGAATAATAGAAGGGGCCCTGGCAGCAGGAGCATCCTTTACCCATCGGCATACTAAGTGGAGAGTCGCAATTATTTGCAAACCATTTATCATTCTGTATACTGAGAGGAAAACATACTTTATCTAAAATATTTGAAATAATGACTCCTAAAATTAGATAACAGTGAGCATTAATGTCAGGTGCCACACTGTAAATTGCATAATGTTGTTGGGTTGGCACTGTGACTGTGATTTGTGATGCTAATGATCCATCCAAATACATGGGAGCTCAGTCTAAAAGGAGTGTTACTGGAAGGAGACAAAGCAACCAGAGAATTAAAAGTGTAGTGGGAGAAAGAAAAAAAAATTGTGTAGGATCATATTTCACTTATTGGAGGTTCCATCTGCTCTTCTGTACACACATTCTGTAAGTTTTACTCTTTCTATTACAAACATCCCTCAGGGTGGATAGGAAGTTCATATATCTGCATTCAACTGTTTTCTCACTTATAGTCAGACATGAATGAACGGAAAGATTTATGTGTCATATGTGGGATGTTTGTTAGAGGGTGGTAGGCTTTTTTTTCCTCCTCCATTTTTGGAAACAAGTTGTATATTTAGATGATGATGTTCTGTGTACCGCTTTGCTTTGGAAGCCAGCACTATCTGGTTTCTGTGGAGAAGGTAGCAAGGGAGGGAGTATACAGGGAGGCAAGAGAGTCTATGAGACAATGCTGGCTTGTGTGGTGTTTGAGAGTTTGCTTTTTTGTGTCCATTTCCATTTTGGGACAGACCTTTGCAACAGGATGACGCCACATAGCTCAGGTCAGTCTTAGGCCCTCAGCCCTTCTACTGGCGTTTTCTGAGTTCTGGTACTGTTAGGGGCAGGAATGGTGAAGATCCTGATCTCTACGAAGGACAAATGGAATCTAGATTTCATAGCAGAAAAGGATTTCTGTAGGAACCCGTAGGAAGCAGAGTTGCAATTTATTGAATTACATGAAGTTTTTAATTCCGTTTATTAGCTCATATGTTTGTGCATGTCACAGTGTACCTGAGGAGGTCAGGTGACAACTTTTGGGAGTCTGCTAACTCCTTTATCTGTAATTTCCAGAGATCTAACTCAAGTCATCAGTCTTGTATAGCAAGTATTTTTTACATTACCCCCCTCTCCCCAAGCGGTCTCACTGGCCTTTAACTGGTACTTGAAAGTATTTCAAGCCTGGGGGTTAATATCAGTGAGGCATTTCCAAAAGGGAAAAAATAGACCTAAGTGTAGGTATGGGCTTCAGAAGGGAAGGGGAGGCTGTACTTCATTGCCTTTAAGTAAGTGTGTGTGTGTGTGTGTGTGTGTGTGTGTGTGTGTGTGTGTGTGTGTGTAGAGAGAGAGAGAGAGAGAGAGAGAGAGAGAGAGAGAGAGAGAGAGAGAGAGACAGAGACAGACAGAGAGAGAGACAGAGACAGACAGAGAGAGAGACACAGAGATTTTGGTAATTTCTAAGACTATGTTCTAAGGAATGTTGGGAAATTTAACTGATGTGCTGGAAAAATAGCTCAGTTTTTTGTTTGTTTTGCATTTTTTTTGTATGTTTGTTTTTTGAGGCAGGGTTTCTCTGTAGTTTTGGAGCCTGTCCTGGAACTTGCCCTGTATACCAGGCTGGCCTCGAAGTCACAGAGATCCACCTTCCTCTGTCTTCCCAGTGCTGGGTTTAAAGGTGTGTGCCACCACTGCCTGACGATTGCTCAGTGTTTCAGAATACTTGTTATTCATGCAAAGGACCCAAGTGTGCATCCCAGCTCCTACACCGAGTCTCATAAACATCTATAACTCCAGTTCCTGAGAATCAAATGCCCTTTTATAGACTCTTGGGGTATCACACATAGGCATAGTGCATTTACATATATGCAAGTGAAGTCTTCGTACACATAAAATAAAAATGATTCTTTAAAAACAAACAAACAAAAGTAAATTAGCTAAAATCACAAGATGGTCCCTAAGGTCCACTTAACATGGTTACTGTTGATGAGGTACAACACTGTATTGCAGAATGTAGGAGCTTCTTCAGAGGCGTAAGTTCTCAAGAGCAGGGCTTTGGATCACCTTTGCCCCTGTCTTTACACTGAGTGCCTGAGTGATGCACATGGAAATTCTTTAATAAAATGATGATGCTGATCTGAGGCCCTGTACAATATATGAGTAAACAGGGGTAACAAAGGGTATGTTCTAGAACTATAGGAATACCTATTTTGTTATATTTTCAAAATACTTACTCTGGGATTAGCGGGATTGGTCAAGAACTCTTGTTGGTCTTTCAGAGTGCCTCGATTCAGTTGCAGGCATGCACATGACTTATCACCAGATGCAATACCAGTTCCAGGGGAATTCACCACTCTCTTCTGACTTCTGCAGGCACCAGACACGCATCTGGTACACACACATACACATGTGTATGTGTATATTTATGCATGCAGGCCAAACGCACACAAATTTTTTTAATCTAAAGAAATCTTTTAAAGTTAATTTCTCTTTAAATTATGAGTGAGTGTCTGTGTCTGTATATGGACATTAGTACAATTGCCCTTGAAGACCAAGATAGGCATCAGCTCCATTGGACCTGGAGCTACAGTACTTGAAACCAAACTCAGAACTTCTACAAGAGGTCCAAATGTTACTAAGTACCAAGAGCCTTTTTTCCAGTGCCTTTACTTTACTTTATATTTTGAGATGAAGTTTCATGTAATTTGGGCTAACCTTGAACACATTATGTAGCTGACATTGATCTCCAGAATCTGTGGAGTAGCCTCCCAGGTTTACAAAGTACTGTGTTGCACCACTATTCTGGTGTTATATACTTTTTGCATATGGTTGTTAGTGTCTTGTCCTTTGTGCTATCCTTAGGGTGGTTGTGATTTAGAACAAGATTTTCGTACATCCTTTACTCTCTGACCACTTTCCCTTATACAATTCCATTCTAATTCTAGACCCAGCTAACCACCATAATAGCACTAAAGCAGATTTGTACTTTCTTATCTTGTTTTTGTCCTAGGGGACCCCTTGAAAGAAATCTCCCTTCTTAGCCAGTATCTTTATTTTCAGCATTTCTCATGTCATATTCTGTATCTCTTAAACATATTCCCCCTTAAATTAAGTTACCATGGATCATTTGAAATGGCAGCAGTGCTAGAGTGAACAACTACAAATAGAGGAGACCTGATAACATTTATATTACAGAAACAAATAATTCTGCTTTGATATAAGCACATTCCATTTTATATTTAGGAAATCTCATGCCCAGAATTCATATATGAAATTCAAAGTTAGCTGAGCATCCTGCAGTTTATGGATACTACGTAGACATACCTGTGAAATAAAAATTCACACTTACTGAAACGTTGAGAAGAAAGCTGAGGCAAGAGGAGCAAGAGTTCAATGTCATCTTCAACTAAATAACATATTCCAAACAAGCCTGGGCTACATGAGAACCTGCCTTAAAAATAACCTAACTAAAATACATAAATATATAAAATGAAACTTAAAAACGTTCACTCAACATTCTGTACTCCTGATGTTTCTTTCACTACAATAATATAAAACAAAAAAATAAAAAACATGGATAGTTTGCTCAGAAGCTTATGTGGGAAATTCCTAAGATAGATATTTAAGCATATGCTTCTATTGGCCCTGAGAACCATTTATCCCAGTACTCAGCTTTGTCTTTTTGCTTCTAGAAATGCTGCTCATTTTTTATAAGAACAATTATGTTAAACAATGCCCTTGTTGGATAGGAGACCTTGAAAGGAAATAATTTTCTTCACCTAAAAATTGTTCCCAGGGTTGGGGATGTAACCCAGCTGATAGAATGCAAGTCTACTGTCCTCAAAGACCCGGGTTCTCAACATAAACCTGGATGTGTGGTGGCTCATACCTGGCATCACAGCCATTGGGAGGAGGAACAGGAGTTCAAGGCCATCCTTTGCTTCATAGCTAGTTGGAGACCAGCCTATGGTTTTAAAAAATAGGTGGAATGAAGGCTTGACCCTTAAGAGCTGCCACTCTTGCATGGATGTTTAGTTTTCTCAGCACCATCATGACAACTCACGAGCGGTAACCTCAGTTGCAGAGGATCTAATGCCCTCTTGTGGACTCTAGGTTACTAGGCACACATGTGATACGCATACATACATGTAGATATTCACACATAAAATGAAAACAAGTGCGTAAAAGAAAAGGTCCTGTCCTCATATCCGTTCTCTTTATTTCTTCTTGATGGTGCTTCACACAAACACTTAGGTGGAAAGGCAGTTCCTGATGCCATAAGGTTTGTATCACAGACTAACCTCCCCCTGCCATCCAGGCTGCATGTAGAATACAACATACTTATGAAGCTAAGTCTTGCTCGACCACATATGGCTACTCTAAAGCTTAACAACTATACTGGAGCATTGGTTCCACTCTTTGGTTTTTACTGAGCCTGGGTGTACATTCTGCTTGAATCTCCCGACAGTCCATGAGTGAGCAGTAATGATTCATCTCACCATTTCACCAATGAAGAATTTGAATTTTTGATAGGTGAATTGGCTTGTGTAAGATCAAAGAGGGCTTAAATCTTGATCTAAAGCCTCTGCCCTATTGCTCTTTCCACCATTTATATTGACTTTTGAATCAATATGATTTGGGGATTAGGCGGTGGAGGAGTAATTGCAACAGTGTTCCCCTCTGCTAGCTTGGAAAATGAAGTGCTGTCCTCACACCTGTGCTCTGTGCTGGAAGAGGTGTGTGTCTTTGGTTCTGCACTGGTCTGTAATGCACTTTGATTCTTCCATGGAGGAGCTGCTGCTCCTGTACAACTACTCTTTTGAGTGAAGCAGATCAGCCATTGTTTGGGTAGGATTTGTTGCAACATTGGTTCTACTTCTGAATTGTCCCAGCAAATGATTGGAAAATGATATTCTGTAGGTGTGTAGAAAGAAATATTTGAAACTGGCAGCATAGTCCTTTTATGAGTGTTTAGTGAGCATCTATCATACTCCTTTGGAATTACTAAGTAGTAGGTAGGGTTTATAAAAGGTCTGTTTAATCCTATTAAGGATCCATCCTACCACAATACTGTTATTAGTTTATCTTTGACCTCTCAGCTATTTTAATTGCTGCTTCTTTTTAAGGTGTATACATATATGCATGGGTATACACATGTACACATGTATTTGGATCCGCCCTCAGGAATACCATTCACCCCCATTGCTTAAACATCTCTCACTGGCCTACCAGGTAGACTGTTTGCCCTGGCCCTGGGAGCTTTAGAAATTGTCTGTCTCTACCTCCCCAGCACTGTGATTACACACACAGGTTACCATGCCCATTGTGTTATACTTTCATTCTGGGGATCAAACTCAGGCTGTCATGTTTGCAAGGTAAGCACTTTACTGACTTAGCCATCTTCCTAGTCCCTGATTGCTCTTTGTGTGTGTGTGTGTGTGTGTGTGTGTGTGTGTGGTGTGTGTGTGTGTGTGTGTGTGTGTGTGTGTGTGAGAGAGAGAGAGAGAGAGAGAGAGAGAATTATGACTTTAAATATTGCTTTATTTATTTTTAAATGTTCCCATTGGTACATGCATTTACTCAAGAAGAGTCTGAGCTCTCTGAGGTTAGAGACCTGTTACATATAGAACTTTTTGAAGGATATTAGATAAATAACTAAGTTTGCAGTATTAATAGAAAATCTCAAATTATTGAATGGATAGCAGTAATTGACTATCATATTGTGTATTCAAGGGATCCCTGACTCATTGCAGTGATAGAGGACAACTGAGGTGAGAAGAAGGATTGAAGTGAACATAAAGAATCATCTTACATTATGCTACATTTACTATCTGTTAACCAAATATACCCAGTCCATACCTCTGTGGCTTTAGAGTAATGTTGCCATTTAGGATTAAGTGAATAATAGATAACACATTCAGACCTGCTCGTTTTTGTGACATGGAAGTGGAATTTTTAGACACAATTTTTTTTTAAATTCTTTTTTTGTGTGATTAAGAAAGATTTTCTTAAAAAGTACTTGAATAATTTCTTTTTACTTTATCCTATTCCTGTGCATGACTTGGGCATTGCTGTTAGTCTGTGAATACATGGTCACTTCTTTTCATATCTAATCTTTTAGTCTACGCAGCAAGAGAATAAACACACTCAGAGATTGCCCACAGTCAGACGTAATGGCAAAGCAGAGGCAGGAGGATCTCTGTGAGTTCAAGCTAGCCTGGTTTACATTGCAATTTCTAGGACAGATGGGCTGTGTAGAGAGAGACCTTGGCATTTAAAAAAGAAAAAGAAAAAATACCGCAAAAAATACTTCCAGGAATAAATGTTTCAAATAACGGATGGTTCTTGGGTCCTGTTTTAGTTCTTTTTCTGCTCTTCTTCTCTCCTAGGTGTCATTGTCTTTTAACATTTTAGTAAGAGTTGGGAATCTGTTCCCTGGTGTATCTTAAACATTGAAACCAGTTCCTGACAAGTCATTGGAATTGTGGCTTGTGAGATACTGAGATGCTTCACTAACACCATGTTTTTTTCTAACATGCATTACAAAGAAATTCAACATGTAAGCACCATAGCAAACTGAGTTTGTAAGTGATTCTGCTTAGGGTAATGCTCAACTTTACATATGAGTTAAAGCCACACCGGCTATTCAAGTCTGAAAGTGTGAGCAAACAAAGGAAAATATTGTGATTATATTTTCAGGTAGCAAAAATTACTATATTTATTCATAAGAATACAAACATTGAAATTCTGTGGATAAACAAGAGAAAGAGTTGTGTTATGTAGGAGAAGGGAGATGGCTCTGTGGGTAAAGACTCCGCACCAAATCTGATAGCCTGAGTTGTAGCTCTAATCCACATACAGGCAAAAGAGAACTGATTCCACAATGTTTTTCTCTGACCTCTTCACATGTGCTATAAATGTCCCCACCTTTCCACTCACAGAATAAATAAATAAAATTAATTATTAAGTATTTAGTACAGTGTTAATACTACAGATTCTAGGGGAAAAAAAAACAACAAAAACAATCAAGCAAACAAACAAAACAATCATGCAACTCCAGATGTTTTCCAGAGATACTTGCTTTACTTAGGTTTCTTGCAGTTTTATTTGCTACATGGTAAATTACCTTAGCAAGAGCTAGGTATTTTAATTTATAGGACCCTGTGCAAAAGGAAGATGTGCACCCCTTCCTCCCTTCTTTAAAAACTGGGAGAAAGTTCCCATTGATAATAGCAAAATACTGAAGGTTTTACCAAGGATTCTAAGTTAGTTATATTTTCAACATGACACAATTTAGAATCAACAGACAGTGTCAATAATGTCTAGATCAGGTTGGTCTGTGGACATGTCTGGGAATTGTCTTGATTGTGGTGACACTGTACCATGATGGCTTAGGTCTGGCACTGTGTAAATGTAGAGAGGGGATTGAGTACAAGATAGCATGCATACAATCATTGCTTTTTGCTCGTGTATTTGTACATAATATATGGCTAGCCACTTCAAGTTCCTGCCTTGACTGCTCTGTAGTGATGTTCTGTAACCTGGAATTATTAGTTCAGTGAACTAATAATTTTCTTCCTTGGTTGCTTTTGTCAGATTGTTTTGTTAAAATAGGAAACAAAACTAGGACAGACTCTATTTCAGCTTTTTTTCCTTAAACTTAAGTATAAATTTAAATCTTTTATTTCTGCAATGCTGGTAGTGAAATCTAGGACTCCTTGCAAGTTAGTCAGACCTCTTCCACAGTGTTACATCCCCAGTTCCTCAGCTTTTCATGGTGTTTTCTATCTTGTTATGTGATGTTGCTTTAAGGCAAATTTAAGTTTTAGTCTAACATGATGACTTCTCCATGTCTTTTTCTGTAGTGTAGTGTCACTTGTAAGCACAGATACAGCTCACCCATCTTCCATGTAGAATGTACAAATGTATGCACCTTGAGATTATGATGTGTGCACGTAGTAGATTTCACTCTTAACATAGCAGCAGAAATGGTACATATTGTAACTCATCTCCATCTGCCCAATCCGGATATGTACACATTCAACTAACACTCTCCTTTTAGATGTATGTGTAAGGAAAGAATGGTGAAAGAAACCTTACCTTTACTTTACTTTGTTTTCTATGATTTTCTGTATAATAGTTGGCTAATAAAAATAGTATTTATTCAAAAGATGTGTTAGGATTTTTTTTTTTTGTATTTAAGTTTTGTAGAACAATAATAGCCTCTTTTTGGCCTTCAAAATCATGTTCTAGGGGGCTGGAAAGATGACTCAGCAGTTAAAAATTTGTGCTGCAGGATTATCAGGTGCTCCAGGACATTCTCAGCTACTTAGCTTGAGGTCACCCTGGGCTATTAGAGGCCTTCTCTCAAACAAACAAACAAACAAAAAAATGAATCATGGGTCATTGTTAATTTCTGTGTGTAAAATGAGCAGTAAAGATTGGCGGGCAACCCTAGCCTATGTATTTTCTCTTTGTTCCCATATATACTAGTTTATCTTTCAGCTTCATATACCAAAGAAGGGTCAAAGATAAAAGTATACAGCATTAAAGGAAGGGTCAATTCTTTCTGAGTGCAGGATACTGATCAGTCGGACAGATTATATGCCATGCACTTAATAGACAAGAAGGCACAGTACACACCTTATGTCCTGTCTTGCTTTTTGCACTAATGCAAGTGAAAGACCTCCGGAGATTCAGGCTCCAAGGATCTCAGCACAGGACCTCGGCCACCCCAATCACCATGCAGAGGCAAAAGCTTGATGCAAACTGCACGAGGCTTTGTTGTAGTTGTTTAACAAGCTAACCCCATGTTAGCTCAGGCATTTCATCCACCCACCATGGCAGATTGCTAGAAAAGACGCTGTGAAGCCTCTGCATAAAGATCTTATAGGGAAGCATAAGGGGAGTGTCTAGGGGTGCGCACAGGCTCAGGATTCGTGTGCTTCCAGGCTTGGAGGGTTTGCCCTGTGTTGATTGGTCAACTGGTTGTTATTGCCCATAGACCCTCCCAGGGTGGTTGTTATGATCTGCTTGTCATTGCTGTGCACACCCAGAGCCTTAAAGCATAGCACCACCAGCTAACTTCTGATTGGTTCCTTGCCATGAGGCAGGCATCTGACCTCCTAGTGACCAAGACAAGGTCAGGGCAAGCATGTGTTACTGTCATGGCTGCTGAAAGGGGCAAGCATCTGACCTCAGTGACCAAGACAAGGTCAGGCAAGTATGTGTTCGGCTGTTATGGCTGCCGAAATGGGGAGCTGGTCCCTTCACAAGAATAACCCCCTTTCTTCCTTTACTGAAACTAAGGCTTCCAAAATATGAAATGCTAGAAATGCATTCTTTATGCTTTTCCCTGCTGTCTGCAACTTACTTATAAATCTTCCTTCACCTCCTGCTCTCCATATTATATTGAGATAGTCCTTGACAGATTAGTATGGATTATTATGTCTGAATGTGAACCTAAATTCTATTCTAAGTGCTAAATTAAAAAACAGTGTTCCTGGTTTTTAATTTTTAATGCTTTTGGGGGTATGCTGCTACCTAAAACAGCATCCTAAAGAAAGCTTTAAGATTTTACATTAGCCATTTTTTCGTCTCAATTATTCAAATCGTTTTTCTTATGACCTGTCATCTTCTCCGAAAATAAGTTAATTAGTTAAGTAAGTTAAAATGCAGTATCCTTTGTCACTCCTGATCGGTTGGTGGCAGGTGGAAGTTGGAGAAGGTTCAGTTAGATGCATCTCAGTGGGTGGAGAGCTCTCAGAGGAGGACCATGGAGTTGACTTTCACACTCTGAGTGACACTTGATACAAATCTGAATTCTAAGAGGTCTCTCCTTGTGTTAATGAAGAGGCTAACACCTGCTAATACTTTGAAGAGAAAAGATAATGTTCTAGGATTTATAAGATCAGAGAAGTAGCTTAACAGAGCCCCATACTTACAGACCTTTCTAGTTCTGAAACTGTGCTGATTGCAGTCTGGCATCTTGGCTCTGCAGCTTGTTCACTGGGGTATTTCATCACTTTTACCCATGAGTTCACAACCTTGATGACACAGCTGAGGAACACTGGAAAGCAATACCCCTGGAGGTCAAGTCTTACTAGGCTTCATAATGTTTCTGCTTTTGATTTTCTAAAAAGATTCTCAGGAGATTTTTATTAGTAACCAAGGTTGAAGCTATTGCCTTAGCATTGCTAACCATTATTATTATTATTTTCAATATGAAAGGTGAGGCAGGGCTTATGGTTACTACTTACTCATTAGTAACAGTGATTGTTCTGCAAGCATGAAAATCTGCATTTGAACTACCAGCATTCATGTGGAAAAATGAGCCTGGCTCTGTGTGCTTGTAGTGGAGACTTGCCCAGTTGGGCTAGCTGAAATGGCAAGTTTCTGGTTCATTGAAAGACCCTGTCTCCGGGTAATAGGTAGAGAGTGATAGAGGAAGGCGCTGAAGTCCTGTTCTGGTCTCTGCATGTTCACCTGTGGTTGTGTGCGCTACTGCTCACTCATGTACGTGTACCACACTTGAAGAACAGCACAGAGGAGTTAGGATTTTTAGAATGTAATATTTTAAGTATCATCATAGCAGTTGGACATGGTACCTGGCCAGTAGAAAACATACAGCTTATCAGAGCTGCTGTCTTTGCTTTGTTTCTTTACTGTGGTAAATAACCCTGGAGAAAGTGTTTAACTCACAAATTCCAGGCTACAGTGCATTGTCAAGAAGTTAAGAAGCAAATAGGCACATCCATAGTCAAGAGCAGAGAGAAGTGAATGAGTGCATGCAGGGTATTGGTGACCCAGCTTTTCTTTTCTTTCCTTTCCTTTCCTTTCCTTTCCTTTCCTTTCCTTTCCTTTCCTTTCCTTTCCTTTCCTTTCCTTTCCTATTTATTTATTTATTTATTTATTTATTTATTTATTTATTTATTTAATTGTCATGTGCTTGTTCATTTTACTTTCTGTCTTGTTTTGTTTATGCTCTGGTACCATTCAGGGCCCAGCCTGTGAAATGGTGTCAGCCACATTCAAGACTTTTCTACTTCTGTTAACCTAATTAAGAAAAATCCTTTTCAAGTCTACCTACAGGCCAACCTGATAGTTAGACTGACCTTACTTGAGACTCTGTTTACCTAGGTGACGATAGGTTGTATCAAGTTGACTATAAGCTAAAGACTGCAGCTTTTATTACTGTGATTCTTGATAATTCCTTGTTGAGAATGGAAGTTGCCCCTCAGATTTTAGCTAGTCCTGATTTGTTAGAGTTGAAACAGGACTTATTTGGATCTCATTAGAATATTCTGAGTATCTTCTTGTTTCCCAGAATGACTGCAGAGTGTCCTGAGGTCACCTCTTCATGTACCAAGGTTGTCTTATGAAGTTATAGACTTTAAGGAGGATGTTGATTTCTTCATTTATGTAATGTCCAGCAAGTAAGATCTGCCAGATGTGTTGGTGTGATAATGAGCAAGCCCCAGACCTTGGCCTGTAGGGGCCCATAATGTATGATGGAAAGGGAAAGTACATGGAAATGGTAATACAAGGGAGCCAGTGTTTGGTCGAGGATGGTAGAGATATTAAAGCTAAGTAGCGGTTAGCCAAATTTGAGAGGGTTGTGTGGGCCAGGGCAGGAAGATTTTATTGGCAGTTAAGGTTGTAGTTTTAGAGACATGAGACTTATAAACTTAGAGGAGTAGTAGTTTATCATGTCTGGAGTTAAAGTGGATAGTGGGAAGTGGGTGTAGGAGATAGGACAAGAAATGAGGTTAGCATTACCAGCAGGACTAAATTTTGGAAGGCCTTTTAGACCTAGGTTATGGACAAGGACATTGGTCAGTGGATAACCAGTGAAATTTACAGCAATGCAGTGATATGGTTAGATTTGTATGTTTGAGATAACACTAGTCCTGCAATATACTACAAGATCAGAGTTGGAGACACCAATAGAATGTTATATCAACATAAATGTTCAGATGAGAGTTGTCTCCGTAAGTAGTGGCTATAGAGACCCATAGAGATGTCCCCATGGCAAGGAGATGAAGATTGGGGAGCTGATTGGAATCAGCCTCAGGCCTGGCATCTGTTTAATGTGGAGACCTAGGTTGGGTACTGTTCCAATTCTGATGCTGTCTTTAAAGGCTTCTGCTGACTATTTTTTTGTCCCCTTTTCCACACCCTGCCTAACCCTCCAAGGACACTCATAATTTTAGTTATTTGATTACATTTTTATTTATTTTGTGTTTTTGGTTGGTTGTGTTTTTACAGAAGCTACAGTGTGACTGTGGACATGAAAGGACTATTTATAGGAACCAGTTCTATGCTTCTACCATAGAGTCCCAGGAGTGTAACATAAGGGGAATTTTAACACATAGTTTAAGATATCTTCTGTGGGTAATAAATTAATATCTGTCTTCATGATACTAGTTTGTCACTTTTTTGAGAACTGAGAAAGTAATCAATTCAATCCTTTTTTTGTGTGTGTGGATCAAAAGAATAATGTCTCAATCTTATACAAGTATTTTGCTAAGGTTTCTTGTATTAATGTGGTTATTACTATTGTTAACACTGACTGTAATGTTCACCCTCAGGCTATTAGCATAAGACCTAAAGGACTAAACAGATTTATTTTAATAAGATATGTCCTTGTTCCATTTTCCATGTAGAGATAACAGTATGAAAGGCTTGATAGGGCCTCTTATGACAGAAATACACTGATAGATGGCCCATTGTGTTTGTGTAGATGTATAGCTCCAGTGATTGGAGACTGTTGGCTTATTTGAGCATCATTTTTGAAAGCACAGATCTTGCAGCCAATTTGAACCTCACAGAGAAGAGCAACATTGTTCTCCCATCAGTAGTTCTGATGTCTGAACCCCAACGTTCTAGATATGAGTCTCTTTGTGAGGGATATAGTTGGTGTGAATCTTCTCAGCCAGTCTCTGTGTATCCAGGTGGAGAAACACAGAAATTGTTGTTAGTTTTGCCACAGTTATGTCTCAGATTACATTAATGAACCCACTGTTAAAAGATTTCAATAAGTGTGCTGCCTAGCCTTTTGTCTTTTGTATAGAATTAAGAATTCAAGAGTCTGGTGAGTTTGCTTAGTGGATAAGAGTGTTTGGTACTCTGCCAGGGAATTTGAGGTGATTTTCCCACACCCAATGCCAGGATATCTGATGACCTCTTCTAGTCTTTATACACACATACCACACATACACATACCCACACTCAATTAGTGAAAGCTGTCTAAAATACCTAATATCCCACATGTTGAATTTTTTAAAGTGTGCAAAGGGAATCCATTGCATGGTTCCCTGGTTAACTTGAGAAGTTGTGATACAAGTATCACATGAAACAGCAGGTCACACGGATATGTCTCAACTATAGGTTTCAGTGACAGTATGAAGTTGGATTTCTTCAGTTTCTAGAGAAATATATTTAGTGGTTAGTCATTAGGATCATATCTTTCTTCTTTGTTTCAATACAGAATTTTATTCAAATAATCAGTTCCCTAAGATAAAAGAAATCTATGTGTCAGTTGTATAATACCTGGTGTGTTTGGTGATTGTTCTCCAGAGGTCCAGTATTCCTCAGAAGTCTTCATTATGAGCATATAAAAGGATGATCTCTGATACTGCTCGTAAGTGTGATTTAATTCTACAAATATGTGATAGCTTTATTTGCCAAACATTTAAACAGTTTGGTTTCATAGAGCACCTCCCCTACCACTTTACATTACCCCCCCTTGTATAATAGTACACTCTTCTTTTCATAAAGTACCTTCTCCCTCACACAGAACGCCCTCTCCTACTTTAGGGGGCTCTAATTTTTCACAGACCACTTCTCCGTCAGAGAGCATACCCCTTCCTCCCACAGAGCATCCCCTCTCCTCCTCACAGAGCACCCCCTCCTCCTCTCAGGGCACCCTCCCCTCCTCACAGAGCACCCTCTCACCTCAAAGAGCACCTCTTCTCACCTCATAGAACACCCCTACCTCTTCCCAGGGCACCCATCCTCCTTACAGAGTAGCCTCTCACCTCGCAGAGCACCTTGTCACCTCACAGAGCACCTCTCCTCCTTTCAGGGCACCACCTCTTCTTCACAGGGCACTCCCCCCTCCTCCTCACAGAACACCCTCTTCCCCTTACAGAGCACCCCCTCCTCCTCACAGAGCACCCACTCATCTCACAGAACAACCCTTCTCACTTCACAGAGCACCCCCTCTCCCCTTACAGAGCATCCTCTCCTCACATAGTAACTTATCTTTCTTCACAGAGCTTCCTCTCTCATCTCCGAATACCCACCCTCTTTCACAGAGCACCACCTCCCTTTCAACTTACTTCAGAAAGGACACTCTCCACCTAATGGAGTACCCTCTTTTACCTCACAGAACACTCTCTTCTACTTTGCACAGCACCCATTTCAATCTCATGAAGTACTCTTTTCTACCAAAAGAGCTTCCTGTCTACCCCATAGAGCATCCTCTACTACCTTATGGGGCACCATTTTCCTCTCATAAAGCACACTCTCCTGCCTCACAGAGCACCTTCTCCTGTCTCAGAGAGCACCCTTTTTCTGTCTCCTGACGATATAGACTATGTGTTTCCTAAACAATTAGTGATGTTTTGCTAAAAGCTTTGAGTATTGCAATATGGAAAAAGGTTTTGATTGTTGGGGTGCTTGCTACTTTCTGTAGTTCAAGCCAGAATGTGGCACACCTTCCCATTATACTTACTTGGAGAGAGAGAGAGAGAGAGAGAGAGAGAGAGAGAGAGAGAGAGAGAGAGAGAGAGAGAGAGAGAGAGTGTGTGTGTGTGTGTGTGTGCGCGTGTGTGTGAGTGCGCGTGCGTGCATGTGCGTGCATACTACCATGCGCATTTGGAGGTCTAAGAACAACCAGTTGGTCTTCTTCCTGTCACCCAACTCAGTCAGGCTTAGCCACACATGTTCTTATCATTTTGAGATGCCCTTGCCATCATCTTGAGTCTCCTCTCCTGCCCTTTATCTCACTTTTTTGATAGTGTACTCCTCTCAGAAGTGTGGCTTAGACTAAAAAAAATAAATCCTTATTTTTTGCATTTTTATTTATTGTAGTTGTGTGCATATACCACTGTACTAAAACAGACACAAAATTAGAATTTGTTGAAGAATGAGATAGAAAGCGTTTTCATGTAGACATTTTTATGTGCTCATAACTCCTAGTAGACTGTCTTACAGTCACTTGTGTACACAGAAAATGCACTGAGCTTGAAAAGTAGAAATTACCTCCCAATACACAGAGATAGAGAAGGGGTTATGTGTGGGACATAATGCGGAGTGATGGTGTGGCTAATGGGAAGACAGAGCTGCTACTGGTAGTTCTAAGCAGCATGGCATCCTGCAGGGTCTTACAGGAACCAGCAAGATATGTGTAGGTGACTGGGAAGTGTAACAGGTTGAGATAGAAGGTGGGAATGTGAACAAGAAGAGTCTGTGAGGAGACAATTTAAAAATTCCTTTCCCACAGCAGAGTTCAGTAGAGCAAGCCCCAAAGGAGGGTAGTGGCTAGTTGAGTGAGGACCTAATGAATATGAGGAAGCTTCCCGTGTGCCCAGCGACTTTCTTGGAAAGGTTGCAATAGGAGGTGATTTTCGAAGGCTGCTGGTGGTAAACCTATGTTTTAACTGGCTCTTTTGTATATAAGTTGCGTGTGTGACTGCCGTAGATAGGTGTAGATCATGGATGGACTTTTAGAGATCTCTGGCTTGAAGCAGATGCAGAGCTTTGTGAGAAGTTTTAATTGAATACAAATCACATTGCTTATCTCATGAATACAGGGGAGCAGTACATTTTTATATAAGAACATCAGTTATATTTTAGCCTTGATACTAATTTACCGTGTGTGTGTGTGTGTGTGTGTGTGTGTGTGTGTGTGTGTGTGTGAGAGAGAGAGAGAGAGAGAGAGAGAGAGAGAGAGAGAGAGAGAGAGAGAGAGAGTTAGTATTTTATCCCTGTGTAGTCGCTGAAGTAATGCCATTGTGTTCCTATACTAATTTCTCCAGAAACTCGTAAGATAATTCTAACTTGGGGACTAAAAAGATAGTTCATCCTGAGTTTGATCCCCACACACCAGTTAATAAGGCTGGGTATGAGGATGAACACTCCTAATACTGGTGCTGGGAGCATGTAAATAGGCAATCATTTGGGCTCACTATCCAGGTAGTCTAACCTACTTGGTAAGCTCCAGGACCATATCTCAAAACGAGGTACAGGTTATTTGTGAACCAATACTCAAAGTTGTCTTCTGGCCTCTAGATGCATAGGGCTATAGACACACATGCACACATAGAGGGGCGTTTTTTAAAAAATATGATCCAAATATTTAATCAGTTTTTTAAATATGATCCAAATATATACTCAGTGATCAAAATACTCGCTAGTGCTGTTTCTGAAGAGGATGAGCCAGTGGTGTCTCCTATCACTGTGACGAAGTTGCACTTAGGGCCTCCTGGTTGCTAGGAGTGAGCTTTTTGTTTCAGTAAATGCTTGGAGGTACACTCTCTTTTGCACCCACTTTCTCAGTTCAGCACTGTTGTCTCCATATCAGCCTATGGACTCTCCATTATAGACATGCAAAACTCTTAACGTGTGCTTCCAGAAACATGTAGGCAGTGTTCTGCTCTTTCCTCTCTTCCAGCATGAACATATTCCAGTGATTCCTAGAGCACTGATCATAATGATGGGCCACAGACACCGAATTGCTGCAGGTCCAGACATCCTTCTAAGTACACTTAAAATGACCTAAGGCATTAAACCCTTACAACAGCAGTTCTCAACCTGTGGGTTAGGATCCCTTTGGAGGGGATCAAACAACCCTTTCACAATCACAGGGATTGCCTAAGACTATCAGAAAACACAGATACTTACATTATGATTTGTAGCACTTGCAAAATTACAGCTCTGAAGTAGCAACTCAGATAATTTTATGGCTGAGGGTCACCTCAGCGTGAGGAACTAACTGTATTGAAGGGTTGCAGCATTAGGAAGGTTGAGCTGCACTGCCTTACAGTGATCCTAAGAATAAATGCTATTATCAGCAGTAATTTACAGAAGAGGGAATGGTTAAGTCACATGCTTTGGAGTAAGAACCTGCTCCCACCACCTGCCTTACCAGTATAAATCATGGATGGCCCTTTGTCCCTTTAAAAATGAACTAGCAGTTCCTCCTAGTTGTGATAGGCATGTGATTCTAGCAGGTAGTAAGCTCCTGTAGGCATTAGCTGCCATTAGGACCCTCCACCTCAACTTCATTGTGGGTATCCAGTCACTAAGATGTTCCAGCCCGCTTATGGCTTTGATGGACGGTTTGCTGAAGATGTCGGAGCTGTTAAGGTGCACTTGCCTTTGTTCTCTCATCCTGTCACTGTTTGTAAGCAATTAGCAATGGTGGTCCTTTTTCCAAGGTGGAAGACATTCTTTAATTAGTAAAAAGAATTTTTTCCCCTTTACATTTTAAAAATCTTGTTTCAATTCCCATTCTGCCTCTGAAGAGGAGTGAGGGGTTACAGGGCTGGAGGAGAGTGTGGAGAAAGAAAATTTAACCACCAAATGTGTTTTGGGAACCCACCCCAGCATTTAATTAAAGCCTGCAGCCCTCTGTCAGCCAGAAACGTTACTCCTGGTGAGAGAGGCAGAGAGCCTTTCACTGGCTCTGGAATTATTTGTATAATTCAGCAGCTGTTTTCCTCAGATGCTTACTATACGGGGCTGGGTTATAAAGACGTACGGGTGGAATCACAAGGTTCAGACACTTGTGTTCACTGTTCAGCTGAGAGCCACTTAGGCTGTTCTTGTACAAATGCATTAGATTATGGCTAAGCAGCTTATGGACATAAAAACACATTAGAACTTTACAGTGCTCTATAAATTATAGTTTTGCAGCATTCACAGCCACAATGCTAGGTAATTACATTCATTAATCTACTACTAAGAACACATAAATTTGCCTCCTAAACCGTACTGTATGTGTCAGTGCTCAGCTGGAAGGATGGTTACCCCCCTCCATTTTTCCCATCTCCCCCTTCTCCATTAAGCCAGGTGCAGGATTGTGGGATTCCCTGGTGGAGTTCAACAACCCCTCTGTGGTGTATGTATATGTATGTGCTTGTGGGTGTGGGTGTTGCTGTCAGGCTCCCAGAAGCGAACATGCACATATTTTTTTCTTCTTCATGTTGAACTGTGACCTGCATCTATTTTCTTTCTGAAAACATACAAATATCTCACTGGGGAAGCCAGCAGGGGTAAATCAGCTGAGAGGAGATTAATGATAGACTTAGCAACAACAGCTCTCTCAGGTCTCTCTTTCTCCTCCCTCTTGGGATGGTTAACAGGGTGGCTTTTTAAGTACTTCATCTGTCAAGAGTACTCCTCCATTGTTAATCTTCTCCATTCCAAACTTCCCAGAAGTTTTCCATCCTTCCAGTCCATGGGATAATGCCCTTTTGCCTCTGTGATGTGTTCCCTACCCACCCACTTTTCTTTCTTTCTTGTGAAGTTTTTCTTGTTTGTGTGTCTCATAAATCACAGAAGGTTTAGGAAGACATGAAGACACACTGGAAATTTATATGGTCTGAGTATTTGAAAAGGATTTTAAAGGTAGTTTGTTTGTATTATTTCAAGTTAATAGGCTAAGTGATTTGCTTCTATTTATAAGCAAACAAGCAGACAAACAGAGTAGAGGTCGGGAAACAATGAGCTTCCAACTACAGGGCTTAGACAGTCCTCCAGGCTTCTGATTCCTTCTCACCCTTTAGAGAATGTGAACTGTAAAGCCATGTGGATCTCCATCAGGTCTTCAGACTGCCCAGATGACCTGGGAAAGTTAATTAGTAGGAATAACTTTGGGCCTGGGGTTGTGGCTCCTTTAGTAAAGTGCTTTCCTAAAATGCATAAAGGCCTGGATTCTATAGTAGGTAATTACCAATACGGAGTCAGGTAGAAATATAAGGGTATTTAATAGGGAAAAGCCTTACTTACAGAGCGAACCAGCCAGCCGGTGGTAGTCTGTACAGCAAGAAGCAAAGAGAAACCGAAACCGAAAACGCAGTCCCCCTACTCACTCTGACCACGCCCTCACAAGCCCTCAGGTACTCTTGTAGCCAGCCCCTAAGAAGGCGTGGCTACAGCTTCCCCTACAATTCCCCTTTTAGTCTAAAAGAGGATTAAAACTTAAGAAGATAACTATCTATTTTAACTAAACCCTAAAGTCATAAACAATAGGAAGCTATTCCTAACTAGGTATATACACTATCCTAACTGACAACAATGGGGAAAGGGGGCGTAGCATTTTCCAAGTTACTTCCTGCTGAAATGGGACGATGATAGTCATGTGGGGTCCTGTAGAAAGAAAATGTTAGTATCCAGTCCATGTTAGATGGGATTCACTTGATTGAAGATCTCGCTTGAAATCCTCAACTTGATTGAAGTCAGTACCCGAACCTCTGGCCGGAGTGTCAGCTGAAATGGAGCAAGTTGGATCCAGTGCAGTCGAGGAGCTGTGGCCCATTTTCTTTCCAGGGTGTCCAGGGATTGCTGTCAGGCAGGTCTTCATTGGCTGTGTGGGACTCAAACATAAACAGTTAGCAGAGAAATGTTTGCTTGTGTATGTACACATGCTAGGGAATGCAACCATGAGAGCATAACAATTATGAAAGGGTGTACACCTTGAGAGAAAGATCCAAGAAAAGACAAAGACAGTCCCCAAATTCTTCTTTTATTCTGTATTACATCAATTGGCTTCTTGATACAACACAGAAACACTAAAGCTTAGTTAAATAATGTGCTTGGATTTTAGAGGAGGAAAGCCAAATCCACCTCTAAGTCCAGCATTGGTTTAATTGAATAGGGACTAGGAAATAAAGAGAAATAGAGTTTTTTGAGAGACAGCTGTAAAGTTTACCGTATGGCACATTCCTTCTATTTGATGGTTATAGCTACCTTTTCTTCTTAAGTATCTACCCATGCAGTGTCTTTTGCCTTCTGAAGATGAGTTTTCCTGTGAAGATAAAAGCAAAACACTTCCCTTTCCTTTGGGAGGCTTCTATTTAGTTTATAAGATATACCTTAGTAGAATACCTGTTATTTGTCCTCGTCGAGAGGTTTTTCCTTTTCCAGTCGAATCTTGATCAACTTTGATGGTATCCAAAGTGTTTCTTCTCCTGTAGAAACCAATGCAAAACCCCTACCCCAACGTAATACATGTCCTGGTTTCCATGCAGAGGTTAGTACATCTTTGAAGTATACTGGCTGATTGAGTTCAGCAGTTTTTTCCGTAGTCCAGTGTCTTTCTGCAGCTGTTTGTCCTTTTTCATTGGCATTAAGAAAGTTTAGTGTTAATAAAGCATTATGCAACCTATGTTTGGGGGGTTTAGTCTTCCAAGCTTGTTTGTTGAGCATCTCCTTAAGTGTTCTATTAGATCTCTCAACCACTGCTTGTCCTGTAGGATTGTGTGGTATACCAGTAACATGCTTTATGTTATAATATTTGAAAAATTGTTCCAATTTCGTAGAGACATATGCTGGAGCATTGTCAGTTTTTATTTGTGCAGGTATACCCATAACTGCCATCACCTCTAGCAGGTGTATAATAACAGAATCAGCTTTTTCAGAGTTAAGAGCAGTAGCCCATTGGAACCCTGAGAATGTGTCTATGGTATGATGCACATATTTCAAATTTCCAAACTCTGCAAAGTGAAAGACATCCATCTGCCAAACCTCATTTCTCCGAATGCCCTTAGGATTACAACCTGCTGGCAATGGAGTTTGATTATAAAAGGAACAAGTAGGACAGTTTTTCACTATCTCCTTTGCTTGTTGCCAAGTGATAGAGAAGTCCTTTTTCAAACCTTTGCTATTTACATGATGTTTCTTATGAAATTCTGAGGCTTCTAGCACACTTCCAATTAATAAACGATCAATCTCATCATTGCCTTGTGCTAGTGGGCCAGGCAGACCCGTATGGGATCTGATATGTGTAATATACATAGGATTACTTCTGTTTCTGATAGTTTCCTGTAATTGTAAAAACAGAGAAGTTAATTCTGTATTATCAGGAACAAATTCTGCAGTCTCAATATGTAACACGACTCTCTCTGCATACTGAGAATCAGTAACTATATTAAGAGGTTCTGTAAAATCCTTAAGTACCATGAGAATTGCATATAATTCTGCCTTCTGTACAGATGTATATGGACTTTGAACTACTTTACTTACCTCACCTGCTTTATAACCTGCCTTACCTGATTTGTTGGCATCAGTGTAGAAGGTAAGAACTCCAGAAATGGGAGTTTGTCTTACAATACGTGGAAGAATCCAGACTGTCTTTTTTATGAATTTAATTCTGTCAGTTTTGGGATAGTTGTTGCTAATTGTTCCCAAAAAGTCAGTAAGAGCTATTTGCCAATATTCATTATCTTTCCATAAGGAAGAAATTTCTTCATTAGTTAAAGGTACTATAATTTCTGCTGGATCTTTTCCAGTCAGCTGGCGAAGTCTTAATTTACCCTTTAAAATCAAATCAGAAATCTTTTCTATATATGTCTTTAACTTTTTATTCTGTTTATGTGGCAGAAATATCCATTCCAATATAGTGTCTTCCCTCTGCATCAGAATTCCAGAAGGGTATTCTCTGGATGGCAAGATAACCAGAATACAGTCTAAATTAAGGTTTATCCGATCTACATGTGCATTCAATATTCTGTTTTCTACCCATTGTAACTCTTTTTCTGCCTCATCAGATAATATTCTAGGACTGTTTAGGTCCTTATCACCTTTAAGGGCCATTTTCAAATGCTTTAAGTCATGTCCTTCTACACCAATAATTGTCTGTAATTGAGAAATTTCCCCTAATAATTTCTGAAGAGAATTAAGAGTTTGATACCGATCTCTCCTAATTTGTACCTTTTGAGGTCTGATTCTCTGTAAGTCTATCTTGTAACCTAAATAGTTAATAGAATTTCCTCTTTGTATCTTTTCTGGTGCAATCTGTAATCCCCAACGAGGCAGAACTTCCTTCACCATTTCAAACATACGTTCCAAAGTTTCCTTATTAGAATCTGATAAAAGAATATCATCCATGTAATGATAAACAAGAGATTGTGGAAATTTCTTACGAATTATTCCCAAAGGTTGCTGTACAAAGTGTTGACACAAAGTAGGGCTATTTAGCATTCCTTGTGGCAAAACCCTCCATTGATATCTCCTAACTGGCTGTGAATTATTAAGAGTTGGTACAGTAAATGCAAATTTTTCTCTATCATTTTCCTGTAACGGTATTGTGAAAAAACAGTCTTTTAGATCAATGACTATGATAGGCCATCCTTTAGGTATTAAGGAAGGTAATGGCATTCCAGGTTGCAGAGAGCCCATTGGTTGAATTACCTTATTTATAGCTCTCAGGTCTGTCAGCATTCTCCACTTACCTGACTTCTTTTTGATGACAAATACAGGAGAATTCCAAGGACTGGTAGATTCCTCTATGTGTCCAGCATCTAGCTGTTCCTGTACTAACTTTTCTAAAGCCTCTAGCTTCTCAGAGGTCATAGGCCATTGTCCTACCCAAACTGGTTCATCTGTAAGCCACTTCAATGGCAGGGCCTTTGGCTCCTCTGAAGGTCCATCATTTGTACCTAGTTTCTGTACAGCATGGATGGTTGGTAACCGTTTTCCATAGCGTCTTACCAGATCTTTTTCATAATTTGTATCTGACACTGGAGGAATATTAATCTGAGTATTCCATTGCTGTAAGAGATCACGACCCCAGAGATTTATAGCTATATCTGCCACGTATGGTTTCAGTATCCCTTTCTGTCCTTCCGGTCCAATGCAGACCACTGAGTTAACACTCTGTCGAACTCTAGATAGAGTTCCAATTCCTAAAAATTGTACATTTGCCTCTCTAAGAGGCCATTTCTGAGGCCAAGACTTTTGAGTAATAATAGTTACATCCGCCCCAGTGTCCACTAAGCCAGAAATAACTTTATTATTAATTTTAACTTTTAACTGAGGCCTTTTATCATTAATAGAAGCTTGCCAAAATATGCGTTTCTCATTTTGTCCATTCACACTTGATTCTTCATCACTATTCAAACTACCATCTAGAGCAATATCTTTTTTCACAATATGCAAAGAACTGTCTATTGTTCCTGTGAGAGATTGTCTTCCACTGCTATTGGAAATGACCTGACCTTTCTCGATGTGGGGGACTTCTTGAGGCCCCCCTCGGGGTTTCCCGACCTTAAGGGGTTTCCTTGTATGTCCCTGGTCGATATACATTCATTGGTCCAGTGTCTGCCCTTACAACATCTTCTACACAATCCAGAAGGCAGTGGCCTTCCATATGAGGCATTGTTAGAATGCATTTGTCTACAATTTCTCTTAGTATGTCCCATTTTACCACAGTTGAAACATCTAGGTTCCTGGAGCCTTCGTGGTCTCCAGGGGAAGGCTCTTCCTACCCAAGGTTCTGGTTCATAGTAGTAGTAACCTCTAGCCTCTTGGTATCTATGTTGACCTCTGTAAGGTGCTTCTCCTTGCCAAGCCCTTACATCCTCACCTCTAGACCTTTTAATTTCCTGTTGCCGTTTTAAGCCTTTGGAGATGGCTTCTCCTACCCAAGCTCCAGTATCTTGCACATTATAGTCAATGTTGGCTGCATACAAAACCCATTCTTCTAACGGAGCTGATCTGATCTTTAAAGGCAAAAGTATTCTTTTGCATATAGGGTTTGCATTTTCACAAGCTATTGTATATATAATTGATTGTCTTGTTTTTGGATCTGTTACCTGTAATTCTACTGCCCTAGTTAACCTTTGTAAGAAGTCCTGGAACTGTTCTGTAGGTCCCTGTTCTATTCTGGTATAAGCTTCTAGACGTTCTCCTGGCTCACGAACCTTATCCCAGGCATTTAATGCTGCTTTCCTGCAAAGAGACAGTATATCGTCATCATATTCAGCCTGAACCTGTGGGTCAGCATAAATACCCTGACCAAGAAGCTTATCTAGAGGGGCTTCAAAACCTTCCTTTATGCCCTGACGTTCAAGGAGCTTTGCCTCTTCCCTTACCAATGCCTTCCACTGGATTTGGCATGAATTCTCAAGTACAGCTGCTACCAATCGTTCCCAATCTGTGGGTGTCACCCTGTTAAAGGTTGCCCATGAATGTAATAGCTGTTTTACGTATGGGCTATGGAGACCATATGAGACAACTGATTCTTTAATATTCTTAAGATCCTTCGGCTGTATAGGTTGCCATTCATAAACCATTCGTCCATGAGGGTGTTTCTTAGAAGCTGGCTTTTCTACCATGGTAGCTGGGTACACTAATGGTGTACGAGTAACAACCTTAGAAGAATAGTCACGATACCTGGGTGGAGTAGGTGCCTGGGATTGGAGTGATTCTGCTTCTGAGGCATCCCACTGATCTTTAAGCCTAGCAATGATATCCTTTTGAAAAGTTTCAATCTCCTTAATCATAAAAGATTCCAAGCACGTTAGTGAATCTGTAAATTGCTCTAACTGCTCATCTACACGTTTTTCTAGGTCTTTCATACGATCATCCTTAGACAGCATCTGGATGGCATGGAAACTGCCTTCTAGGTATTGGAGTCTAGATTCCAGGTCATGATTTGCTGATTTTGAGTCCTCAGCAATCGACCGTATGGACCTATGTAATCTGTCAGCCCTGTACTGTAAATTATCTTCCAAACATTCAAATCTAGACTCAAACTTCTGATCTGCTACCTTGGATGCTTCAATGACTGATTGAATGGCATTGTCCAATTCTTCAACCCTATGCTGGGTATTTTGCACCGTTGCATCTAGTTGATGAGTAACATTGCCTATCTGAGTTTCTAGCTGGCTACAGATATTCTTTAGCTGGTCATGGTCTTCTGACAGCCTAGCCTCTAAGGCCTCAGACATGGAGGATCTCTCTGTGTTTATCTTATCATAAATACGCTGTATCTCATCAGACAGCTCTGTCTTTAGTGTATTGGACACAGAGCCAAGCTTATCATCCAATTTCTGTTCCACTTGCTGCACAATTGTGGTCTGACCTAATCTGTTTTCCAAAACCTCATTGCGTAAAGCTGTTATTTCCTGCAAGCAGGTGGTGAGGTTATTTCTGTCCCTGTTCCTGAGTCCTCTGGCTAGTAATACTATTTGTACCAGCAAGCTGACTGCCATGACAGCATATAGGCCAATAATTGGCAAATTAGCATCCTCCTCAAACAGTGAATTCACGTAATAAGCAAAAACATTACCAATTTCAGCAAATGATAAATATTCCGCCATGATTTTACCTGATTTCTACTCCAGATGCAGTAAATATATTTGACCAGCAGGTAGCACAGGCCTTCAGTTATTCCGAGGCGTTTGGCAGCAGTCGGTCAGCAGTGGAGAGCGGTCACAAAAGCGCCTGCGCTTATCTTAGAGAGTATACGGCTTTTCAGCTTTGGCTTTCCCGTTCTGCTGCAAGGGGAAGCCTCTGCTGAAAGCCGAAACTTACTCACCTAGAAACTGGGTGGATGACTGAGCAGCACAGCTGCCGTGGGTCAGCTGCTAGCCTGGAACGCCTGTGGAAAGAAGGTGCTTTCCGGGCCTAGGCGGCGGCCCGATGGAACCCACAGCCTGTCCCAAATGGGGTGTGGGTTTCCAATATCCCGCTTCTGACAACCAGATATAGTAGGTAATTACCAGTACGGAGTCAGGTAGAAATATAAGGGTATTTAATAGGGAAAAGCCTTACTTACAGAGCGAACCAGCCAGCTGGTGGTAGTCTGTACAGCAAGAAGCAAAGAGAAACCGAAACCGAAAACGCAGTCCCCCTACTCACTCTGACCACGCCCTCACAAGCCCTCAGGTACTCTTGTAGCCAGCCCCTAAGAAGGCGTGGCTACAGCTTCCCCTACACATAAAGGCCTGGATTCCATTCCCAGCACCCTATAATGCAGGTATGATAGTGCATGCAAGGTTTCCCAGACCTCCAGGGAGGTCCTGGTAGGAGGATCAGAAGGTTAAGTTCATTTCCTGATACATAGTGAGTTCCAGGCCAACTTGAAATAAAGAAGTCCCTGCTGCCTACCATTCCACAGCCTTAAAAAAAAAAGAAAGTAATAAAACTGTGATCTTGACAGGCATTGCAGTAATTTATTTATTATCTAACAGAGAAGAGATATAGGAGGGACTGGAGATTAACTCAAGGACACAAAGCTGTGAGTGGCAACGTCAGTTATTGCACCTAGATGAACTACCATGAGCACTAACTTGGGGCAGGGCCATAATGAGTAAAGAACAGAGGGAGTGTCTTGGGGAACAGGACAACAGCTGTGAAACTGTCACTTTCCTTAGGATGGCTTATTGATGTGGGATGTTCTTGGAAACATAGCATTTCTTTGCTGTAAAAAGCTATGTCTTTGTGTGTATCAAGCAGCTTTCAGTTGGGAGATGGAGACCAAGTTCTTTCCTTCAGACAGGGTGACTACCTTGTTAAGGAACACAAACACACTTGGGCCATTCCTCAGCATATTCATGGTGCATGGTTTGTTGATGCTGGGAAAGGAAGTGACTACTCATACAGTCAGTACACTAGGGAGGGGATAAGAAAATTGCAGGGTGCTGTCAGCTCAGCATCTTGATTCCAGCCTAGTTTTTCCCCCTGTGGGACAACACAGTTGTCATATTTGATTAGAAGCCAACAGAGCCTGTTGACATCAAGGTAGGGTAGGAGTGTGTCTATGTCATCTGTAGGATGAAGTGTCCTAGCTACAAAATAGAAACTGGACATGAAAATAGAAAGCATTCTTCTAAAATATAGCTTAAATCACAGGCTCAGTTTTTGTCCCCAAACTGATTTTGTGAGCAAACTTTGCATATGCTCAAGTGCACCCCTTCCCAGCCTCAGCAGCCCTGGCCTTTATCATCACAGGTCTTGCAGAGCTGTTCTCCCACACTCACTGTGGTATTGATGTCAGCTTTAATAGCTGTCATATATTGACTTCCCTAATGATGAGGCATGTATGTGAAGCTGCCAGTTCATTCAATGAGTGGTTTGTCTTTCAGAAGCTATGATTGGGTTTTCACCTTTATGAACACACACATACACACACACACACACACACACACACACACACACACACACACACTTACTTGGCTGGTTTTGTGAGGACATTGTTGATGTATCTTCCCAGGATGGGGACGGGTGGGTTGATTTCGAAGCATCTTGGTAACATCTTCCAGTCCTCTTTCCTCATGGAACCAAGGACTGCTGTCATGGCACAAGCTTCCTTGTGAAAATAGGAGGAAATTATATATAATCCATGAGCACAGTTTAAAATATATATTTGTAGACCTGTGTGGATGTATTATTGATAGACTTTAGGGATGGACAGAATGGTGTCTGCGAATGCAACTCCAAACTCCGATAAGTTCAAAGTACTCAGCTATTACAGATGGTTTTCCAAAAGCGACTTTCAATACTTTTAGCAACTCTCTGTGGCTCATGTTTTTGTGTAGCAGTCATTTTCTCAAATCAGACATCCCTATTGCCTATTAGGTAAACATAGAAAGAGCATAGATTATGAGTTAAAAGTATTGACAGCATTTCAAGTGCTATCAGAGAACATTTAATTCAGTTTAATTTTGTGATAAATCTGGAGTTTAATCCTCTGGCTTCCCTGTAATCATGTCTTTATTGATCTTTTCTGAATGACTGCCTGCAGTTTAATAAACTTTGCCATTAACCCAGAGCCTCTGAAGGGAAAGATTGACTCCATTATCAAATCTGATAGAATCAATAAGTATCTAAATATCACAAAATCTATCTGTAGGAAGCCTTAGTATAGACGCAAACCTTGGCTTGTCCCAAGAAACAGGGAGAGAACCTGATCCTGTCTATGCGAGTTAATTGCTTTAGAGTTAGCATCTGGTACTCCCAGGCAAGCTGACACTATATTTTTCCTCTGTCAAGTTACACACTACAAAGTGGAAGGCTGGTCCATCTACTATAATTGCAGAGCCTACTTTATTCTTTTTGCAGATATACCTCAAGGCATTGTTCAGTTTTGTGTCTTGGGTTACTCGGTACATCTTCAATAGTTGTTAGATTATATTTTTTCAGTGCAAACCTGTAGTTCAGTTTTATTTTTACCTATGTGATGTTAAAGGAACGATGTTCTGTCTGTAAAGTCCTGAAATAGAAGACCTGAGGGTAAAGGAGGGGATCAGAAAACAAAACCTGTAGAGTCACAGGTTGGGGCTGTGCTAATAAGCTCCAGGACTTGGAGAAGTTTCTGTGACTATTCTCTATGTGTCTCATTTAGTGATGGGGCATTAGCAGTGTGTGCTGATGGGGAGGGGTGGGGTTAACATTTTGCACTTGTGGGTATTTATAGAAACACTGTCACCCATTAACAATTATAAAGTCACCGCATGACAGTGCTTGGGACTCAGTGTCTTGAGCTTTTGCATACCTGTTTTTTATTTTATTATTAAGGTCAGAAATGCATAATTCTCTGCTAATTTTCACCACTGGAATAAAATGTCAGTTTCAGCACAAAGGCAAAGCCTTTGGTACTTCTGTTTAGATTTGTTTATTGCTGAGTTGACCTGGGAAGATTTCTGTGCTTGACTAGAAGACATAGCCTTTCCATAATTACGTGTGGGCAGGCAAGTAGAGGTGAACGGGATAATTTTGCAAAGTTGTAATCCTAAAGTAGATGTAAAGTTTTCTGGGAGCAAAAGTCTATACTCCTAAAACTTATAAGTAGGTCTATTATGATCCAGAATTTGAGAAAGAACGTAGGTTATAAACCAAAGGAACTTCTAAGCGTGTTGTCAGTCACTGATGGTCTTTCTTTGAGTAGTCGTTTGCTTCCCATGCTTCAGCTCCTTCAGTTATAAAATGACAATGATATTGTCTGCTGCATAAAGTTACAAGGTCTTCAATGAGAGACATAAAAATATTACTTGTTATGAAAAAGCATTTTACTAGTCCTTGCTTTTTATTTAGAAATGGCTAGACTCAGTAAATTCTTATCTGTAACTCTAATTATAGCACAATTAGGGAAAAGGCATGCAAAATTCACCTAGATAAGAGAAATCTGAATTGCTAGAAGGCCTGGGAAACACTACCTGGAAGAAATTCCCAATTCCTGAGCTACAAGCTGCATGTGTTGAGCATTTACTGTGTGATAAATAGCTTCTCCAGGTAATGACCTTAGGGAATTTTAAGAGCATAAGAGGTCCTTTGATAAAGGACCCTAGATTTATAGGTGTGAAATACTTTGCTCTCTCTCCTTCTCCCCCTCCTGCTTTGAAGCCAATCAAAATATATTTGAGAAATGATGCAATAGTGATTCATGGAGTGGGAGCCATCTGCACATTCATCCTCCCTCTTCTCTTCACCCTCCACCTGTGCAACTTCAGTGGTCATAGTTCTGAAAAGTAGGAAGTTACAGAAATTACTTAATAATTGCTTGACAGATGTGGTGGTTAATCTTCATTGTCACTTGACTGGATTTAGAGTCACTCAGGAAACACCATTGAGCATGTCTAGGAGGGAGTTTCCAGATTGGGATAGGAAGACCCACCTGAACATGAGAATAACATGAGGCCATGGGCTGTTGTCCTAGACTGGATTAAAAGTAGAAAAGGAGCTGAGTGCTAGTGTTCATCTTGCTCTGTTTTCTGTTAGTGGATGCCATGTGGCCACCTGCTTCACACTCTTGCCACATAGTGAACTCTGCCTTCAAACCATAAATCATAGTAAACCATTTCTTTCTACAGTGTTTTTGCTGTTGTTACTGTTTGGTATTGGGTCATAGCACCAAGACTAAATTCTGTATAAACCTAACAGAGTTCCTTGAAAAATCTCAGCCATGACAGGACTTTGCTGTTCTAGATACTTCACAGTTCACTATTGAAAACTTTATATTCCCAGCCTCATAGCCAGATTTTTGTCTTTTTAGCAACGCCCATCCTTGTAGAATGAAATCTTACTATGATTTCCCTATCTCTGATGGCTAGTGGTATGGAGTACCTTCTCACATGTCGGATTGGCATCCAAGTGTCTTTCAAAAACAAATGTTTGTTTAGATCCTTTATGGCAATAGTACACTCAGGACCCTAAGTTCCATTCCCAGTATCTTTTAAACTATGTCTATAATCCTAGCACTTGGTAGATAGAGGCAGGAGGGTCAGTTCAGTCATCTTCAACTACATAGTGAATTTAAGACTGGTCCTGGAATACCTACTGTCAAAATAATACAACACAATAGAATCAAACAATCACTAATTGCAGGGCATCACTAAGGTTACACATCTTTTAGATGTGTATTACTTTAGTGGATTAGATTGGAGTGTGCAAAAACCCAGTGGGAATCTGAGTTTTGCTCTCTTGAGGTGGGAAGTCTGACTTTGTCCTCAGAGGTGTTTGAGAATTATGCTGTGTGCCCTTTGTTCCTCTCTGGCTTGCCCTCGTCTCTTTTTTCGTGTGGCCACTTTGGTCCTTTGTATATATTCTTGCCCTTAAGCCCTCACTGATGAGATTTTCTGCCCTTGGTCATGCTGCTCTCAGCTTGCAGAGAGCTGCTTGTTACAGAGGAGTTAATTTTTTTTTAAGGTTTCCTTTTCGTCATGCTGTATTTCTCAGATTATCTGGAGGGACTGTAATCCAATTTTAGGACTCCTTCAGGGCTGAGAGACTAAACTGTTTTAAGCAATAGCATCTGGTTGCCAGGGCCTCAACCACTTTGAGTGTGTTAAGGGCTAAAGGCAGCTAACTCTCAATTATCTATAGGAATGAGAGACTGCTGGTGCTTTCAGTTCACAGCACAAAAATCTCTCTTAAGCTGATAGATGTGTTCTCATCCTATAACTAAGCTTAGGAGAGCTACTTGGTGTCTGCTTTTGTGACTTCTTTCTTCCCTTCCTTTTTCCTCTTTTCTCCCTCTCACCTTCTGCCTCTGCCTCTTTAGCCCCTTTCTCATTCTCTCTTCACTCCCACTGTGATGGTACCACACCTTGAATCAGTGTTCTTTATTTACTGTCCACTCCCACTCTTTCCGTTGCTTCTCATTTTATCCATTCTATTACATGTATGTTTCTTTGTCATTTTAGGTTGCAATCACCTAATGATGTTGGAATTAGTTGTTGTTCCATTGACTATGTGCTCTGTAGACACATAAAATTATGTGTTCAAATCTTTTACCAAAGTAAAAAGTGTAATTAATTTCTTTGTATTTTGAGTACAAACTTTAATCAGAGAAACATTTTGGAAATGCTTACATGTAATACTGCAAATCTTCATGTTTTAATAGTGGTCACATACAGTGTGTGTGTGTGTGTGTGTGTGTGTGTGTGTGTGTGTGTGTGTGTGTGTTGGGAGTGGTATGTGCCCAAGAGGTCAGGTGCCTGTGGGGGCCAGAAGAGGACTTTGGCTATCGTGGAGTTGGAGTCACAGGTGGCTGTGAACCACCCAGTACGCGTGCTGGGAACCAAACTGGACACTACAGAAGAGCAGTACACACACTCAGCCCTGTGCAATTTTTACAGCCTTCAAAATGCCCTTTGAAGAAAAGAAGTTTTAATTTTTGATTTGTCAATTTATTTTTGTGTGGATGGTAATTTTGGTACCACAACAAAGACATCTTTGTCTAACTTGAGGTTATATGAATTTTTATATGATATTTACCTTCAGAAATTATCTAATTTTGAGTTTTTAAATAATTATACAGAGGCAATTTTTCCACTCAGATCAAGGTATGGAATAAAACTATTTGCATGCAGTTAATGCATTTCACCACCATTTGCTGAAAGGACTATTATTACCAAGGCTGCAGAACTGGCTCAGCAGCTAAGATCACTTGCTGCTCTTCCAGGGACCTGAATTTGGTTCCCAGCATCCATATTGGGTAGCTTACAGCTACCTGTCATTGTAGTTCCATTAGATCCAGTGTCGTCTTCTGGCCTAGCAAGGCACTGCACAAATACAGCATCTACTCACACACACATACGTATATATATTAAACATTGAAAGACTTCTCTATAGAATCACATTTGTGGTGGAGTGTGGAAGCACATGTCTTTAATTCCAGCACTTGGGAGGAAAAGGCAGGCAGATAGATCTCTGTGAGTGTAAGGCCAGCCTGGTTTACAGGGTTCCAGGACAGCTAGGACTGTTACACAGAGAAATGCTGTCTCGAAAACAGAAACAACAAAAGAATCACATTTGTCTTCTTTTCTATTGATTCGTGTCTTTAGCCTTATGTACAGCCAGGTAATGCACTTTTGTGTAATGTGAACGGTGGCAGTGCCTAGTCCTCACCTAACCCCCAATAAATATTCATAGATGACTCTCCTGCTGTGATTGAGCAGCTTTGGTTTGGGAGTCTTGTTTGGCATTCCCAACAGATGACAAAGTATATAGCAAGTACCAAATTTATTGATTTGGGGGCTGAGGAGATTTGTGCATGCATGAATGCTTATGTATGTATGTGTGCATATGCACATGTGTGTGTGGGCATGTGGAGTCCAGAAATTGACAAAAATGTCTTCCTTGATTACATGAAGATGTTGTACATTGAGGCAGGGCTTTCTGACTTAACCCTAGATCTTGTGGATGCATGTAGTATAACTAATCACTGTATATCCAAGGATCCCATCTCTCTGCCACCTGAATGCTGGCATTTATATGGGTGCTAGGAATTTGAACTCTCATGCTTGCCCCATCGACATTTATCTACAGGTTCCTCTCTTGGTCCCCTGATTTAAAAAAAAAATACAATATGAATATTTAAAGTCTCTCTCTCTCTCTCTCTCTCTCTCTCTCTCTCTCTCTCTCTCTCTGTCTGTCTGTCTGTGTGTGTGTGTGTGTGTGTTTGCACAGGCTCACATTTAGACATTGAGCTCCTGATGTTCCTGTCTCCGCCTAGCAAGTATTGAGATTACACGTGTGTGCCACTGTATATGGCTGAGATTGGTTTTTAAATACTGTATTGGATATTTAAAATATTTTTCTGCACATATCCATTCACTAAAATATGGAGGCCCTGAGCATCTGTTCATTAACTTTATCTGTTTAAAACGCCAAAGTGGAGAGTAATGTGAATATAGTGACATAGAATTATGAAAGCACTGAACTTTAATAAAAAAACGTTTTCACTTATCATATTAGACCAATGCAGCTCTTTAGCCCAGGTATATTGATGGAATAAATAATTGCCAAAGCCATTCAGAAAACAAGAATAATGTCTCTTAGTAAACCAACCAAAGACCCAACAGACTAAAATAGTGGGAAATACCCATTAATGTCATTTGATGGTGATTGGAAGGTCCTCTCTTCATTTTTCTCCACTTCTTTGTTCACTGTCCTACTTAGGTATAATTGTCAACTTAACCCAGTGTAGTCACCTGAGAGAAGCTTCTGTTGAGGAATTTCCTAGATCAAATTGGCCTGTGTGCATAATGTGGGAGGTTGTCTTGATTTGTAAGTGATTTAGGTGGGCTCAGGCCCCCTTGGGGTAGTTGTGTTCCTAGGCTGAATAAGGAAGTAAACTAAGCATGAACCTGTGATGGAGTCAGCCGGCTTTGTTCCTCCATGGTTCTTACTTTCAATTCATGCCTTGACTTCCCTCAGTGGTGAACTGCAACCTGGAAGTGTAAAGCCAAATACCACCCACCCCCTTTAACTTGCTTTTGTCTTGGTGTATGTCACAGCAACAGAAAGGAAACTAGAACAGTACTGGAGATCAAGTGTCTCAGCATATGTTCTGTTTGAACTCTCCTTCACCTCCATATGGGCCCACACTTGGACTCACAGCCATTCTGCCAGCTATGGACTGTCCTCAGATTAATGAGATTGGAAACATCAGACAGAGACCCTTTCCAAAACCCATTTTCTGCAAAGCAGGCAAATTGTGCCCTTATTTCCCTTCATCTCTACTTCATCTGTAATCAGCAAATGGGGCCCCTCAGCCTGCATTGTGTTTTCTGTGCAATCTTTTAGCCTCCATGAGTTTGCACAACACTGAACCTTCTCATTTTGAAATTCAGGAGTAGCAGAGGAAGCCTTGGGCAGAAGATTGTAATTTGGGAGAAGGGGAAGTCAAGAAGATCACCTGTTCTGAAGAGGGCTGGCACAGAAGGAAATTGCTTTGCTTCATCAGTGTCTGAGCCTCTGAATGGATGTGCTCCTGTCATCCTGCCCTCCATCTCCGGTGGCCTAAAAATCACATAATTTCAAACATTCACAGAACTGATTCCTTTGTGCATGGATGGTCCACTTACCCCCTCTATTGCCAGCAGATGTGTCTAAATCTTTCTACTTCACAGCCAGGCTTTGGCTTCTGTGTGGGTGTCTGGGAATGAGTGAATACCCTGAAGCATATTTATCAGACTTTTCGCTTTCAGCCTCCTCCCAGGGTTTGCCCCAGGTGGGGCAGATTTATCCTTGGCTTCATAGGTTCTTAGTCTGAGCCTGAGAATTAAATTGTCCTAAAATAGAATAGAGAACGGCATATATTTTGCATATAAACGGCATCCACTAAAGGAAAATAAAAAGCCTTGAAGGAGGAACCAAGCATGGGGACACTTGGCTGTAATCCCAGCACATAAGAAGTAGAAACAGGAGGATCGTGAGTCAGGGCCACCCTTGGTGGCACAGCAAGGTTCAAGCCAGCCTGGGATAATTGAGACAGTCTCAAAACAACAACAGTAACAACAAAAACCCTTAAAACGTGACACAACCTCTGGATGCTTACTTAGTGGCTAAATAGAGGTGGCCGTTTTAGAGACATATCCAAAATCTTGGGGTATTAAAGAGCTTCAGAGGTATTTACCCCAGATGTATTCGTGCATATTTTTTCTGGGCTATAACTGAATGTCTGAATTTACCCATTTCTGAATTCCTGCTCTCCCACTCTAGGCCAGGCATCTCACACTCATCATTTCTTACTTCCCCCTGTGGGGATGTTTCTCTTTCATTGGCTAAGCGAGGGCAGAGTGTCCCTCTTGAATCTGCTGATTTTCAAGTACCTTTAGTTTACAATAATCCTTCTGCCAAGTGGCATGTTTTCAAGTGGCATGTGCTGCCACCTTTCATTCATTTGCTAAATGCTTCCCTTGCAGAATGAGGAGTGTAGTCATTTCGTAAAAGCACTGCAGGTAATTCTGATGGACTGTCTCCCTCGGCAACCGCTTGCCTAGTCAACTAACGAATTAACAAGCCTTTGAAATTGCTGCTCATTGATCCCAAACTGTTCTTTTATAATCTGGATTGCTTCCCTCCTTGCAACAGAAGTGTTCAGAGTAGCCATGTTTCTTTAAGGATTTTTTAAAATTAATTGCAACTGATTCCTTGATGTTAGGTTGATGTATACACATTCGCCCATGCATGAAGTTATCCATTTGTTCTGAATATTGATAGTTTTATATTTTATTTTATTGATTGACATACAATTAACCTTTTTGTGGTTTTTGTAATCGGCTTTTCTATGTGTATGACCATAGGAGATCACTGGGTGGGTGTCATTCTTCATTTACCAGGGTTCTTTAGAGGAACAGAACTTAGAGAATCAATTAATTTCTCTCTCTCTCTCTTTCTCTCTCTCTCTATATATATATGTGTGTGTGTGTGTGTGTGTGTGTGTGTGTGTGTGTGTGTGTGTGTGTGTGTGTATGCATGCAATTTATTAAAATGGCTTACATCTGTGTTCCAGCTAGTTCATCAATGGCCATCTACTAATGGAAGGTTCAAGAATCCAGAAGTTGTTCAATCCGAAAAGCTTGATGCCTCAGGTGGTTTTCAGTATGTGTTTTCTGAAGAAGTGGCCTCTCTCATGCTCGAGAAGGAATGACTTGCTTGTAGTGTGATGCTTTACTCTCTTGGTTTTTTTTGAGGAGCCCTCCATGCAGCTCCCAAATAAACCATACATGGATGCCTGTTCTTAGTTAAGAATGCCCAGCCTTAACCTGGATTGTTTCTTTCCATCATTTCTTCACTTAAATTATCCCATCTACCTTTTCTCTCTGGGCTTTTATCTTCTTATTTCTGCATATTTTAATTTTCTTCTTTCTTTCTTCCTGACTGGCTGGCTGTCTCCTGAACTCCTCCTCTCCTTGTTCTGTTGCTCTTCTTCCTGGTTTCCTCATTCTGTTTATACTGTCTGCCTGCCAGCCCCGCCTATCCTTGCTCTTGCCTCACTATTGGCCATTCGGCTCTTTTTTTAGGACCATCAAGTGTTTTAGACAAGGAAAGATTCACAGCTTCACAGATTTAAAACAAATGCAGTGTAAAAAAAAAAAAAGTCCCACATCTTTACATCTTTAAACAAATGTTCCACAGCATAAACAAATGTAACACCTTGAAATAATATTCTACAACACTTTCCTATGACAGGGTAGGCAGTCAAAGAGCAGGCACTTCCTTCTTCCATGTACTTTACATAGGCTGCCACCAGAAGGCATGGCCCACAGTTAAGCTGAATCTTCACAACTCAAAAGATCCAATTTTAGGATGAATCTCCCACTTCAAGTGGTTCAATCAAGAAAAATCTCTCACAGGTATTCCCAGCTGCTTGGGTTTTACCTAATTCAAGATGTAGTCTTGTTGACAACCAGGAATAGCCATCACATTTGCTCTTTCACTCTACAACTTATTTCCTTGAGGCAGGGCCTCTCACTGAATTTGGAGCTAGTGTGTGGATCCTCCTTCATCTGTCTTGCCCACAGCACTGGGGTTAGAAGCTGGTATGCCTCCACACTCAGCTTTCTAGCTAAGTGCTGGGGAGTAGGATGTAGGTCCTCATGCTTGTATAGCAAGTGATCCATCTCCTTTTCCTCTTGTGTTTGGTTCTCTTATTTATATGGGGCAGATTTTATATTTCCTAAGATAATTGGACATTTAGTAATCAGCCAGTAAATGTTTATAGATAGAGTGAACAAATAGTTTCCTGGTTTAGTCGAGATTTCAATAAAGAGATTGTATAGTCCTAAATTTTGTATATAGAAAAGTAGCATCTCTAGTGTCTGAAAGCATAGGCTTCTTATATTATGAAAAACAATTTTTAAAACATGTCAGTTCCTTTTGGCTACATGGACACAGATTGTTTTCCCTCTTGCCTCCACTCCCCAGAGTAGAGATTCACAGTCTTAATTGAAGGAAAGGTGATTGTACTGCTGTTTCTAGGACATTATCAGGTCTCTGGGAAGCTAATGTTCCAGCATGGGGTCCATCAGGTCTCTGGGAAGCTGTTCTGCAGAGTCATGAAAATGCCTTGATTAATATGTTACAGGAAAATAAAATGGATTTGAAAAATTATAGCATAATATCAAATATTAATTCATATTTATGGAATTGGACATAATTTTCAGTACACTTCTGGAGGCACCTTCAGTATGAGTGGAAGCTTGGTCTCCCAAGAAACCAAATGTATGAGGCAAATTAATTCTTATTTATTTAAGATAGGGTCTCTTGGAACCCTGGCTACAGCTCACTGTGTATCTGAGGATGACCTTGAATTTCTGATCCTGCTGCTTCACCTCCCAAGTGCTAGGATTATAGACATGCACTGTCGATCCCAGCTTTATGTGGTACTAAGAATGGAGCCCAGTTCCTCATTCATTGTTGCCAAGTGCTCTGTCAGCTCACCTATACCCATAATGCAATATTCTGCTGGATATTTTAACTCCTTGGATTTTTGTATATAGGAAGAAAATTTTAACTACTGGCTGTTTACCTGGCTTATTTTGAAGCAGTTGATTACTGGAGCCAGTTGTCCAATGTTGTGCTTTTTCTTCTTTCAAGAGGTTATGGTAACACTTTATTGTCCTTTCACAGGGTGTCCTTTTTGATTCAGATCCAGGCCATTCACAGGACAGTCCTACAGCCTATGTGTCCATTTGCTCTCTTTTCTTTATTTCTTGACTGCTCCAGTCAGTTCTAAGTCTCGGGAGCTGTGCTTATAACTGTAATCCCAGAACTTTGAGGGCAAAGAGAGGAGGAGCCCTATGGTTTGCTGGTCAACCAGCCTAGCTGAATAAGCAAACCCTGGCCAATGAGAAACTTTCTCATAAACAAGGAGAGCAATTGGAAAACACACCAGAGATTTACTTTTGGCTTGCGCACGTGCGTGTGCGTGTGTGTGCGCGCGCGCGCGCGCGTGTGTGTGTGTGTGTGTGTGTGTGTGTGCTCGCGCGCGCACGCACACGCACACGCACGCACGTACACACACACACACACACACACACACACACACCTATACCTTCATATTCGCACAAAGCATCCATAAGCACAAAGGAATAAAATCAACATATTTGTGGCATCATGTGTGATTCAGGAAATTTGATCACTATTTCTGTATCCATCCCTCCGTTCTAACCTTATTTAGCTGTCTTTAGGCTGTCCTTAGATACTCATGTAACCACCACTTCCTTTTTTTTTCTTCTTTTCTGCAGAAAGATGTAGCAGTTAAGCCTCAGGAACGAGTGGAGAAGCGGCAGACTCCCCTGACCAAGAAGAAACGAGAAGCTCTTACCAATGGCTTGTCTTTTCACTCCAAGAAGAGCCGGCTCAGCCACTCACACCATTACAGCTCGGATCGAGAAAATGACCGAAACCTCTGCCAGCACCTTGGGAAGAGAAAGAAGTTGCCTAAGGGACTCAGACAGGTGAGCAAGCCTGGTTTATTCTTTCCTAGGACCTTCTCTTCCCTCTTGCGTCTCTGTAGTTCTCAATGGGGGACAAATTCCTTAATATGATAATGTGGTAATTGATTTGGAAAGTTGTATGCTTGATTCTAAATAATAGGATCACACTCTAGATGTGTTCTCTGTATTTGACTAACACTCACCACTGTCACTTTCATTTCAACGTTTGCCTTGCATCAGAGCTCCATGTAGTACTGCTGGTACAGAGAGTTGGCTACATGATGGAGATGGCCTGGTTTCTATAGAGATGTTTATGGTGAGGACAGATGGCTTGGGGAAATCGATTATAGCTATTGTACATCGCAGGGTTCTGGTGTGCTAAAAATGGTGGTCTGTGTGTTAGCAGGGGCTCATATACAATTCATATTGTGGCATTTGGGAGGGCTGTGGCACTGCAGTGTGCTCACCTCTGTGCAACCATTGCTTTCCACAAACATAAAACTCAGGATGGTCTTTGTAACTGTTTGAACAGAAGTTTTGTTGAGGGGGTGGTCTATGGCATTTGAATAATTAGCTTGCATTGACCCACAAGCAAATAACAGTGCTTTGCATTTGAGGAGCCTTTCTGCCTTTTGTGGACATCCCTATGTGAAATGGATTGATACTGAGAAACAAAGTTGTCCAGAGCAGTTTGTCTTCACATATTTCTTTTGTACTTGTAGAGTTACTTGCATCGTGAGTGCGTTTTGTTTGTTTTTAGGAACACTATTGTGTGGCACTGACTGTCACTTCAAAGGAGCTGAGATGGGAGTTGTTGTAGTTGAAAGAACAGGTGCTATGCAGTCCATTTCTAGTTTGCAGAGATTTCTCTGTAGAGTATAAGATCTGAGATCACAGAAAACAGTGGTTCTAAAACGTCACAGATCATTACAACCACATCATGCACTGCAGTAAACACAAATCCCCTGCCTCTGCCTGTGAGCTAATGCTGTCTTTACTGTAAGACATTTACGGCTTGACCACAGTCAGGCTGGCTTGGAAGTCACTTGTGTAAAACTTCAGAAGTGTGTGGGAGTGATGATGCTCAGTTAGCGGTTTGGAAAGAGGTTAGAATGGGCTGCTTGGTGTCATAAAAGGAATGAACGACATTCCTGTGTAGAGACATGGAGAGTGATGGGTGTCAGTGAAAACACAGAAGGCCTGTATCGTAACGTTCTCAGTTATGACCCAAGGCACCACCAAACTCACTTGTCAGTAGTGTCATTTATCTATAGTTACACCATCTGCAGTAACTGTGCTACAGACCTTCTGTCCCACGCGCTGTATGTTCTCGCCGGCAAGAAATACACGCAGGACACTCGAATCCTTCTGCAGACAAGCTTTAATGCATCTTGAGAGTTGGGAGAGCATAAGCTTACCAGAGCGGAGACCCTGAACCAAGAATCCCATTCCTTAATAAAGGCTGGCAAGCCGCCTGGGACATGTTACCCTATGAATGGCTTCAGCTCCTCAGGCCAAATGAGCCACGGGATAGGCAGAGATCAAAGGAATGGAGATTACCCAGCGCCTGTGAAGTAATTTACATTTTGGTGTCTTCAGGCACCATTATTGTAATGGAGAATGCAGGAAACGGCTCCCTACAGCCTTCAGTGTATGTAGCTAGCAAGTCATGTAGTAACCCTGCCTTGTGGGTAATTACCAAGTGTACTTTAGAAAGATGGAAACTGGGGCTGTAAGAGATGAAGTAGCTCATCAGAGAACACATTGCCATGTGTGATTTAGACACGAACCTCCTAGCCCCATAGTTTGCTCCATATCCTCTGTATTATGTTCTCTTTGTTTGATGTGAGGGTTAGACATAGAAGAAAACTTTAGAGCATAGGATGGAGAGAGGATGACCTATGAATATTTCTAGAAGCAACACGATCAAACAGCATACTTGGTCTTGGAAGCTGCTCCTGTGAAGTCATAAGATGAATCAGAATAACCTGTGCTTGAAGCAGCAGCAGCAGCAGTAGCACAGAGTTGGAAAGCTAGATAGTAACCGAAGTTAAATGGAGACTGTGTGTGTGTGTGTGTGTGTGTGTGTGTGTGTGTGTGTGTGTGTGTGTGTGTGTGTGTGTGTGTGTGTAGTAGCAGTGGACACAGAGAAGATTGGGGTCCATAATCACCAGTGGAGAGAGGCCACAATATTGCTACCTCTATCCCAGACCCTCTTGCCTTCCCAACATGATGTAGGGCTGCTTCTGACCCTGTCAGGCTAGACCACTTTACTTCCATGTAGAGGCCAAGTGGTATGTCTTCCACACTGACCTGTATCTTACTTTTCTTTCACTGGTCATAAAGTTCTCCTTGTGATTTTTGTGAAACCTGGGGTTTCGGGGTTCATTTCTGAAAACATTAGTGATCACTACAGAAGACTTGGGCTCATGTGTCTGGATTTTGACTGACTTTTGTTCTTAATGGCCAAGTGATACTTTTGGTATTCATTGTATTTGAAGTCAAAGCTTTTGTTGTTTGATACTTGATTAGCACATACTTACTTTGCAAATAAAAAGAAAGAATACTACCTTTCACCTATAATTCCAAAGAATTACATGTCCTTTCTTGATGCTTGAATGTACTAGGTTGTCACTAAATCTGTTTATATTAAGAGAAAGTAGAGTTCATAACTGAAGTAAGAGCATAATACTTGTTATTGGTAATAATCTTAGCATGATACTTGTTATTGATAAATAATCTCTTCTGCTGCCTTCCTGGAAAATAAAATTCCTGAAGTAGGTTTCTTAAGATATTTCTTCTGAGCCTTGTGATTATTTAAATTCACCAATAATGTGGTCAAATAGAATGTTAGAGATCTGTGAAGGAGACCATAATGGGCCAAAGGAAGGCAACTTGTTTTAGTGTATGTGTGTGTATTTGAGTAATGTCTCAATGAAGACATTTAAGTGGCAGGAAGAAACATTTGTAGGATAACGTATCATCTCTTGTGTAAACATTGATTGGTAAATGGTAAGACACTATATTTAGAATTCTAGGACTAGATGAAGGTCTTAGCTAAAGGCCCTTGCTGCCAACCCCAATGACTTATGTTTAATCCTTGGGAATCACATGGTAGAAGGAAAACAACCAACTCCAGCAAGTACACAGACTCATACAAGACACACACACACACACACACACACACACACACACACACACACACTGTAATTAAAACACTTTAGAAAGAATGATAGGTGGGATTGCTTTTGTATTGTGATAAACCAGTATATATCACAGTCCCTTTTTCTGTCCTTTGACTCCTAGCAGGTAGAGTAACTGAATCTGACTGTCTCAGCTGGGTGGGTTCTTCTGAGTGAGCCTTGAGGAGAGTTTTTAAATTAATAGATTGTCTTTTAGTGTCTCTGGCTGAGGGAGTTACAGTGTCAAGACTGATAGATGACAATGGGCATGAGAAGAGAGGACTTAGTCTTCCTTCTTGACACGAGGAAAGTGAATTAACTTTGCATTCTATTAGGGTGGTGCTTCCTGAGCAGGCAACTTAATACATGGCTTTTCTGTTATTATGGAAGACATTACTCTTTAGTAGAAAGGAAATAATAGGATTTTTTCCTGAGAGTCTGTTTAAGGCAACTAATCTTTTCACTCTTAGAGTGCAATTATATACTTTTAAGAGAGAAGGGGAAAACGGTGTAGTTCTATAACCAAATTGCTTTTCCTTCCCATGTCTGATTATAAAAACACGGCTCCTATGGTATGTTTCAATTCTGTCAAAAGAAAGTGTTTTAATTGGCACTTAGCTTATTTGCTGGATTATGTTTTTAAGGATAAATACATACTGTCTTAGAAGAGAGCTGATCATTAACTGCATTGCCAAATGGTTTTGGATTTGAACAACACTGTCCCCAGTTCTCAAAAGACCAGAAAAATAAATCTGATCAAAGGAGTAAATTGCTATGACACAAAATAGTGAATGTCTCTGTGACCTGCTGGTTTGAAAACTTTCTATAGTATCTCCACAAACCTAGAGACTACTAGTAAATAGACAGAATTGCATATAAATATGGCTGGGAATTTGCTGAAGTCTCAGGTGAGGTCCCATTACCCTCCTTACTCCTTCCCTTTATGAAGGAATGTTAGTAGTCTACAGGTCACATCATGGTGTACAAACAGGCATAGCCAGTCTCATGGAGATTGTGGTGATTTGGTTTGCAGGCTAGCACATTATAATACTTATCTTAGATGTTTCTTCTGTGTAGAGCTGTTGAGTACTTCCAGTGTGAGCAGACATTGGAAGTGTTAGCTTTGACTGGTGATGACACAGGGGATGTGGTTTACTCCTGCTTTGACTTGGGTGAATATGGAGCAGAAACAGTAGTACTTCACCATAGGACCTTCTTTCTTTAATTGGGAAACTGTGTCACACTGTAACCACCAAGCAGTATAAAACCATGTCTTTCCTAACCCTCTATCCAGATTATGACTTGTCACGGAAGATTTGGGAAAACTTAACCCTTTCATGAGCATTAAGGAAACTTTGATTTTTCTGCATTATATATGTCTTAACTTCTAAACTGTAGAAATTTCTGCTTTCAAAATTTAATATGCTGTAGCTTAAAAGCACAGCGAAGACAAAGGTGTTTTAAAAATAATGTAGTCATGATGAAATGTTGATGAAAATTGGGAGAACTCTGAGTTAGCTTCAATTGGAGTTCTAAATTTGTGTTTAATCGTGTTGTTTGTCCTTTCAAATATGAACTGTGCTGGAGGAAGTAGTCTAAAGCATGCAAGAGGCCATCATTTGGTTATATGAATATGTTCATGCATGAATGCATGCATGTGTGATGCATATGGGTATGCACAGATACATGCATTGATCGCTGCAAGCATATGTAGAGGCCAGAGGACAATTTCAGGTATCATTCCTCAGGAGAAACTGCTGTCTTTTCTCTCTGAGACAGGATATTTCTGGCTAGGAGCTTGATAATTCAGCTAGACTGGCTGTAATAGGGGTGATGGAGTTTTTTGTCAGGACAGTTATGTTCCCTGGCATGAACAAAAATTGAATGACGAGAAAAGACAGAAGATCAAAACATGGATAAAGGAAAAGTAACAGATTTATTCTTTGAGAACGGAAGAAGCCTACGGTTGAAAGCCCATTAAACATAAGATGCTTTGAGTCATTTATAAGGGCCCTGAGCCCCCCTTTGCCATATTGTCCTGTCTAGCTACCCACCCCTATGCCTTTTTGACATTTCTCATAGAAGCATCTTTTGGGAACAATAAACTGCAGTCTCAGGGATTTTGCCTAGTTTTCCTCACATACCTATGTTCCTGGGTACTCTGGTTTATCCGTTCTACTCTCACCATTTATCACACTGGGAGGGGAATAACCTCTCTAGCTGCTTCTTGGCTGTGGTAGGGGCATGGAATCTGCCCAGTGTGTCTAAGAGAGAGAGGGGACTCTATAAGCCAGTTTCCTGTGTTGCGTTCAGGGTACTGTGACAGAATTCTTGCAGGCAGTGCATCTGGAGCCCCATCTGTAGGCCCCTCTGTAGAAGCAGAGAGGAAGTAGGAGTAGAGGAAAGTATTAGAGGCTACCTTAGCATAACCACAATCTGCCTTCCTTTCCCATGAAAGTTCACTGTAGTAATAGTCATTCCAAGGTTGATCCCAAGAGTGATCTGTTTTTAGGCACTTGAGACTGTTGGAGTTTATATAGTCAATGTGAGATCTCACCCAGATGGCTTCTAGTGAGGGACAGAAGGAATTCAAGCATCATTTGAAAATAGTAGTGGGCCTGTCTCTCTTTCCTGCAGGTAGACACTGCAATGTTGGAATTGAGGCAAGTTCATGATATTCTGTGTCTGGCAATCATTTTCTCATTCATCACAAAGTAAAATCATTTAATGAAAATTAGTTGTCAGAATAATCTTTCATGTATTATTGTCTAATATCTAGGGAGTGTGATCCTTTAAACTGTTAAAGAAACACCAAACATGTTCTTCTTTAGTCCTATTTTTCCAGACTATTTAAAACAAACAGGTAGCCATCATTAATCACATTTGTTTTTCTTTCTTTCTTTCTTTCTTTCTTTCTTTCTTTCTTTCTTTCTTTCTTTCTTTCTTTCTTTCTTATTGAGGTCACCTGAGGATCTGGTCCACACGATCAAATTGGGCTTGACAGGAACTTCTGTCTCCTTTTGCCTGCCTTTTAACAGTTGTTCCTTCTATGTGAGGAAATTCAAAGGCCTCACTTGGCCGTGGTTTGGCTGGAATTCATAGAGGGAAATTTTCTTCTGTATTGACCCTCCTCTTTGTAGACTAGGCACTGGTTAAAGCTCACCAGGTAGGGTCTCCATGGCCTCTCTGAACAAGAAAACAAATGGCTCTCCACTGTTACAGTACGTTTTGAGAGATGTCCCATAGTCTCCTATGACCAACATGACTTTGGAGGACCAGGGATAATTCTCCCTTTTAATCCTGGTGACAATCTTAGTATAGCTTCTAAATATAGTTATTGAAAATCAGAAGGTTAGGTATACCAGTGTGGTACTCAACTACTGTATAACTTGGGCAAAAACCAATCCATTAAGCTTTGATTTTGTTCTTTAAGCCCTCTTTGTAATTATGATGGTGAGTAGACCAATATCTCTTCTGTTTTGAGAGATTTTACATCAGAGTATTGAACTGTGATCTTTTACATACCTTACTCAGACATTTGTAACTTGCTTAAGCTTTCCAGCCTTCTTTTTCAAATTCTTGATAATCATACAACGATCTTATGAAATAGAGTAATAGTAACAAATCCATAGTCAGTGAGCCTCGCCTTGATGGTCTTTTACAAGCTGGTGCAAATGATGCCATGGCAGTTGTTTGGCTTGGAAGATAGTGTTGCATAGCACCACCTTAAACAAAGAAATTTGAATCTAAATTGTATACATTATAAGTTAATACATACTGTTAAAACTGTGGGACTTAGAAATTTCTGGTAACCTGGTATCCGGTTTGGTAGGAGCTTTTTCCCCTGTATTGGAAAAAATACTACAAAAGAATGAAACATGGTAGATTGCTTGTTTGACATTGCAAATTGTAAACTGCAGACATATGACTGATTCTAAGAGCAAGGGTTGATTATGGTACCTATCTTTACAATCAGAGATGTTATTAGAGATTTCCAATGTATTTGCTTTAACTCTTTGTGCAAGTATTACATGTTGGCCTCACCTGGAGAGAAGGGTAGTGTTGGTGCATCAAGGCGAAGTGAATGAGCCTTCTGATGTATTTCCTCCCCTCCTCCTGGTGGAGCAGCATTTCCAGAGAGTGCCTTTTTCTCTGGGACTGCTACCCAGATTTGCCCATTATTTTAGTATGGCTAACACTCTCTCGGGAGCACCCTGTGATATTAGTTATTGTAGAAATTATTTTACAAAGGAAAACTTATAATGGAAAACTTAGATTAAACAAATCTAGTTCAAGCCACATTTCTGAAGACCTGCTAATTAGTTTTGAGTGAAAATCTAGGCCAAAACCCACACAGGTATTTATACAGCGTGACTGCAGAGCCAACAGAAGTCTGGAAACAGGAGTGTTTGAAACAGGGATGTAATTTGGGATTGAAGTTTCATAATGAAAGGACATATGAACTTTGCTATGTGCTCTTTCATAAATTTGCTGTAATAGCTAAGTGCCTGGAGGTACCTGGAGCGACTGTTAAGAAATATGAGCTGCAGTTAAACCATTTTAACTCATGCTTCAGAATCTCATTTAAAACGTTAATTGGGATTTCATTTGCTTTTCAAAAATCAAGGAATGAGCTCTCTGGCTAGGGAAGCAGGTAGGGTAAATGCATATCTTCACTTCTCCTTCTACTCCAAGTCTAGTCCTCCAATTTTATTCCCATCTATGCAACAGAAGACCTGCTGTAGCCTCCCTTCCCCATCTCCAGTGGGTCACACAGATCTTCCTCTCCAAACTTCCCTCCTATTATTGCTTTATCTCAACTCCCAGCTCCTTGCTCTTGGCTCCTGGCTCCTGGCTCCTGGTTCCTGGCTCTAGCTCTATGCTTCAGCAGGAACCCACAGGCTTCCCTGGCCCTGGAAGGTATTCAACTCTTCCTCCATTCCTCCAAGTCTAAATCCCAGTCTCATCTCCAGATCTGTAGCCGGCCTTGTGCTGTGGCCTCTCCTCACTCTCTGCCCCCATTCCCAGAGGTCTAACTAAGCCTATCCTGCTGGAACACCTGGCTTCCCCCTTCCTAAAAATACCCTCCCCCAGCCCTTCCCCATTCCTAAATGTCAGCTCCCAATAACAGAAACACTCAGTGTATATCTGTTTTTCTAGAATTCTTAGTAGCCACAGGCATCAGGACCCCAGAAAGAATTCCTAAACAGAAGCCAAGGAACAAAACACCCACCTGGCAGACACAAGACCAAATTTCAGCACCTAGAATTATAATTTTCAGTACCAGATGCCTATATGTCAGTGTAAAAATGCAATCAATAGCAGCCAGGATAATATGTGTCTACTAGAGCCTAGCAGCTCAATCATAGATGGCTCCAACATAGGCGAAGCACAAGAAAAAGACCTTAAACAGTCTTTATGAATATGATAGAGGGCCTTAAAGAGAAAATGACTGAATCCCTTAAAGAAATCAACGAACACACAAACAATGGAAGGAAATGAAGCTGTTTAAGACCTGGAAGTGGAAATTAAGTCAATAAAGAAAACTCAAACTAAGGAAATCTGAACATAAAAAATTTTGGAACTTGAACAGGTGGTTGACAAAGGTAGGGTCCAGTATAACTCTTTTGGTTTAAAACTGCATTTTGGGAGCTGCTCCATAGTTGAAGTTACAAATTGTTCTGCTGTTTTGGAGGAACACACCACACCACACACCACACCACACACACACACACACACACACACACACACACACACACACACACACACACACACACACACACACTGATATTTTAATTGTCTGTTGCCCACCAGCCACTCGGTTCTTGGCCTGGCATCAGAGCTTCTGGGATGGCTGTGCTGTAGCTGTTATATGTAGATTTAAGTTAAGTCTGTATCATCATATTTTTTTATCAGTAAGACTCAGAAGTCAAATGCTGGGGTGAAAACATGCTAGCTCAGAGAGGTCAAGTAACAACTAGCTGATCCTGCTTTTTGGTGGGAGACACTGCCAGAGACATGTCTCTTCCCTAGTCTTAGGACCAAGAAAGCTCAAACTCTAGGCCTGTGCATCTTCACTATCCAAATTGCAGACTTCACTATGCCTAATTCCAGGCAGCTCATCACATATTTCATTCCTTATTCAAGGTATATTGTTATTGGACATTCTCAGGAGTGTCAGAGTGCAGTAAAAATATCCCAGAACACATGCTGATGTGCAATTAAAAAATAAAAATACAATTTAAAACTACATGGGGGGACCTGTTGAATTGTACATTTTCCCCTCTTGGGAGGACACCAATTTACCTACCTGCCCATTTGCAACTACAGAACATGAAGTAATTGTCTAATTTTTGTTCACAGCAATTCCATCCCTACACAAGTTTGTACATGACAAGTATGAGTAGGAGTGGGTGGGTGACCATAGTTTACAGTGGTGTTGGTGGGGATCCAAGCAGATGGAAGCGATGGCCAGGTGCTGCAAGATTCTCTTGGGAGTTGATGGCAGTGACAGGGAACTCTCAATGTGCTATTTAAGTTTGGGTTTGTAGTCTTTCAGTGACATCTGAATGCTCTTTAGCAGCTGTTTTCATTACTGCCTTTGGAGGAGCTGCTAATTGAAAATGAAATAGTGGGTGGGCTTTCAGACAGGCAGGCAGGGACAAGTCCATGTGATCAACGGTGGTTGAGAAGTGCTGGGCAGCTTTATACCAAATCTGTGGACCTTTTTAGAAATACAAGAAGAGAGACAGGCATCTGGAGATTCTGCTCACTAACACTTCCTGCACAGGGAATCATAAACACCTGTGGGCCTGGAAAAGAACCTGAGTGAGTGCTGGTTATTCTTTGCTCTTTTTGTGTAGCTAAATGTGTGCAACTCTGTTATGTCAAGTCTCCTACATCTTTCGATTGTCTCATGAGCTTTCCATAGGACATCATCTGTTTTCTTCCTTTTCCTGATTGTACAGTTACTCCATTGTTGTGATTGATTACATGATCTCTTTTGTGTAGGTCTGTGGTTGGGGTCTAGAGTGTCCAACTGTATGTGGACATGTTCATATGGAGGGCAGAGTTCATGCTTTGAAGACATTCCTCAAGTGTTATCCACCTCACTTAGAGACACCATCTCTTACTGGCCTGGGACTTACTAATTAATTAGGTTGAATGACTAGAAAACCCCAGGGATCCTCCTGTGTCTGCCTACCCCACACTGGAATTACAAGCATGTACCATTATGCCTGGAAGTTTTATGTGGGTTCTGGGGATCAAATTTAGGTCCTTGTGCTTTCATAAGTCAGTCAGGGAGCCATCTTCTCAACCCTTGATTGCCTGATCTCTTGACCTTTGGGATTTACTGGGTGTTCTGGTTTTTGTGTGTAGCTTTTCTATCTATAAATTCTATCCCTTGACATAGCTCTGCTGAAAGGAGGCATGGTATCTAGCACAATGAGAAGAGAAGGTGATGTTAGTTTGATTGGACTCTGGGGGCAGATGATGATCTTGTTTCAACCCAGGGTTGTCTTGCATCCTTTATCTTCAGAGCTGCTAGCTGGAGCATCAGCAGTGTTACTGAAATGGTCATTCTCCTAAGTGTTTATGTGTGAAATTGTTTTATTACTCATTCTCAAAATAATTTTGTATGGAGAATTCTTGTGTTGAGAAAGGAAGGACCTCAGGCTTGGAGATGTTGTTAGCTTTCTATTCTTTTTATTCCTCCCTTGACCATTTCAGTATGTATTATTTGGGACTGAACTATTCTGAATCACGTGGTTTGTTTGATTGGAGAGCATTTCCTCTTCTCAGCTCATGAAGCTAGGGCTGAAGGGACCTCCATGACATACCCCTTTCTATGTACTTAACTTCAGTCCTGTTAGACCTGTTTTGCTGTAGGAACCTACTGTTTTAATGCATCTGGGCTACTGCTGGGTCCTAATGATGTTGAAGCAGTGGTTTTGGTAGTCTAAAGGCCTACATCTTGCCTGTGACACAGAGCTGATTTAGAACCAGGTGAGAGCACAGTTCTTGGCTGGAGCGCTGGTGCTTTTCCTATCTGATGGTGTGCAGCCTGCACCAGTGCTCTTACATACAGACAGAAGCAGGAACTAAAGGAGCTCATAACTAAAGGGCCAACCCGATTATCTTCCGGCAGGCCCGATGAGTTGTGCCACATGGCCACTAGATCATTTCACCTGCAATCATTGATCATGGCTCTGCAGAAGCTGCCACTTTTCCCAAGCTTCTGCCTGCAGTGATGCTGATGGAGAGGGCCCACTGTCTGCACCTGCGTTTGCTCAGGAAATGGCTGGTGTCATACATCTCGAAAACATGCAGCACAAAGCTGGACAGGTCCTAATTGCCATTATGATTCTAAAGGGCTGAGATTGGCTGTAATTAGATTGAGAAGCAATTAGCTGTCTTGTCTGCATGAGGAGTATGCAGAGTCATGCTTCTTTTACAGGGTGGTCTTCGGACTACCTCTATCAGAGCTTGTCCCATGCTTGTGGTAAAGATGCACATTCTCAGCTGCTGTCCTTGGAGGTGACTCCCCGAAGGTGCTGCAAGAGTCAGGCATTAACTTTATTTGGAGCCAACAGCGAGATTTAGTAGATACAGGCACTTGCTGCCCATCTTGGGGACTTGAGCTCTATCCTACAAACCCATGTGAAGAATAGAACAGTATCAACTCCTTCCAGGTATCCTCTGACATGCGTATTCACCTCCTGCTGTCCCCACCACTGAAAAAATTGGGGGGGCTTCATTTTGCGTGTGTGCATGCACATGTGTACATAGGCATGTAGAGGCCAGAGGGCAAACTTATTGTTCCTCAGGCTACCTCCCCAGACATTATTTGTTTTCCTATTTACAAAATAGGAAACTTTTGACAAATCTTAAAAATTTTTATGGAACATCTGTACGAAATTAATTTTATCAATAACATATTATTCTTGTTCGCTGGGTTTATATACTGAGCTCTCTTCTACCACAGTGATAACCAGAAAGAAGTGCCTTTGCCCCCATGCGAGAGACACATCACCCCTCACCCTGTGGTTTCCAGTGGCTGGTTTTTGTTTTTGTTTTTTTGTTTTTTTAAAGATTTTATTGGAATGATACCAGAAGAAAGGTGCTTCAGTCTTGTGTCTGTGCCCAACAACTTCCTCAAATGAAAGAGCAATAAGTTTATCAGAGCTAATTCCCCTTTATTTATAGATAAGGATGCTGAGCCTTCAAAACCTACAGCTTTGGGGGCTGGTATGGTGGCTCAGTGTTTTAGAATGTTTGCAGAGTACCTGAGTTTTGTTCCCAGCACCCATATCAGCCAGCCCACAGCCTCCTGTAATTTTAGCTCCAGGGAGTTCTGATGTCATCCTTTGTCCTCACATGTGACATGTTGTAGACACTTAGTCATGAATAAAAGTCAACCTTAAAGTTGATAAGTTTAATTTACATCCCTTCTTAGATCTAAAAATCTGCCACTATTTGGGGGGTTTCATGACAGGGACTGGTTGCTTTTCTTTATAACCCAGAAAGTTTCAGCTTAGGAAAATATTAAACTTGAATTTCTAGTTTGTGTTCTGTAAATTCTAAAGGAAATATCTGGTTGTCTTGTACACTTAGAACTTAGCAGTGGCTTGTGGTGTGTCAGCAGTAGATACAGTGTGTTTCCCATATAGTGTTAGGAGGCTGGAAACATTCTTTCCCTCATGATGAACAATTGCTACTGAAATTATCACCCCCATGAGAAAAGATATTAATAATGACTTTTGACTTTAAAAAATGTAGGAAGAGGGGGAAAGCCTCTGATGCAAGTGAAATATAATGCTGGGTAATGGGCCTGCTGTGCTTTGATGGAATATTGAATGGCATTTTTTGAATCTTCATCTTCCCTCTTGCATAATGTATTATCACCGAGCTCCTATCTCCCTGTAATTAAAACTCTATGTCTCTGTCTCTTTAGTAGGGCATAGTATGTGAAGGGTGGTTTTGTGGAATGCCACCCTCTGAGCATAATGACCATTACTGTCTTTACATGTAAGATACCCTCAAGGTTGGGTCTCTGGACATTCCCAAGTAGTAGGAATGGGTAGTCCAGGTTCATTAGACCCTTAACTGAGATTCTAGCTACCACTACCTGGACCATTTGCACATGCTCTTGGTACAGTGTATAGAGTACGAAAGATTAACAGAAGAAATGATTCTGTGCAGCCATGGGAAGTTGCCATCCATTCTGGAGTGAACCATTTGATGATGTGGTTATTAATGGGTCCCCATGCTCTTGTAGCCCCAATGAACTCATTGGCTAGCTAAAGCTAGATTTGGCTGGAATTGTGTTCTTTCAGCCAATCCCTGATACCCTATATTAGGTGAGTAGACTGTTGTTCACGTCTCCATTGGACAAGTCATACAGATATTGTGGAGTGTTTAGGTAGAATGTGAGGACCTCCCACAGTTCTCCTTTTACTGTGGAGCTACTGGATTTAGACAGGTGATTTCTGCAGTTCTTGCCTTGTTGTATCTGAAGCCCACCATACTCTTTGCTGTTCTGTTCTTGAGCTCTCCTTTAGCTTTGCACCCACACTCCTCTCTGGAGTACCTCTTGAGTTAGCCACGGAGACATGAGGGACCTCTAAGATCAGCTTTCCCAGTTTTTTTTTTTTTAAAGGTTTTTGAAACAGGTAGCCTTGGGTTCCTAACTTTTATCCCTCAGTTTTTTTTTTTTTTTGAATTTTTTCTCTGCCTGTTTATGTTGGTTCTTTCTATGTAGCATTTTTTAAACCTGTAAATGAAGTTTTTTCCCATTTAAGAGATACACAAACACATAAAGGTTATGTATATTAATGAGACACCTGTGTTTGACATAAGTATGTATTGTACAATTTTAAATCACGGGAAGCATGTATGTTTCCTTAAACACTTTCATTTTTACAGTTTAAAACAATTTTCCAAATTTTACTACATCTCTTTTCGTACTTTGTGTGCATGTATATGGGGGGTATGTGTGCATGTGCCTTGTAATACATGTGTTGGTCAGGGGATACCTTATGAGAATTGTTTCTCTCTCTCTTTCATGTGGAAACCAGGGATAAAACTCAGATTTTCAGATGTGGCCTTAGGTACCATTTCACCAGTCCATGGAAGACTTCTTTTTTTATGGTATACATTGTATAATATTTAAATTAAGATTGTTTGCATGTTTTCTTAAGCATTTATCATCCTTTAATGGTTGAGATGTTCAAAACTGTTTCCTTTTGAAACAGATGCTATAGACCTGGTATTCTTAGTGATTGCTGTGTACAGTGGTACCAAGAGCTGCTTGCTGTACATTTGCTCATTTCTAAACCTTTGCCCTCCATCTCTGGCAACCATCATTGTAATCTTAAATTCTGTGCAATTGAGTACCTTTGGATTCAGCACGAGCGAGGTTGAGGCCATGTGATACTTCCCATGCTTGAGCTGTTTCACATCACAGAATCTCTGGTTCTGGCCCTGTGGTTGTGTGGCAGGGTTTTCATTCGTGTGCTGAGACTAATAAATAGTGAGCATGGGATATAAGATTCTAAACCCCACCCTTCTCCTTTCCTGGAAGGAGTTTGACACTTTTCTCGTGGTTTCGTTTTCCATTCCTGTGCTCCGATGTGTGTCACAGTGATCTTTGGAGCCATGCCTGCGATCATTATGTCTCTAGGAGCCAATCTTCTCATCCACTTTTCTCAAGAGCAAAATTAAAATTCCATCTCCACTGATGGATAGTGTTCAGTTCCTCCAGTATCTTCTTCAGCCTCATCTCACATTTCTCTTTGACCGCAGCCTCCTTGACTCTCCTCGGGTTCCCACCATGGTCACCATACACACATTCATCTTCCATGGAGGTGCTCTTCCTCTTAATTGTTTGGGCTTCACTTCAAATTTCATGTCCTCAGGGAAGCTTTATTTGACTATTTGCGTTAACCCAGGGAATGCCTGGGATACCCTCTCTTATGGCATTCCCCCTTATCTTTTTTACCTTATATTTAACAGATCTTGTCTTACTGGTTTGTTGTTATTTGACACAGGTCTTACATAGCCCTGGTCTCAACCTTGCTGTGTAGCTGAGGATTATATGAGGGCTACTGATGCCCTGCCTATACTGCCTGAGTACTGGGATTACTGTTGTGTGCTACCACTCTGCTCATGAAGTACTGGAGCTGGCACTTAGGATTTCGTGAATGCTATACAAGTCCCTTCCCCTGTCTTTGTTTCTGGCGTTCTTCCTCTCCTCTGCCCCGCCTTCTGTACTGTGGACTTTCCAGATGTATCCTGTACATTTTCTTTGCCAAGTCATGCATTTTCTTCATGTAGAAGCTGCTGGCCTGTTAGCAACTGCATGGTTAATAGTTTGGATAACAGCACTTTTCTGCTTCTAACGACCTTGCTAATTCCACTGTCTTGATACAAAAAGAAAACATGATGCAGTATGACTCTGGAAATAGGAAAAGTAAAGTGAGACTTTGTTCAACACTTGTTTATCCACAAAATTTGACCCAGAAGGGTCTGGAGAGATCATTGGTTAAGAGTGCTTGCTGCTCTTGCAGAGGACCTGGATTTGGTTTCTACTATCCACACTGGGTGGTTCACAAGCACCTAGTTCTAGAGGATCTGATACCCTCTCACTACTCTGTGGGGCCCTAGACACACAAGGCGTACACAGATAGGCAGGAAGGTATGTATGCATGCACACCCCACCCCCACCCCCACACACTGTAACATACATTCTCTAAAAATTAAAAAGAAAAATCCCTGGAAACCCCTTCCCCTGAGAAAGATGGCACCTGCTGATGGCTGTCTCCTGGAATGTGATTTTTCTCCCCAATACTCCAACCTTTCAAAAGGGTAGAGTTGCTAATGGGACCAGGAACAGCTGGCCTTGGGAAACCATAGCTTTCCATTTCTCAGAGGTAAAAATGTATCAAGCGAGACCCAGTTGAAAATGGCTGTGAGTGAGGTGCAGTTCACTGAGTTTATTTTACATATAAATATGTGTATGCTAGGTGGAGAACATGGATCTACTTTTCTGCTTTAAAAGTGCAAAGTAATTTTAGCATCCAGCAGTAAATGGGAGATCTTTACATTGTAAAATGATGGTCCTTGAGGCCTTCTGTCTAAACTGTTTTGACCTTCAAAACAGTATGAATTTTCATTAAGTGACCCAATTAATCCATTCTCCTCATATTTGCTCCTTAAATAAGCATGGACTGAGAGGCCTTTGTGTATGAACTTTTTAAAGGAAATGTATGGAGTTGAAAATCACTCTGTCATTGATGTTCTTACGTCTTGTCGGCACCCCTATCCCCCTTGCCATCTTTACAGTCAGCAAGGGCCAGGTATACTGATTAAGCACAGCTCAGTGGTGGTAAATTGGAACCCGCACACCCCCGGAATCTTAGGGTGTCTTCTCAGAGATGCACTAATGTTCTGAAAGTTTGTTTCTATACGTGGCATGTTTCTCAACCTCCCTTCGGCCTTTTAAAGAAGCTTTTGAGAATAAATGATGTGTTCTGAAAATACCAGCTCTTACTATAAAGAAAAATGTGCTGCTTGCTATCAGTCCTCCTGAATTCTTATACCATGGTGTGTGAGTAGAGGTCAGAGGACACTTTGCAACAGTGTTGTCTCCTTCTACATATAGAGCCTTAGATCATCAGTCTATGTAGCATGGCCTTTATTTGTTGAGCCATCTTCCTGGCCCCAGATTATTAAACTTTTGATAGCTCTCAAATGTTTCTAGAAATATGCCTATAGAACAAACAAAAAGTTATTATCCCCACTCCCCCGCTGTGTGTGTGTGTGTGTGTGTGTGTGTGTGTGTGTGTGTGTGTGTGTGTGTGTGTGTGTGTGTCCCCAGAACTGTCTACCTTACTTTTTAAACAGGGTGTCTCACTGGCCCAGAACTGGCTAAGTATGCTAAACTTCTTGGCCAGGCAGCCTCAGGGATCTTCCCATCTCTGCCTCCCCAATAGCAGGGTTACAGGAAAGTACTACCACACCTTTCTTTTTTAATGTCAGTCATGGGGCTCAAACGCAGATCCTCCGTTTCCTGACACAGCCATTGCCTTAGCCCCCTATTTATGTTTTCTAGCAACTGTTTTGATTATTGTTGTTGCTCTTCTTTTAACCACTTGCTCTGGACCGCTTAGAACAAGGAAGTTTATACTTATTTAGAAGTGTAGCCTTTTAATGATAATATTTATAAACAGAACCAGAAATAGCCAACACCATTTGTTGCTCTATTTAATTGGAAGTAGATTATTTTTTATTGCAAGAAGAACTTCAGGGCAGGAATATTTGAATTGAAATTTAAACCCCAGCTTTAGAATGAAAATATTAGTAGTTCCCATTTGATTCATTAAGGTCTTGTGTGTGTGTGTGTGTGTGTGTGTGTGTGTGTGTGTGTGTGTACTGTTTGTTTCATTTTGAAACACAACATAACATATTATGGTTTTGTCTTTAGTCATCTTAATTATTCTGCTATAAAAACTATAAAGAGTTGTGTGTGTGTGTGTGTGCGTGTGTGTGTGTGTGTGTGTGTGTGTGTGTGTGTGTGTGTGTGTGTGTGTGTGTGTGTGTTGCATGTACATGAAGGTGCCCATGGAGGCCAGAAGGAGCGTTGGGTCCTGTGGAGATGGTTGTTGTGAGCCACCCATGTATCCTGAAACTTGCCCTGAAGTTTGACCCAGCAAGCCTCAGGGATTCACTTTTCTTTGGCAGCTCAGCAATGTAATTACAAGTGCATGCAACAACACTCTTTGGTTTTTTGTTTTGTTTTTAATTTTTAACATAGGTTCTAGAGGTAGAACTGAGGTCTTTGTGATTCAACCCAAGCAGTAAAGTGACTGATTAATGTTCCTAAACCCCGGAATACCATGTTTTGAAAAGCATACCTCATAACCAAAAAAACTGATCATCTGTTTGTTGGAAGTCATAGCAGTATAGGAAATAGGAAATCAAAATATTTTGGAGGACTAAGTGTGTGTAATAAAAATAGCTGTAGCTTTTAGTGGGAAAGCCTCCAAATAAGTCACAGGCTGCAGTTTTGTGTTTGTTTGATGGCTCCTCCCCCTCTCTTTTTTTCATTGTGGCTTTTTCTGGGCATCTGTATTGCTGCAGTATCTGGGGACTCCAGGAGCTTTTGGTAATAGAAATATAGGCCTGAGAGCTATGAGTTGTAATTCTTAAAAGCCTGCAGTGAGCTCTTGGGGAGTCTCCGATGCTAATGAGGTAAGTTTCTGTGTAAATAAATGTTCAATGTTTGAAACCCAAGAAAATAAAGTATGATTTGAACCTCATCATTCTGCCAAATTAATATTGATCAGAAAAATTATTGGTGCAAGGGCTTTTCTGTTAGCAGTAAATTGTATAAACTTACTAAGGATTTTGATGCCATGATTTATATGCTGTCTCTTTTAAAAGCTGTAGAAAAAAAGTGACCTGCAGTGTTCTGAAAGTTGTGTTTAGTCATTGAATTGTAGTAGCTCTTCTTGCACAATCATTTCATGTTTTGTCTGACTGAATGAAACCATGAAGCCAGAAACATCAGTGTTTGTCAGAAACGATTTAGGGCTGTGATCCAAGGATTGTAATATCAGCATGGTTTGTTGGTTCCAGTTTCCTTAACTTTTAAAAACAAACATAACTGTAAAAGGAAAAGGAAGTGTGTGTGTGTGTGTGTGTGTGTGTGTGTGTGTGTGTGTGTGTATGTGTGTGTGTTTCTGTATGTTTGTGTGTCCCCAGTTTGCAGGTACTCAAAAAGACTAGAAGAGGACCCCCTCGAGCTGGAGTTACAGGTTGTTGTGAGCTGCCCTGTGTTGCTGCTGGGAACTAAAATCAGGTCCTCTGGAGTAGTAGCAACTGCTCTTAACTGTTTTGTCTTCTTTCCAGGGTGAAAACATTTTTGTTTCTAAAGTGATATCAAATTTTCAAGCTGTTTAAGCAGAATGGAAGAGTCATTTAATTGGGGGGAGTTTTCCCACTGTCATAGCTTCATTTTTGTTGTTGTGATAAAATACCCTTTTGCAAAAGCAACTTAGGAGAGAGAGGGTTTTATTTGGCTTTCAATTCTAGGTCATAGTCAATCATTTTGTAGAAGTCAAGGCAGGGATTCAAATGGGGCAGGTTATTTCACATCCCTAGTGAAAATCGGAGAAAATAAATGAATACATGCATGCTTTGTACTTGGCTAACTTCTTACCCCAAGACCCCAAATCAGTAATTGGTGCTGCCTACAATGGGCTGGGTCGTCTCTCCCTGATTATTGTAGTCCAGCAGCTAGCTGGACCCAGAAGGCACCTCACAGAGACCGTCTTCCTGGGTGGTTCTAGGTTGTGTTCTTAGCCACCACTTTCACCTCAACTGTAGAGATACTTGGGGACAGTGGGTGAGTTGGTTTGTCATTGTTGTATTCCATGAAAAGGTATCCGTGTTGGCTTTTATATTCTCCAGACTTTACAGATGCCTTATTGGAGAGAGAGGCTAGAAAGAAGAATCAGTTATTCCTCACCACTGGTGCTTTTTCTGCTAATCAAAATATTGCCCTTTCTTTGACCCTCTGAGTTCGTGGTTACAGTAGAATGTGCTTGTTATATGTCTTGTTATATAACACCAAGTGAAATAGTCACACGTGCTGAAACTCTCAAAATTCCTTTTCTTTTAACTATTAACTCAATTTTAAAGATCCAAGATAACTGAACTCTGGTAGTTTAAGTTTTTTAGTTGGAGCTGCCATTAAATGTGTAACAGATATAACGCAGCATATGTGATTTACAGTAATGGCCCACTGTGATGACTCTATGGTGTGTGTATGCGTGCATATAAGCACCCACTGTGGCTCCTTGCACACTAGTAGGACTGAAAACCCTGAATGCAGTGGATTAATGGTACTATTTGTGTAGAGAATAGAAGCTTGTTCTTGTGAAGAGATTAAATATGAGTTCCTACAACTCCTTTGCTTGGGGATTAGCATACCTGGTGACATTGATCTTATGGTCACAATTTTAAGTATTTGGATATGAACAATACAAACTGCATGTTTGGAGTAATGCATGGTGGTGGAAGATCAGATGCAATTAATTGTGCCTGTATTTTCTTTCTTTCGACCACTAAATTTTTCTTAGAAAATGGTGGACATTAATTCCTTTGGCTCTTGGAAGTCCTTTCCTATACCCCACTGATACAGAGTGGGTAAGTGTCTCACAAATGTATCCCTCTCAGTGACTTCTCAGTAGCCATGGGGTGACCTGCTGGTTATTCAGGTTTCCTGACAACTTTAAGTGGAGCTCTCTTTTGTTAGAAGATTCCCTGCACATTGCACTTTACCTAATCTATTGTTGCTGTGAGAGACCATGGGAGTGGAGGAGTGTCTACTTTCTAGGGCTCTATCCTTACATTACTTAATTACTTTAGAACACTTTAAAGTAAATAAACTATATAAGATACTCTTTGAAGGGTTGTTGAATGATAGATATCCCTTCATTTCCCCACCCATCTTCCCTTGTGGTTTTTATAATGCCATATATTTTTCCTGGGAGAGTTTCCTCACAGCTGTATTTGTGATCTCAGGCGAGGATTTATGAGCTACAGCTATTATGGTCTCCCTCTGGCTTTGTCATTTGAGACTGGGAGCTGCATGTAGTTTGTTTGCCTCTTGTCAATACATGAGGAAGATTTCCTCTCATCCAAATACGTAAGTGTTTATTTTTGATACTGTCTCTTTAGGGTGGGTTGTTTGAGTAACTAGAATTGTGTAAATTGTGAACATTTTTTTCAGAAATTATAGACAAATGTCCAAAACAGGATATATTTGCCTGAAGAAAGGCATGTCTTCTGATTTAATGTTTAGACACGAGTGTTTTTTTTTTATCTATTATTTTGTTTGATTGCCCATTAAGATGGGAAAATTTGAATGGAGCGGAAAATAAAATTTCTGGTGTTATTAATACTAGGAGGCTTGGTGAATGTTGACTGAGCCCAAGTATTCCAGAGATGCTGTCTTTAGGCTGATTGCTGCTTGTGAAGGTCTCACACATCTAACCATACCATCCTTGGTTCTTTGAGTGTATGCATTTCACTGCTGTTGCCTTGGTAAAATGTCCTGAAAAATAGAAAAATTGAGAAAAGGATTTAACACACAGTTTGTTTGAGGTTACAGTCCATCGTAGCAGAGAAAGTGAAGGCAGTAGGAACTTGGACCATCTAGTTACAATACAGCCATCTTTGGGAGCACTGAGAAATGAATGCATGCATACCTAATGTACTTAGCCCATCCTCTCTATTCTTAGGTACTCTAGAACCCAATCCCAAGGAATGGTGCTATACAAAGTGGGTTGGGTCTTTTCAATTTCAGTTAACATAGTCAGCACAAATCCCCACAGACATGACAACAGAGCAGCCTGATCTGAAGTCCCTCATTCTGACACTTTCCTAAGCTGGTTCTAGGTTGTGTCATGTTGACAATTAAAGCTACCCATTGCATTCATACAAGTCTCCTCAAAGCTGGATCTCTGGCTTGTGATCTCTGGTTAGCCTTGTGATTAAATATATATTACTCACTAGTTCTGTCCTCTCTCCCTGTACCTGGAAAGAAATTTATTGGAAAGCTCCAAATCTGCTTTCATTATTACATAGTATGTTAAGCAGATCATTTTCTTTGCTGTGTTAAGGAAGGTGTTTGTAACAGAGTGGACTTAACCATCAACTAAGACATTTTTAGGACTTTGCAAATACCTAATATAAGGTTTGCTGTTTTCCTAAATCAGGTCCATTGTCTGAAATGTGTCACAATTGTCAATTCGGGGTGGGTGGCGGGGGCATGTTCATGGTCCTGTCTGTGTCATACACCTTCACTTGTGAGGGTGAGTTTGGGCTGTGGCATTTTAGAAATGCTCAGTTTCCAACTGTAGTGTTGAATTTCTTGAGTTGGAAAAATCTCATTGCAAGAGCTTTTCTCCTTACACCCTTCTACACTTCGAGAGGAGGCCTTTGACTCAGTGCACATGTTCTTTTTGAGCCTGGTTAGCATTGCTCCAGAATTGTTAATGTAGTTGTGAAAGGGTTCAGGCATGTGCACAGCGGTATAATCGGTCAGATTCCTGCACAATGTATTTTCTATATATTCTCTTCCCTGTGGTGTTGGTTTCCTACTCTTAATCAATATGATTGTTGACTTAAAGATTTCCTTAAGCACAAAAAAGTAATGGGGGAAGTGAATTTTTGCATATTTAAAGAAGAAGCTAGCTCATATTTGAAAGTGCTTATAGAGGCTTTAGACTTCCCAGCTATTGCAGATGCTCACTGAGTATATAATAAATTTTAAACCCAGTCAACTGTGTGGTCCATACCACACTCTGTTTCTGTCACCAGAGCACACAATGTCTGTCTGTCTGTCTGTCTGTCTGTCTGTCTGTCTGTCTGTCTGAGCCCCCCCCCTTCTATGTCTTTCTCCTCTCACTTTGTGCTCTCTGTATTTCCCCTCTCCCCTCTCATCCCACCAGGAATAATAAGCATAAACTAAGCCATGCATAGGTTTTAGCTAAACATATTTTGAATAACCTTATTTATACACATTCTGTACTTATGAGTAAAGTTCATCCCAAGATTTCCTGTTACTGATTTTAGTGTCTATAATGCCCACATCATAGAAAAGAGAACTATTCCTTCAGTTTTTAGACAATGTTTACAGGTTTTCCTTAAATGTTTGAGTCCTTAAGTGAGTGCGTCCATATGGGGCTGGAGTGGTTGTTTTGTTTTGTATTGGTTGGGTGCAGAAAATGAGATAATATTGCATAAACAGTCAGGTAATTGTTCGGTGAATTCTTCCTGTGACCTATTTCCTTTTGAGCCATCTGTAATTTATGTTGTTGATGAATTTGTCCATTTAATCTGAGTATTCATTTCTTGACTCTGTTATCTGTATAATAGCCCCATATTGTTTAAAGAGCTATCCAGTCTGTAGAGATCTGCATTCATTATTCTTAGATCTGGTGTTTGTCTGTCTAGATCTCTGTTTCCACTTCTCTGCCTGGATGAGAGAATGAATAGGCATTTATCAGTTTTATCAATTTTTTTCAAAGAACCAGCTTGGCTCACATTGATTTTTCTCTGCTGTTTTATATTTCATTGATTTCCTTTTTTCTGTTTACCTTGGGTTTACTTTGCTCATATTTTTGCAGATTTCTTTAATGTATACTCTGAATGGCCTAGAAATTGTCACCCTCTTGCTTCAGTCCTGAGTACCTCAATTCCCTAAGGATGTGTGCTACCTACACTCCTCTTTATTAATTTTATTTTAATTAGAAGCTGGAATCACCATTTCTAATATTGGCATATACATTTACCCTGCAATATGACTTTAGTGGTATGCCACATATTCTAATGAGTTTTCATTTTCTGCTCAAAATAGTTTTCAGCTCCCCTCATGATCCTTTTTCTTGGTTCGTGTGCTTAAAACTATATTTCTAATAAGGATGACAGTTTAACTTTGCCCTTTGAATTCAAGATAAGACACAAACATACTTTGTATCACTTCATACTTAAAATTTGTTGACATTCAATTTGCCATCATAATGTCATAACATGGTTTATTGATGTAGGTGATTCTTGTGTACTGGCAGTGTGGTTATTCCCAGTGGATGAGTAGAATGTTTTATCCCTACCTGTCAGGCCAAGTTGTTCATTTTGATTCTCAGTTTTACTATAACCTGACTTCCCTGGAGGGAGTGAGTGAATGTGTGTGTGTGTGTGTGTGTGTGTGTGTGTGTGTGTGTGTGTGTGTGTACATGCACTCATGCATGAGAGAGAGAGAGAGAGAGACAGAGACAGAGACAGAGACAGAGATGTCTCTGTAATTCAGCTTTGAACTTTCTCCTTATCTGGTGTCTGATGTAAAGCCCCTGTTATTAGGTGAATAAACATTAGGATTGTTCCATTGTGTTGATAGATGCATGGTATTATTATTATTATTATTATTATTATTATTATTATATAGCTGTCTTCATTCCTGGTTGTAGTCCTTTTTCTGAAACATACTTTCAAAAATGGTATGTATATGTATATGTATATGTATATGTATATGTATATATATACATATATATGTATATATATGTATATGTATGTGTGTGTGTGTTGTGTAATCAATCCTGTTTCACTCACTATTTATGTCTTTAAAAAATTTTTATTTTTAAAAATTATGTATGTGCTGGTGCGTGTGTGTGTGTGTGTGTGTGTGTGTGTGTGTGTGTGTGTGTGTGTGTGTAAAATCTATTGATGTGCTGTGTTCTCTCATTAATTCCCATGAGACATTTGATGCCACCTAAATTCTTCTTACTGTAGCAAGTCTATTCTCGGCTGCACAGAGCTTTTAATCCCTGAATTAGAGCATTAGACTGCACTGAGCCTTAGTATAGCATTAGTAACATTTCTTCCAGTTTATGTTTATATTATTCTGAATTCCCAGTTTGTAGTTGTTGAGGTGTCTCAGACTATGGGGCCATAATTTCAATCTTTATAAAAATTGGGTCGTTTGAATGAAGAGGTGTGGAAAGGCAGAGTGAAGAGGGGTTTTTTTGTTGTTATTGTTTGTTTGTTTCAGTTTGGTTTGAGTTTTTAAATTTTCTTTTGGTGGGGGGATGGTGTAGGGGTGAGGGGTGGATATGGGGGAACTGGGAGGTTGAATTGGGGTTCATGGTATGAAATTCCCAAAGAATCAATAAAGAGACTATGCTAAAAATCGTGTCATATTTTTCCTCAAAGTTTTATTTGTTGATGGTATTTGTATGTACCTGACACTGTGTGTGTGTACATAAGTGTGCATGTGTATGTTTATGTACATGTGTGTGTGTGCCCTCAGAGAGAAGGGCATGATGTTTAATAGCCTGGAACTGTAGTATAGGCAGTTTTGAGCCACCCAGTCTGGGTGTTGGGAAATAAACAGGGAACCTTTGGAAGGGAGACAAGAGCTCTAACCCACTGAGTCATCTCTCTAGCCCCTCCTTAATTTGTTTAAGGGAGTAATCTCTCATATTTCACCTTTAGAGCGACTCCAGTTACCCAGATACCAAGTTGTTGTCTTATATTTTACTGGTTATACTTTATTTGGGGGTGTGTGATTCCTTTTGGATTATTCTATTGCTGTGCCTCATGTTCACCAATCTTTCCTACAGTGTTTCTTTAATATTTTTATTGGTATGTAGGTTCTATGATTTTTGTTAAAAAAATTGTCTTAAGTATCTCAATGTATCTGATACTAAATAATGTTCTTGCTTATGATTGAAGTTTTTGCTGCTTCTGGGTCACTTCATTGTGTTATTGTATTTATTGTTCAGTAGTGTGTGCCACCACATTACCCTCACTGTGGGATTGAACCACACCCCATAATCTGAGCAAGTTCTCAGCCCTGCTTATATATTTCAGAGAAAGTAGTATTTTTGAAAGGATGCGTTTCTCTAGAATGAGCATTATGCCCCGTACCTTTTGATTTTGTACTTTATACACCAGCACACACTTTCATATTCCTCCTGTCTTTAAAATTTGTCCAGATTCTTTTTTGCTGTTTTCCTTGTTCAATATATGTTATGAGCTGACCAGTTCGAGTTTTGTTGGACTCAGTACATTGTTGAGGCTTTCCCCAGACCCTTTGTGTTATGCAGAATCTTAGGTGTTTCTGCATTACAGCCTAAGCCACACTGATGCCATAATAGCTCATTATTATGTGCCTTCGGTTTTTTGGGAAAGAGCTGTCAGAGAACAAGCTGTATTTATTGCTTGGAATTAAGAGTTAACCGTTGTCTTTCCATTGATGAGAATTTCCATTCTGCTGTGTTTGCTGTGGTATTTCACTGTCACAAGGGAGTCTTGGAGGTGACAGTCTCATGAGCCTCCTTTCATGACCTGTCACAACATCACAGACTGGCATCAGTCAGGGGGGTTCTCTCTTTTTGTATTGGCAGTCTTACTTCTTCAAACATGTGTGTCTGCCTCTGACCCTGCCTTCTGCTCCTCCTCCTCTGCCTCCTGATCTAATATGGTGTGTTAGAGGGGGGAAGTCAGGGCAGCTTCTTCTAAACTGTCTTCCAAAAACACTGCAGGGGCTGGAGAGATAGCTCAGTGGGTAAGAGTGATCGCTCTTGACAGGTACCTGAGTTTGGTTGCCAGCAATTGTGTTGCATAATCAAGAAACCCAGATCCAGGAGACCTAACACCCTTTTCTAGCTGCCCTAGGTACAATTATATGTGTGTGAATATGCACATGCACACACAAACACACATGAACACAGACAGATCAAAATGTAAAACTCTTTTTAAAAATCCTTTCTAAAAATACCCCAGAAAGAGCTCTTATAAGAACGCCTGCTAATTTCAAAGTGTTAACCCTTTATTTACCTTGGAATTAGAATTGATGTCTACGGTATGCCTGTGTTTATATTCTTCACCAGCCTTGGAATCACCCAGGCCTAGGAAGACTTCTGACTTACTTTCACATTGCATGGTTCTGGCTCCCTCTGCAGCCACAAATGGAAAAGTGCTGTGCTGTTCTTTGTTGCTGGAAACCTTGCTAGCTGTCTGCTTTTTACTCTGAGAGAACATTCGCAGCTTGTGTGCAAGTCAAGTGGGAAGTTCAGATAAATGAATGTATTACTTTTGTTTTGGCTAGGCTTATTGGAGACTAAAGTCATATTTCTGGAGGATTCAGGTAGAGAATACATCATGAGGATGAAAGGAGGAGAGGCTAAAGAGGTAAATAGCAGCCTTTGCCAAGAAGGAAGCCTCATAGGCAGAGGTGTTACAGTGGGCTTTTATGAAGATATTGAGGAGTGACACGTGAATGGTCTTAGGGCTACCTTCCTGCATCACTGTATAACTGAGGACTACAGCTAACCTGAGTGATTTAACATTGTTTGTACTTAGCTACCACACAGCAGTTTGTCTTGACTGCTGTAGTTATCATTTTCTTCTACTTTAGAATGAGTGAATTTGACCAGGTAACTTTTACACTTGAATTGAGAGTCATGAGGCTGGGACAATGGCGTCATATTATTGCTTTTCAGGGTTCTCTTGAGCATTTTTGGTTCTCCCCCCACCCCCATTCCAGAGCTTATTTTAAAGGAAAATGATACTTGAATTCCAAAATGTGAGCTTTTAAGGCAGCAGTCCCCTAGTTTGACTTGTAATTATTCTGGGATGAGCACAGGAACTCTGGACACAGTATAAACATTTAAGGGTGGCTCTGGGGGTGTTGTTAGTGTTCACTATGTGAACTTTATTCCCCATGTGAACTTTAGTTGTCTATGTTCCTTATGGTGTTGTCTGTACTTTTTATTTCAATGAAGGTTATTTTGCAATTTTTATACTTTAAATACAAGTTTTCATAGAAGAATTCCTCTCTACAATACATATAGTTATTTTAAGTAGTGGCTTGGGTAGGCACAGATTACTGCTTTGTGAAATAGTTACCCTTAGAAAAATGACTACAGAAAAGCCTGTGTGCTTTAAAAGAAGGAGTAATTACATGGATAGGTGTAGAAGATTTATTTCATTTAATGGAGAATTTTAGTGTTCATACAAACATTTGTGAGTTTATCACATTTATAGTTATAAAATTAATTTTGGAGCATTGCGATAGGGCTTCTTAATTTAATAGGCAAGGATTGTTTGGCTTTATAATTTTTTTCCTTATAATCCTTTTTGGATTTTGAATACCCTGAATTAACGTGTTGTGTTTATGTATGCATGTAAATTGCATGTGTTACCACCACCCCCCTTAAGGCAACGTTTTGCTATGCATGTTTCAATGGCTGGCTACTCCTAGTCTAGAATGAGATTGAATTTTAAGATAGTCCTTATGCTTCAGCCTTTTGAATTGGTCCTCCAGTTATAAGCATGAGATGCTACTCCTTGTTTTACTCCTGTATTTTGTCACTAAACCTTTTCTGTGCTTAGAAGAAAAAACTGAATTATTGTTTGAAAATTTAAGGAATATAGTTCAGCTTGTGGCAGTTTCTACTGTAAATGTCTGCATAGAAATTACTCATTTTTGCTGTTCAGACTTAAAGTAATAATTATTTTGAGAGCCTAATTTCTGACCTGAAAGGAACCTCACACAACCTTGTTATTTTTAGTAGGAATGGTAATATCTTTTCTAAAGTTCTTCTGGAATGTTCCCTGGACTCCATACTAAAATAACTAAGTTTTAGAAGTGAAGGGTCAGAATTCCTGAGGAGCAGCTGACAGCTCAGTAGACAGTGTGTGATTTTAGGGTGTTGTGTTTGTGATAGTTCATGCATGTGTAGGCATCAGGGACTCCAAATTGGAGTCTGTATTTTTATTTGGTGAAGACATTAACCTCTTTTTCCAGGCCAAGACAGTGAAGTGTATCAGTTTTGGTAGCCTGGGTTATAAGAAACCTAAATTAGTTTGAAGTGGAATTATCCTGTTGAAAGGGCAGTTGAAAGCCCTTGACACCGGACAGAGGATTGTCTAGTGTCTAATCTTGGCTCAGAATGCAGCAGACACATAATGAGAGTCATTATAAACTGGTGATCTCTCACCCCTCCCCTCAGCAGACCACATTAGACTTGCAAAAACAGAGAGCACTGTGTGTGCTTGGCCCTGTGCCTGCCCTGTGCCAGAGGAAGAAAGTCTACCTTGTTTGTCCTCCAACCAGATACTGGCATATCCTGTTACCACTAGGCTGGGTTTTGAGCTCCTCTGTTTGAGCTCGTCCTGACAGATGCTGTCATGGCTGCCCCTTAGCAAGACAAATGCAGCCACTATACAAGAGTTGGCTTCTGCCCATTAGTGCTTGCCAGTGTACTCAAATGATGTGCCTGTGTATTACCTGTGGACAGGTGGAAGCCTGTGGTCTGTTGATCCATGCTACCTTCAGAGTCTTGGCCATTTCTGAAAGAGATATGTAGTTCTATTTGTTCAATTGAGTATAATTCCTGAACTTGACTTCCTGCATGTTCAGCAACAGATGCTTGTTAAATGCCTCCTGAACATCCCTGGGAAGGGTCCCTGCCACAGAAGCAGAACTTTGATTAGCTGTGCATCATGGATTCTGGAAACAGCACAAAAATAGAGTGTCCAGAGATGAATGCTGGAGAGTGAGCTCTGAATGTTAACCTTTGCCTAGAAGGAATGACATATGTGTTGTTGGGGTCCATTATAAAAAAAAGACAAGTGACGTGAAATGTTCGGGGTGAACCAAGGTTAGGGCCTGCTTCTGAAAGCTGCTGGCAAAGAGAAATCATTATGGAATTCTAAACCAGATGGGTGGCTTCTGGAAATCTGTGTGAGTGAACATTAGTCTCGTTCGTGTGTGTGTGTGTGTGTGTGTGTGTGTGTGTGTGTGTGTGTGTGTGTGTGTGTGTGTGTATTTAAAAACCACACTGGCACTGGGTGTTGGTGGCATACACCTTTAATCCCAGCACTCGGGAGGCAAAGGCAGGCGGATCTCTTTGAGTTCAAGGCCAGCCTGGTCTACAGAGCAAGTGCCAGGATAAGGCTCCAAAGCTACACAGAGAAACCCTGTCTTGAAAAAACAAAAACAAAACAAAACAAACACAAAACACACACACACAGGCAGCTACCTGGGGAAGGACTGTTTTGTTTTCTTTTTATAAAGAGTGGTAATTGGTAGGTTATGTTCTCCCATCAAACTCTTTGGAGAAGGCAGGTCTGTTTGAGTAGAGAGGTGGATAGGAAGGGATTTAGATAGGTAAAGATCTTTTAAGAGAATTTAGGCAACAGTTGTGAACTTTAAAAGGTACAAGATAAAATAAAACAGAGTGGAGGAAATGGGTCTGTAGTTTTCAGCTCAGATGTCAGAAAGAGCCTATTGAAGAAGCAGAAGGAAAAGTGGCTCTGGCTTTGGAGCTACATGATGACTCTAGTTTGGTGCACATGAGTTTAAAATGCTTTGCGCTGGGGATGTAGGTCAGTTGGTAGAGGGCATGCTAACATTCATGAAGTGTTTATGTTTGGTTTCTAAAACCTCATCAACCATGTGTGGTGATAAATAGTGGTAGTCCCAACACTTGGAATATGGAGGCAGGAAAATAGAAGTTCACAGTTATTTTTAGTTATATTATGTTCTAGGCCATCCTTGGCTGCCTTAACTCAAGGAAAAAAAAACAAAACAAAAAACAAAAAACTCAAAGTCTATAGAAGATAGTAGCATAATGTAGATATTAATGAATACATTTAAGTATAATTATTTAACCCAAAATTCCGACTTGGAACATATGTTTCTTGAATAATTACACTTTCTGGAATCTTAGTTTTATTGCAACATTAAAGTCATGAAACCTTCATCTAATTTTGTTGGCCTATGTTAATGCTGACATGGGACAAGGCTCATATTATAGACTAGGTACTGCTTATTGAAGAATGAATTGATGTGTTTAGCTCGGGTGGCCATTTACCGAGTTGGTACCACATGAATTGTGGAGCAATTAGTTCTGTATATTCACCATTTTGGAACCAGTCCCATAGAGTCACAAGTTAAAAATTCTTTTCCTGTTATGGCACAGAGACCTTTGGAAAGAGCTTGATATAGATTTCTTTTTCAGTGCAGTAGGGAACTTCTAATGTTTTAAAAGTGCACCTTTTAAAAAGTAGAACCAACAGCTTAAACTTTTTAGAAACATCTTGTCCTCCAAAGCTCTGGGTTGTTTCTTTCAACTGAGGCCCACCTTGGCCAGCCTGCCTCCTTAATCTACCTAATGTGTTCTATCTCTGATGTTTATCTAGTGGGACCCACTGGTCTTTTATTCTTTATCTGTTTGTGATTTTGTTTACCTAGGGAATTTCTGGGGCAGGTCACTACAAAATAAATTGTATTGGTCCTGGAAAGATGGTTCAACAACTAAAGAATGCTAACTGTTCCCCAGAGGACCTGAGTATAGTTCCTAGCACCCACGTCAGACAGATTACAGCCTCCTGTAACTAAAGCTCTAGGGCATTTCATGCCCACTTCCAGCCCCAGCAGGCAGACATTGACAGAAAATCAACAGTTTTTGTTCCTTTTTATGTATTTACTCGTGTGTGTGTGTGTGTGTGTGTGTGTGTGTGTGTGTGTGTGTGTGTGTGTGTGTGTTGGTAGCTTGGGTTCACATATGTCAAGGTACATGTACAGGGGTCAGAATACAACTCGTCAAAGCACAATTTTCAGGCATTGGTTCTCTCCTTCTACCATGTGGGTGTCAGAATTGGACCATCAGGCTTGGTAGTAGGCATCTTTATCCGCTGAGCCTTATTGCTCAAGATTACTTTAAATTATAACATAGTTCATGCAGTCTCATACCTTGAAGATGTTTCTTGACTCAATTAGACTGTGACCTGGGAGGTGTTCTTGTTCCTGAACACAATTTCAAACTTCTTTTATCACCGATATACCGGGTAACAGTTTCTACCTGTCTCAAGAGAGAAATGTGAGGCCATTTGCCAGCATTTGAGATGTTCAAGGTCCCTTTGTGTTTGCTGTTTCTGTGCCCTTTTCATATATATTTTGAAGCACCCCCCCCTCCGGAAAGAAGTCTTGTTTTCTGTCATTTGTTCCTGTCTTCAGTGAGTGGCTTTGGGAAGCAGCAGGGAGAGGTCTCAGTGTACTGTAGAGTAATCATGGGGAGGGAAGCTCCAGTGAAGAGATGCTCCCTAGAGGAGTCAGCACCACACTTCTAAGATGTTTCTGCCTCTTCCTTGAAATCTGCATCCTCAGGGTAGCCCCACTCCATAAAGATGTTTATCACCACTGTGAAATTCTTTCCTCAAAGCCCTTCCTGAGCCCAGGAAGACCTCAGTAGTCCAATCACAATGCAGCTCTTAGTGTCATCAGCGAAAGCTCCCTTCCTCTGTCCTGCATTTGAGTTTCCTTTCTCTTGGTATGATAAAACACCCTTACCAAAGCAGTTAAGGAAGGGGAGGGGTTTTCTTGGCTGACAATTCCAGGTACCAATCCATCAGTTTCAAGAGGTCAGGATAGGAACTGAAGCAGCTAGTAACTTCACATCCTGTATTCAAGAGCAAGGAGAATAAACGCATGGATTGTTTCTTCTTTGCTTGCTGTTCAGCTAGTTTTTTTTACTCTTACACAGTCCAGGCACCATCTCTTAAAATGGTACCCACTCACATTTAGAGTGGGTCTTTCCACCATTATTAACAATGTAGACAACCCCTCACAGGGAAGCTCACAGGTCAATCTGATCTAGATAACTCCTCATGAATACTTTTTCCAGCTGTATCTTTCTTGTGTCATGTTGACAGTCGAAGCTAACCTGCAGGTGCAGGTGCTGGAGAGGTGCCTTAGTGTTTAAGAGCACTTACTCCCCTCCCAGAGGACTCGGGTTCCATTCCCAGCACACAAACAATGATTCATAAACACCCATAACTCTGGTTCCAGAGGACCAGAGCCTTCTTTTGACTTCCTTGATCACCAGGCTCATATATGCTGTGTATACATAAGTGCAAACAAGCAAAACATTTATATACAGAAAGTAAATAACGGATAAACTAAGACACAGACAGACGAGACAGCAAACCTTTCTTCTCAGGAGTAGACACCACCCCCACACTCACCCCCGCCTCATTTAGCTTCCATCATTCTGTCTGTTCCTCTCCAAACTTCCAAACTTCCTTTTCTGTTTCACACCACAAAGCTTTATTGAGTCTTTGAGTGCCAGATGAATATCGTCTTCGTTTCATTTCTGTTGCTGTGGGTGGAAGGTATGATTTTCAAGTTCAAAACCACACTCTTCTTTGTACTTTTACAGAAGAACATGGCTCAGTGAGTCATACATTTCCTGCATAATTATACCCAGGATTGTAACACTATAAGCCTAATATGGGGGTTGGAGAGATGGCACAATGGTGAAGAACACTTGTTCTTGTAGAAGATCCAACTTTGGTTTCCAGTACCTATGATAGACTTCTGGTAACCACTAGCTCAGGGAAGTATCTAGTGCCTCTGGTGTGATGGCTAAAGTTATGTTTTAAGTTTAAATTACTGTGTTGAAGAGATCTATAAAACAGAAATACTTGTAACCTATAAGCCCCACTTGCCCAATACAAATAACTTCCTGGAATGTTTGGTGCTGTTGTTCATGGAAGGTAACAGGTAACAAGCCATGTGTTTTGCTTCTGTAGACAAACTTGGTTCCCCCAGCTACACAGTATGTGCTGGATCACACGTAGTTGGGAGGAGCATAGGCAGGAAGTCAGTCAGGGTATATTCTTGTCCCTGATTAAATAAAATTGGGAAGCCTTGTGGGTTTTGCCATTATAAGCCCCTGGCTAATGTAATTTGCCACCCAGAATCTGGGAATCCCAGGTATGGAGCTAGCTAGTGTCCATCATCGTGTCTAGTGTTTAATAAAGCTGGTTTCAAAAATTGTGGTGGGGTCTTATTCTTAGTTGGTGTGATTAACACTTGACCTCTGCTGGCACCTGCATTATGTGCACATATTTTACCCCCACACATAGATGTTGTTATAAATAATAAAAGTAAATTTTAAATTAAACCCCATTTGAAGAGAAAGACTTCCCCTGCCAGAATGTATAGATCAATGATAAGTCTGAAACAAAACTGAGAATAACTGGGTGGTCTCTGTTGAAATGGAGTGCTGTTACAGGGGGGGAAACCTTACCTCAGGGAAGTACAGTGAGTGTGTTGTATTGGGGCAAGAACCTCCCAAATGTGGGGGTAAATTATAGGGGTCCAGTCATTGCGTAGTAGATGGGAAATCTTGGCAACTGGGCAAAGATGTGCAGGCCCAGCAGTACAGGTGGCAGAATGGGTGGATAAAGCAGAGATGCATGGGTGGGGCGCGTGGAAGGGAGCTACAGGCCTATCCAAGAGAGACTGCTGAGTTCAGCAGCTGTTCCCACAGTGGGAAGCATGATGAATGGTGTCTTGGGAAAGTGCATCAAAGAATGGCAGAGCTGTGTGACAGATCAGTGCCTGCCTCCTGGGAAAGGCTGGCCTTGTTTTGAAGTGGAACATTATAATGCTATAGGTATATCTGATTTTAGTAAATCCAATTTGTAAAGATTTAGATTTCATGGTGATATCATATGTTGTATTTGTACAGCAGACACTCTATGGGTATCACATCCTGTTATCTTCCACATATATGTCACCTTTCTAACCCATAAATGACTGTGGCATGCACTGATTCTTGGTGGTGGGGGGGGCTTAATGTGTTTAAGGTTGAGTATGTGAACAGTGAATCTGGTAGACAAGATGTCATCATCTTTTCCTCCCATTCATTTTGAAGGACAAGAATCTGCCCTGCAGAAATATTTTAAAAGGAACTTTCTCAGGTGTTAGAGACACTGTAGGCTTAAACTAGTCATTTAAAAAAAATCAATATAGCACCACAAGTTCAGGACTGTAACCTATTTAGGTTCCCTATGAGCTGCTGCCCCAATGCTCTCATCCTTGCTGAGTCCCCACTGTCCTGCTGCAGTGGCCAGGGCAGCTTTAGCCCACCTGCATGATGAACTTGATATCTTTGCTTTCATGAAACACTATCTGTGAAGTGAGCTCTTTGATCCACACTCTTCCCCTCTAAAGCAGGTAGGGGATTAAGAACACCTCTGAGTTGATGAATATTGAATGAGGTTTATAGAATTCAACATCATACTCCTATTAACCCTTTTCCAGTGCAGGGCCAGGCTGCAGTGCTCTGCTGTCTAGGTGAGTCCTTCTCATCTACGAAGGAGGGAGAGAGAGTTTAGCAAATGTTCTTGTCAGTCCATCCAGCTTCAGAGAGAGAACTGGCTCTGTGGCCATTGTCAGCCTACTAAATGAGATGAGCTGAAGTGGTATTGGTATCACATAGCATGTTCAATCAGGTCTTGGGCAAGCAGGTGTTCCAATCACTAAAACAACAGCAGTCATAATGATAATGCCCCCTCTAGTGCTTACTGTATAAGGTTCTGCATACTTTTTTAAAATTTGCAATTATGTGTGTGCATCTGTGTCTCTGTTTGGGTACATGGACATGAATGCAAGTACCCTAGGAGATGAGAAAAATATGTCGGGGCTCCTAGAGCTAGAGTGAGAGTCAGTTGTGAACTCTGGTCTTCTGGAAGAGCAGTATGTCCCTTTCAACTTCTGAGCCACAACACTATTTATTATAATTCCTATAACAAAGTTGGGGGATAAATACTTTTACCATCGCTGTTTTATAGGAAATAAAGTAGGGGGCAGGGAGGGCACAGAGAGGCTAACTGCTTTTTCCAAATTGTCTCTACATATAAACATGCTCATGGGTTGTCTCAAGGCAAGGGGCTCCTAAACCTGGGTTTTTCTTGCTTAACCCTTGATGGAGAGTGGGGCACACAACAATGGAGTTTTATAATACATTATTGTGGGGGCAGGGGCGGGGGCAAGGGTGTTTCTGGGAAAATATCACTTACATGAAACATGAAGAATGATAAGGAACAAGAACATCCCAGTGTGTCTGGTGATGGCCACAGGCAACAGGGTATAATATGAAAAGTATAAGACCCAGAGATGGATACCGGGGTTCAAGCTGAGGATCAGGGAAGCAAAGCTGCTGGGCACTAGCTTCTTATCTCTACCTCAGGCTGAATGGGCTGATCCTGTCTCCACTAGCGCTCAACAAGCCTCAGACTGTTATCTCTCCTCCACGTTGCTGGAGAAAGAATGTCTCCTATTCAATCTTGAAGACCTGGCTTCTGTATTTTATACCCCTCTACTGCTGGCATTAAAGGTGTGTGGTCTGTTACTCTTTTTAGACTGATTCAATCTCATGTATCCTTGGGTGGCCTTGGTCTTAGATAGATCCATCTACCTGAGTTCAAGGATTAAAGGTGTGTACCACTACCTCCTAGTTTCTGGCTGCTGGGATTAAAGGTGTGTGTCTGGCTTCTATAGCCTGTGGCTGACTTTGCTTTCTGAATCCTCAGGCAAGCTTTAATAAACATAAATAATATATCACTACAGAATACAGTGAGTTTTGAGAAACTGACAGGAGCTCATTAGAAAGAGTGGATGGAGTGCCAGGTGGTACATGCCTTTAATCATTTCACTCAGGAGGCAGAGGCAGAGGCAGAGGCAGAGGCAGAGGCAGAGGCAGGCAGATCTCTGTGAGTTTGAGGCCAGTCTTGTCTACAGAGTGAGTTCCAGGACAGTAGCGACTGCTACACAGAGAAATCCTGCCTTTAATCACCCCTCAAAAAAAAAAAAAGAAAGAAAGAAAGAAAGAAAGAAAGAAAGAAAGAAAGAAAGAGAGTGTGAGCATTGTATGCATTCCACAGAGATGCTAAAGAAAAGGGATTTGTAGTTCTACCTAATGTCACCTTATGGGTGACTTGATGGAATCCTGTGTCAGCCTATACACATAAAAAAGTAATAAAGCTTAAAAAGGGGCTAAACATGAATTGTCAGGCACTTAACTGGAAAGAGTGACTATGAATGTGCTGAGAATACCTACACAGTTTATGATGCAGTCACATTATTTGTGTCAGGTTTATGTGTGTATGTGTGTGTGAATGTGCATGTAGTTGCATGTGTGTAGAAGGCAGAGGTCAATGTCAGGTACTTTCCTTAATCGTTGTGTGTCCTTTCTCTGCTCTGTCTTTTTCTTTTTAGACAAGGTCTCTAACTCAACCTGCAGCTCATTAATTCCCTGGACTGGTTGGGCAGCCATACTCATAGAGCTTCCTTCCTTTGCATCCCCAGGTTTGGTGTTATATTTGTACTCTAATGTGCCTGGCTTTTGCCTGAGTATTAGGAGTACACACTCAGGTCGTCATGCTTGTACATCTGGTTCTTTTCCAACCGTATTACCTCCCCAGTCCTTTGTGGTTCCCTTGCTTCCTATGATTCATAGCTTCATGCTGCCCTCCCATCCCAACCTAACCCCTATTGCTCCAGTGCAGGATTCAGTGAGTGCTGGTTTCTTCCAGTCAGCCCTTGAAGTTGTTTTCTTCACCTCAAATGCTCCATCTCCGCAAAGGCTCCACTGTGTGTCTCCAGAACCTCAGTCAACAACTTACACACTATCAATACTCAATATATTTTAGCCAAGTGGATGAAGGCGAACCTTTCTCGCCTCTCTAGAATGGGCCCATCATGTTGTGACGTCCATGTGATTCTACTTTGTCAGGCTTTTACCCAGGATTCAGAGTGGTTGGTTTTCTTGAGAGTTTTTGAGCTCCACTCATTCATTCATTCATTCATTCATTCATCCATCCATCCATCCATCCATCATTCATTCATTCATTTATTAAGTGTTATCATTAATTTGAAACTGTAGGAGACGTCATCTACTTTTCTTGCATTTAGTACTAATTGTACTTTAAACAAACTAAAAGAATTCCCCCTACAAGGCTCACTTGTAAAGAGTTATTTTTCTCGTGTTTGAGAAATTGTCTGATCATCTGCCCAGAAGGCATGGCAGGGCTGCTGGGTGCTTTGTTTCCCCAGTTGCAATCCTGCAGAGTGGGCCTCATTGTGGCAGCAAGGCCTACAGCGTATATTTCAGCTGGTGATTTCTGCATGATTGGGATGAGTTCCCACATGACAGGCATCACAACAGAACTATGATGTGATTTCTGCCTAAGATTGTCCATCAGTTGGAGCTGTAAAAACCAGTTTGCATATGTCAACAATTTAATCCTCTAATGTGCTTGCCAATGGAAAAGTGACACTGGAATTATTTTTGTGTATTTAGTGACTATAGTGATGTGGTTACCAAGTGTACTGATGAAAAACCTTCAAATTTCAGGCTTCCAATTGGGACCATATGTGTCTTCTTTCCCTAGCCAAATTGAGTTGTACATCTATCCACACACAATTGTGCATCTACACAGTAGAGTCCCAATTATGTGTTTGTGTTGCATACATGTGTATTCATATCAAGTTCACATGTGCACAAAGCTTTGCCATCTAGACTACCAGTAAGGATTAAATTATTTACTATGTGTACTATTCTCAGAAAAGTGCCTAGTATCTAATATATTCTCTATTAATATTAGCTTTTGTTACGTTAGAATATTGTTTTAGTCTGACAGATACAACAGCAAAATGTTGCTGTCTGTTCCTTCTACCCTCTTCCTCCCCTGTCTCCTTTTCTTCGTCTTCCTTTGAATTTTTTAAGCAGGGTCTCATGTACCCCAGGCTGTCCTCAAACAACACTGTGTAGCCTAGGATGACCTTGAACTTCTGGTTCTCCTGCCTCCACCTCCTGAGTACAGAGATTATGAGCATAAATTGCTATGCCCAGTTTATATAATTTCGGGGATGGAACACAAGGCTTCATTCATGCTGAGCAAACACTCTTATCAACTGAGCATCTTCACTGCCCATTATTTTTCTTAAGATTCTATCCCCCTAAGGCCTTTCAGGAAGATACTTTCAGTGGGTATCTTTTTTGTTGTTGTTGTTGTTATTTGCTTTTTAAACAGGGTCTTGTTACATAAGAAGCCCTAGCTTGGCCTCTACTCATAATCCTTGTAGTATAGACTTCAGTCCAAAGCTGAATGTGTCATTTTCACCATTATTCTAAAAGGGACTTCACTGAGAATATTTCGATATGCTTAAAGTAGACTACACTGTCCATTTAGAAGTTTGTAAAAACTACTTCAGGTATTTAAGTCACCAAGTAGAAAATAGTACAAAACAAGATAGAAGAATGGAGATGTTTGTCCTACAAGGACAGTGATAAGTTTTCAGCATGTGGTTGGTTGTACTCATGGAGGAATTGGTGTGAGTTGGCCCAGTGGATTATCTGTAGTAGAAAAAGTCTGTTAGTTGGCTGTTTTGACTAATTGCTCCTCTCTCCTCCTCTTCCTCCTTTTTCTCCCTGTCTTCTCCTTTCCCTTTTAGTCCCCCCCCCCAACACACACACACATATATACACCATCTTTATGATGACATTCCTTGGCTCAAATGATCATATGGTCTGAACTGGTACTTATAACTATAGATTATTTGTACTTAGGGTATAATTGTGGGTTTATTGTTGTTGAACTAAAAAGGTAGCTCCTTTGAGTCACAATCTTTTTGAAAAACAAAATAAAACCAGTTCTTTGGTGGAAGAAGAAATCACAGTATAGATCTATTTACTGTCAGGGAGGGTACATTTGAAAACATGGCCATTGGTGTTCTCAGAGGGAGACCCCTGGAGAGAGTAGTCAGAATCTGTTAACAATTTAATGCATGCACTGTGTGTGAGTGGGATGCAGGCTGTCTTACCCCTGAGCTCTAGCTGCAGCCACCTAACAGTGCACTTTTTTGTCTTAACAACAACAGCAATAACAACAAAAACTGGTTTGAGAAACTACTTGCAAGCATCAACAATGGTGTATTCAGGAGAAGCAAGGAAAGTAGTCTTTGTGAAGATCATCCCACTGACTTCCCCTCATTTCTGGGGCTCAGCTCAGCAAGGGCCTGGGTAGCCATAGTTACTGGGATTCACACTATTGTTCTTAGCAGCCTGGAGTGTTTGGGTGTTCCCAGAGGTGCTAATGGTCATTGTATGACCCTATGTGTGGCTTGACAGGATTGAGTGGCACTGTGGCTTACACAGATGGTTGCTCATCTAGTATTGGGTCTCTGGGAACTGACATTTATATATCAAGCTGTTAGGAGCTTGTGTTGTGTGGAAGGATTGGAGGGACCTATGGCTTGGGCAGTTTAGTGCTTGCCAACTTTGTAAAACACAGAAATTGCTGAGGGCATAAGTGACATCGGACAGGAAGTCCATTTCTCATGCAGTGAGACATCTTGACAAGAAAAGCCTGTGCTCTTCTCCCTGTAATGATTTGAGAGTTAAAAATCCATTCAATTACTAAGTGACAGGTGCAATCCTGATTGAAGTTGATTGTTCATGAAGGCTAACAGAATTCTCTCAAAGTCGATTTGTACTTTCTTGGCTGTAGAAATATTGTGGAACTCAGTTCTTAAAAGAAGGGTTTTTGAACCAGACTGTGGCTTAGTGATGCTTCAGGTGCTTTGTATGCCCAAGGCTCTGGGTTAAATCTACTCTGCATGCACAGGAAGGATTTTCCTGAATTGCTATTCTTTTAGAGATCTGAAAATAAAATTCTAAGTTTTCTCTGTTGTTATTAGTATGAACCACTTTGGTATCTGAAGTGTTGGTTTGTAGCCTTGGCATCAGAAGCTTTTGCCATTGTCAAGATATTTGTGCGTTGTGCAGGCATTTTAAGATCATTTGCTTCACCCTGGAACAACAAACAGGGTGCTAGTAGCTTATACTTCCTGGGCAGTGAGCTCCTGACTTATAGTCAGTACAGTTAGGATGTGGCAAATGAAGCTCTGAGATGAAGTAGTGGGCCCCTTGTCACGTAGATTCTAACTGGTGCCTCTTTTCATTGTTTCTTATTCTAAATTTTTTAACAAATCTTTTCTTTTTGAGATAGAGCCTCATGTATCCCAGACTGGTCTTATACCCTCCATGTATCCCAGTATAATATTGAATTAATCCTCCTGCCTCTTCTTCCTTTGTGTTAGGATTGTAGGTTTGCACTATCACACCGAGTTTATGTGGTGATGGGGACAGAACCCGGAGCTTTGTGCATGTTGGATAAGCACTCTACCAACTGAAACACACCTCCAGTCCTGAACTTTTGTTTTTAAAACTGCATAAGGATTTCAACTTTATTGTCTTGTTTTCTGAGTTCAGGTTTCACTTGTTGCCGTGGCTGGCTTGGAAATTGCTCTGGCCCTGAATTCACAGAAGTTTATTTGCCTTTACTTCCCAAGGCGTATAATTAAAGGTATGGACCAACAGAACTGCCTCTAAGTTCTATGTCTACACACAACAAAGTAAATGTTGACTTAACTCTGAGGGAATTATACTTAAGAGCTATGGGCTGTAACTAATTGTGTCTAATCATTACATTATGAATGGCATATTTTTGAGGTGACCAGTAGCTCAACTGTTAGTCTCTCAGATGAACTGCTATGAAAATGACTCCAGGTGACTTCTCAGCGTGAATTACAGCTCAGTCTGCTGCTTAGCTCCTGGTGCTGTATGGAATTCATTCATCCATTCCATTGGCGAATATCATTAAGAGAGCTTAGCCTGTAGCTTGTGAGTCAAAGATGATGCTTTAAGTACTAGGAACTTGACTGCCAGTTAGGATTTAGCAAACAAGCTGGTGATGGTGGAGTTACATCTTTGGTCCTAGCCCTGAGGAGGCAGAGGCTGGTGGATCTCTATGAGTTCTAGACACACACACACACACACACACACACACACACACACACACACACACACACACACACACACACCCCACACCCCCCACACTATCTCCAAACAGAAAACACATACCAGAATACAAGCACACTAGTTTCAAACTCTACAACTACGGTATTCTTCATGTAATTTCAAAGTTTCCCCCAACAACCTCATTAATCTCACAAATGTTTTAATTATTGACAAAGGGATGTTAGAGAATTGTTATCTTGCCTCTTTGTGAAGGACTAGGCTTTTTATCTGTGCTCACTTTTATCCCAATATATTTCACCTTCTCTGTGTAATGATCTTTGTTTATTGGAAAAATGGTGTAACTGAAATTGAATGGGAAGACATGCTCTATGACCACATCAAGCCTTCATAGTATCTCTTTTTTTTTTAAATCTTCCATTATGTGTTTTTCTTCATAGTGGTTATGTAGCCTTATTTTCATTTGGATTTACTTCCCCCAACCACAGGCATCACAAACCAAATGATAACACAGACTTGCTGCAGTCAAGTATGTGCACTTAATGTTCCCAACATGACATACAGACAAATGAAAAATACTTGTAAAATCGTTTTTTTAATTCATTATAAGATAATGTCATATCTTTTTTTATATATTGGTCCAGTTTCTACACTGAATGTTTCTCATTAATTGCCCTGTCTAACTTGTACAGCCCCCTTGTTGTGTAGTTATTTTTTTTTTTTTTTTAGCTGCACAGGTATAAGGTGGCTGAGTCAAGACAAGCTAAAATCTGTACCTGCAGAGGTAGCAAACATTCATACAAAGCCATTTCCTATAAACATTGTGCATTTTTTTCTTGGCACTACATGACATATAAAGATTTGCTACCTTCCAGTTGAAAACACCATCAAATGCTTAATCTATATAACACATTCATCTCTCTCTTCACAGACATGTAATTCCTCCTCTTATTATCTGAGAAATTGTTACTCATCTCTCAAGATTCCAGTAGAATCTACCGTCCCCTACTTTTAAATGTTTTGTCTTATCTTTAAAATTGTGTCTATTTGTGTGAAACTGGGTTTTGTGGAATGTTAGATAAAGATGTGTTACATTCGTTTGTGCTGTGGAATATTTTTCAATGATGCAATGGTGTGTTGCATTCTTTTATGTTGCATTTGTTTAACTCTGTGAAACTGTGTTACTTTGCCTGCTTAAAACACCTGATTTGTCTAATAAAGAGCTGAACAACCCTTATCTAGCCTGAAGAGGGATAGGTGGGGTTGCAGGGCAGATTGAATAATAAAAGAAGAACACAGAGAGAGGAGTGAGAAAGGGAGAAGGAGAGGGGGATGCCTAGGGCCAGCTACCCACACACACAGCTAGGCATGGAGTAAGAAGGAAAGAGAGATATATGGAATAGAGAAAGGTAAAAGCCCAGAGGCAAAAGACAGGAGAATTTAAGTTAAGAAAAGCTGGCTAGAAACAAGCCAAGCTAAGTCAGGGCATTTATAAATAAGAAGAAGTCTCTGTGTATTTATTGGGAGCTGGGTGGTAGTCCCCCAAATAGCAAAGAGTAAAAAGAACCAACTACAAGGAGGACTGCGCATATGAGTGTTAATGCAGATGGAAGCCAGAGGTATTGGATCCCTCTCCTTGTGATTAGAGTTGAAGACAGTTTTTGAGTTGCTTGACTTGGGCACTGGTAACCAAACTTTGGTCCTCTGGAAGAGCAGCATGCACTCTTAACCACTAAGAGCCATCTCTCCTGACCCTCTAGTGATGGTTTTTTATATATAGTAGCCTTGCTTTTAGAATTTTTCTGGGCTTTTAAGCAAATTTTTGGGTTCCATGTTTGCCATTGGTTCTGTTTGGTGGCTAGTGCAGAGTAGGTTAATAGAGGTTTGTGGGATTGGATGAGTAGTGATGCTTGCATCCTGGGGTGGACTTTAGGTACTTTAAGAAAGTCCACTGTAGGAGCAGGTACTGTGAATTCCTTAGCTTTGCAGGCTGGAAACTGGTGAATTCAACCTTATTTATTGTCAGTTGTGTGAATGATGGGGGTTGATGTATTTTTTTTCTAAAATTTGCACACTTTTTTTCTTGTAAAATTGATAATGCTGCTGCTGTGGTGAACATAATAAAAATTTGAGCTGTATGTCTATACAGTGTAATTTTTGAAATGTGGCACAGTGTGCTTGTATTATGAGTAGCTATATGCATCCCAGTGCTCAAAAGAAAACCTAATTTTCAAAATTATATTTGTTGATTTATTGTTGTATGGAGCTGTCCAAGCATAACAGCCATCATTATCAGAGTAGCTATGATTACTTGAAAGAGCCCTAGTGATCTGGCCAGTTGGCACTGACACATAGCAATGTGTGGGAAGGGGAGGGTCATTGGACCCTTTCCTGATTTCAGTTACTCCCTCCTGTTCCTTCTGTTAGTTTGTATGTAATTTTTTCTTGATTGCTCAGACTCTGGGTTTCTGGAGTGCTAGAGTATAGAGCTTAGAAGGTTAAAAGTGGAGAACTCCATCTCCACAGGTATGGAGAAGTCATTATCTGTGCTGCAGTGAGACTTAAAGGTGATGCAGCTATTTTGGCGTTATCCCTGCTCTTCTAACTAACTCTTTGCCCCTACTTAGTCTGTCAGTAAGCCTAATGAACTCATTGGTTCCCCACATTGGGCCTTGATAGAATTGCCCTTTGGTTTGTCATTGGTTCCCTATAAGGGATAGATGTTTATCTCTCCTCAGGAAAAGAGTTCCTGTAACACTTGGCAGTGTCAGCAAGATCAAGACAAAACTAGAATGAGTCTGGGAAGAGCAATAACATTGTTCCCCTATGGGTGATGAGACAGGCTGCTGAATCTGAGCTGTCTTAAGGGTGAAGTATCTGTGGAGCAATCCTGACATTACTGTTTTTTTCCCTGTGGTATGAACTGCCATGCCTCATTCCTGTAGTAACAGTCTCATTGCCCCCTGCAATGGATCAGAAGATGTGTAACTAAGGCTGAGACATTGGAAGGAAGCATGTGTGCTGGAAGGCTTTCAGTATACCTAACTTCTGTCATACCTGTACAGTGGTGTGTGTACTTCTTGATGGGTGGATTTTCTGATATGACTGGGGACAGTTTTTGAGAATAGTTGAAAGTCTCAAGCATATTTCATAGATCCTGGGAGTAACTCATAAGATAGGAGAATATAGGCAAGCTGCAGTGGAGTATTCTGGCCCCTGCTGTGTGTATTAATTAAGAAGACAGCTGAGGCTGTCCAGATGGAACTGGTTTGTGTGGAAGAGGAATTACAACTGGAAAAAGATACATTGCTTGGTGTCCTGAATTGGCTTCTAATTTGGTAGATAATTTGGATGAAAATAATGGGGGAGGTATAGGTGTTAGCTTGGTGCTTCTTAGAGCCTGAGGTCTCAATGGAGAAGACTGGCTTAACAGTGCCCTTCGACTCCCAAGATCAGTCTTTATTCCAATGACACCCGAGCCCTGTCTCCACATGGGTGCTTTCTGCCAGGCTGCCCAAGTTCCGCCCAAGTAACACACAGAAACTTATATTAGGTACAAATGCTGCTTGGACAATAACTAGGATTTCTCATCTGCTAGCTCAGTCTTAATTATCATAAATCTATGTATTTTATAAGGCTTATCTCATGGAGGATGCCTTCCATTGGTGTCCTCATTCCGGGATCACATGGCGGCTCAGAGCAGAGACCAAGAGGAAGTGTGAAAAACGGATGTCTTCCTTCTTGCCCTTGCTTATATACTTAGTCTCCCTGCTATGTTACTTCCTGCCTAGATCACAACACTTCTTTACTACATTTCCCAGAATCTTCCTTGACTCCTAGTCCCAACTATCTTGCTTCCTCATTAGCCAAGCAGTACTTTATTTATCAACCAATAAGACAATAATATATACAGAAGGACCTCCCCCATCAAGACCCACATGCTTGGAATCAATCCATGGCAGGAGTCAGATAGTATGGAGGTATAGTGGTAGAAGACACCCCTTAGGTCAGACCTTTAAGACAGAGAAGTAGAAGATCCATGATTCAGATGCAGATGGGGGCCTCAGTCAGCACTGGGGTTGTTTGCATTGCAAAAGCCTTTAAACAAGCAATCTATCAACCTCACTGCCTGACTCCTAAGGCTCTGGGTTATGGAGGCAGATGGAATCAGTCTGCCTGCTTCAGAAGCAGAGAAATTGAGGATTAGAACACACACTGGATAACTTGAGGCAGTAAGAAGGGAATCATTTCTTGATGGTCCTCATGGATATCAGGGCCAATACAGGAGGGGCAAGCAAATGGTGAAGGAAATAGGCATGCAAGGGGTGGTATCTGATGGCCAGTTGACTATTGAATTTAGAGAGAAAGTTTATCAAAGGATGGAGCTTTTGTGGTGTTGATGAGCCCCATGGTGGAGCAGGATCACAGTAAGTGCCTTTGGCAGAGCTAAATGACCTGGGCCAGATAGTAGTTTGGAAGTTGTTAAAGTAATGTTGGGCAAGCTAGGCATCACTGTGAGGCAAGTGTGGCTAGGTTTTTATTAAGCATGAGTCATTAGGTACAACACTGATGGAAAACCAAATGCCATGCCTGAGGAAGGCTTTTAGACCTAACCAACAGTTCACTACAAATGTTATAGGAACAAAAAAAACTGAAGGGTCAGCATTCTCTGTTGTCCACCATCTCCAGGGATGGGACCTACCCCCAGTTGCTTCCCTAGTGGTATTGCCTGGGGCTCACCCAGGTGAGGACTGTGCTGCTCTTAGTTCTGGGGGCTTTGTGGTGAATTACAAATTTATTGTTTGTCTGAATATTAGGCTATGAAGCCTAACAGCTTCACAGTTGATTCCGACTGAAGGGTCAGCATTCTCTGCTGCCCACCATCTCCAGGGATGGGACCTACACCCAATTGCTTCCCTAGTGGTATTGCCTGGGGCTCACCCAGGTGAGGACTGTAAAGCTATTAGGCAAATCGATTATATTCTCTTTCAGCCACTTCCTAGGTATATGACTTTGGATAAGATGGTCAATTTTTTCCAACATAATTTTTTAAACTTTTTTGTTTTTGTTCATTGTTTTATCACAGCAATACAAAGCAAATGAGGACACACATAGACACATAAATAAAAATAAAATAAAAATCAAGGACCAGGATATCCATTTGCTGGTGTAGTCAGTCCTTGTTAGTAAATGTATTATCCTTACGTATTTAGCACATTATCCAGCCTAGAACTTGAGAATATGATAGTGGCATATATAGCAGTAAATTACAAAGAACTGGGCTCACTACTAACAGGAGTTGCTTTCAATACTTATTTTATGAAGATTTTAGTATTGTTGGAGTTATTATTAGTAAAATCAGTTTCACAAAATGGTGGACAGGACCTCTTTAAAAATGTACCCATTTTTTGTTCTGGTATCTAGCCCTCTCTCAGCCACTTGCCTGATGTGAAATACTTGGAGCTACTGTTGTAGAACTCAATTTTCCAATAGTTTTTTGCTGGTTTGACTAAGTTTGGACCTTAACCCTTCATAGTGTGTCCATGCTGCCTCCCAAGGGCCACATGAGTTTCAGCACAACTCTGAATGCAGCCTGATACTTGTAGATGACCATATCATTGCAGGGTCAAAAGGTGGAACATGTCTTGATTTTCACAGCTTTAAAAATAACAACAGTGAATATCCCTCCACACAAGTGAAGTTAGCCCCTGAAATGTCACAGGGATGCTTGAGGCATTAGCGTTTTTTGTTGTAGAATAACGTTGTGATTTTCAGTCTTCAGGATGTAGTAATTACTTATTTCTCAGTTCTTTTTGCTAAGAATTGCATTTTCATTGTATCCTTTTGTGCGCTTAAATTACAGAAGTAGGTAGAGTTAATATTACCGGATGAAATAGGTAGAACCAAGAGGAGCTTCAAGCAGGTGTAATAAACCTCAGATAAGATGGAGTGGATGGTCACAATCCATCCTCCATCTTATATGCCTTTGAGGATGCAGTTAAATCTACATACTGAGGAATCACCAGAAGCAGCCCATAGGATAATGAACCCTTGGATGCTTTGTAGAGCTCCTTTGGGGAATCTGACAGGAGGTGATTCCAGCATGGAAGCTGGGTTTTCATCTGTTCTCTGGGACTTAACAAGGAGCACTATGCTTTTAGTTGGATTTTCCCTTAATGAGAATTCATTGTGATACTCATTACTCAACAAATTCAAGTAGAAGAGGAATTTCTTTACTTTAGAGACGAATTGTGACTCTTACCCATGCATGATTTGGGTGCTTTAAAAAACCCCTTTCCTCACTCAATCTGGAAAACTGATATTAAAAACTGTGGAGTTTTGTTGGACATAGGAAAAATGGATTATCATTTGCAATTTAACTAGGTTTTATACAAATATGAAGTGATCAGATTTTAGTTCCTAGTTCTATTATTAGTGCATGGCCCTTTTCCCACTTGTATAACTTCTTCTAAGATGAAACTCTCAATGTGATTTTTTTTTCCCTTTCAGGATAACTCTTCTGCTTATTTACTTCTAAAAATTGTTGAAGAAAGCATAAAGGTATCCATTAGTATTTGTAATATATATTTGTCTTTTAAAGAAGTTTATGGGACCCTAACTTCCTCATGATTCAAAAGAGGGTCCTGAGTTAACCAATTCAAACAAACATCAAGCTATTTGTAAATCATGAAGCTATCAGTGTAATTAATTAATTGCAGATAAATGTTTTATGGATCGTGTCAGGGGTACTAGGATTCCCTCTCACGAATCAGTGAGTCTTACAGAATTGGGAAGATAGACTTTGTTGTCATTGTAGTTTATCTCTATTTAAAACCTAGGCAAAGAAGGCAAATTAATGATTTGTTCATGTTATTGAGGAGTCATACTGCTAGATTCAGTAGCTCATTTCCAAGTGAGAGCATGTGCTTCACTGTGTCCTTATTTTTACAGTCTTTCTTGTTCTGTAACATTGGAATAGTTCATGATTCCTTGACAATGTATTAGGAGCTCTCTGAATCATGATATCTCAACCAAAGTGTTTCTTGCCTTCCTTTCATATCTATGTCCCCAAAGGCTTCTGGGATATATGTTAAGAGCTAAAAAGAATATGTATATGTATATGTATATGTATATGTATATGTATATGCTAGTCAGATGAAAGAAGTATTTTGCTTAAGGCAGCCCTAGAAAGCTAGCTCTTATTTGAAATCACCCTTCCTACCATTGAACATGCTTTAGTAGACAATTTTGTTTGCCCATTTATCTATTGATGGATGTGCCTCAGTTGATTCATGTCTTGAGGAAGTTGTGAATGCTGCTGCACCCACCATGGGAGCATAAGTATCTCTGATGCATGGATTCCGTTTCTTTAGGTGTTTATACAGGAGTCAGATATTGGGAGCATATAGATCTTCTTTCACTCAGCTCAGGAACCTGTTTACTATTGTCCATTATAGTTATTGTTGTTTTTGGTGGTGTGTGTGTGTGTGTGTAGGTGTGGGTGTATGTGGGTGTGTGTCTGTTCATCCATCCATCCCCACAGGTGAGCACACATTGCAGTGTGTGCTTGAGGCCTTCTAAATGTCAGACCTTGCTTGAGGCCTTCTGAATGTCAGATAAGCACTATGTTTACCTCACTATGATCTTGATTTATGTTTCCTTGCTCTTTAGTAATGCTGAACATTCCTTAATATGTATTTATGTGGCTGTATATGTGTGGGTGTGTTTGTACCATGATGCTTATTTGGAGATGAGAGGATAACTTGTGGAAGTTCTATCTTCTTCCACCATGTGGCTTCCAGGGATTGAACTTAGGTCATCATGCTTGGAGATATAAGTGCTATTACCCCCTGAGGTATATGAAACGTTTTTCTACATACTTTGTGGCCATTTCTCTTTCAGCTTTTGAGGAATGTCTATTCAGATCATGTGCCAAGTATTATATTGGATTATTTCTTCCTTTATATAATTGGTCTTTAAAAATTCATGGAACATTATAGATAATAGTCTCTTGTCAGATGAGAGTTTGTTTGCTCCTATGCTAGAACTTTTTTCTTCAATGTTGGTTATTTCTTTTCTACAAATATTCTTACTTTGTTAGAATCCCTTGTATTCATTTTTGCTTTTGTTGTCTATGGTTTTGAGATCTTACCTGCAAAATCATTAGTGATACCAATGTCTTGAAGTATTTCTTCTTTGTTTTCTTCTCCTAGTTTCCATGTTTCTGGACTGATACTTGGGCATTTAGTCCATTTCAGATTTTTCTTGTTTGTGGTACATGTATCTTTTATATGTGGTAGACCACATTTTTGGATAACTTCAAGTTCATTTACTGAAGAATTGTTATCCTTTCTTTGTGTTTGTGCATTCATGTGCATGATGGATGTGTGTGTGTTTTCTTTACACCTTTGTTAAGTATGAACTTGCTATATAAATTCATGGGTTTATTTCTGGAATTTCTACCCTCTTCCCTTGGTCTGGGTGTTGGTGTTATGATTGATGCTGGCTTGGTTACTGCAGTCCTGTAATGAGTCTTGGAGCCAGTTATGGTGATGTCTGCTGATTTGTTATTTTGTCCCAAGATTGTTTTGGCTATGCAGGGTCTTGTTTGCATCCATATAAATCTTAGGATTTTGCTTCTCCAATTTATGTGAAGAATTCTATGGGTGTTTTGACAAGTATTGTACTGGATCTCTAAATTGTCTTAGCATTATGTTTCTTCTTACAAAATACTGGAGATACTGAATTTTTAAAGAGAAAATGTTTATTTCAGCTCATGGTTTCCAACATTCCAGTCTGTGATTGAAAGGCCCCTTTGCTTTCTGCCTCTGGCAAAGAAACATATCACAGTGGGAGTATGTAGCCAAACAAAACTCAGCCAGTAAGCAAAGAAAAAAAAAAAAAAAAAACTGGCTAGTCCTCCACAATCACCAACAAAAGCAATGATTTAGGGACCTCCCACTGGGCTCTGCTTTCCCACTATGGTTCATAGTAGTATCACCATGAGAATAACCTCAATTTATGACCTTGTGAGAGGCACCAGCCCAAATGATGGCAGGTAATAAGTGTAATTTAACATTACTTTTTGCAAAGTAATTAAAGTGGAAGGCGTCACTTTTTTATGTGTGAATTATTTAATTTCTTTTGTTGGTGTTTTACAATTGATTTGTAGGTCTTCTAGTTCCCTGGTTAAATTTATTCTTGGTTGCTCTATTTTATGGCTAAATGTGAATGAAATTTCTTTCCTGATTTGTTTTCTTTGCAGCAAGTTTATTATTGGATATAAAATGCTACTAATTGTGTTGGTTTATTTTTGTGCCACATAACTGCTAAATTTATTTGTTCTAAGGTCTTTTGTTGGAGTATTTATGCTTTTCTCTATGCAAAATTTGAGGGTCGGAGTAAATGAACAAAGTTCCCTATGTTCAAGTTACCTGCCTGCTATGTGGAAAAGCATTTCCATTTTGAATTTCTTCATTTCTCTCCTAAATCACTGGCAGTGTATATGTGTGATCTGTTCATGCATGCAAATATGCGTGTGTTGGTATACATGTACATGTGGAGGTATGAAGTCAGTGTCACATGTGGCACTCGTCTTTCTTGGTTGCTCTCTACCGTATTGATTGAGGAAGGGTCTCTGGCTAACTATCCATTGTAGTCAGTGGCATTTTGTAGACGGAGTTTTGTGTTTTTGTTTGTTTTGTTGTTTGGGAAGAAAGGGTCTTCTGTTGCTTAGCCCAGGCTGGCCTTAACTTGCCATCTTCCTGGCATAGCCTCCTGAGTGCCTCATTGTTTGATGAGCACCTTGTGAAGAGATCTTGTGCTGGAGAGATGGTACTTAGCATTGGAACTGGAGAATGGTGGGTTGTAGTCAAGTAGTTCTGTAAGCTTGCTGGAGGATCTTATGTCCCCTCAGGCTCTCTGCTTGCTCAAGAGTATCTTGTGTTCCGCTCTCTCCTTCCGTTTCTGCCTACAACCTGGCAGAACAGAGATCTGTTTCTGAATTTAGTATGCTATTTTCCCCTTTCCTGCTATCCGTACCAACAATAAGCACTCAATGATGGCAGCTGCCATAGTAAGCCCAAGAGCTTAAAAGATTAAAGCAACCACTAACAGCAGTCAGGAAGAAGTCTAAGGGCCTTTCTTTTTTTCTGGAGGCTTGAGTTCTCATTCTAGTGGTTAAGTAGAAAATTGCAAACAGGCTGTGTTCAGCAGTTGGAATGTGTTCCCGCATCTGGAAAGACCCAGCCTTCTGTTCCCTTTCCAATCACCAAAGGGTGACCAGCCTGTGGTGGGAACTGTAGGCACAGACATTTGCATGTGTATTGTTATGTATGTATATGTGGAGGTCTGAATTCATCTGTCAGTTGTCCCTTTTTATGTGTCTAAGTCATTGACATTTGTGTATTGTGGTTTTTTTTTTTTTTTTCCAGGTAAACACTATCTTGCCCTCCCTTCTTCCTAATTCAGGCCTGAGGCCTCAGTAATGAAAACAGCTTTTGGCTCTTGGTGAATTCTCACCTTGTAGGCAAGAATGGCTGTTAAAACTGTGTTTACCTCTAACTCTACTTCTTGGCTACCTACTGTGTGGCCCTGTCTCATTAATTCTAATTGTTTGAGACTCCACTATACACTTACCTGTTCTTATGTTTAATTTGGGAGTTAAAGCCTGAAACTCAACTACATAGTTAAGAATGACCTTGAACTTTTGATCCTCCTGCCTCTACCCATTGAGTGCTGGAATTGCAGATATGAATCGCATGCCTGATTTAGACACTGGTACGATGGAACCAGGGCCAGTGCATACTAGGCTGGTGCTCTACTCGTGAGCCACATCCCAGCACCACCTCTTATCTCTGATAACTGCTCAGAGATCCTGACTGAGTAATCATAAATTTTGCTAATTTTTTTTTTTTTGCTGGATTCTTAAAGTATGGTTAGACAACATTCTTAAGGAGATAAGAATCTTTGAACGTGGATGTAGATTACTGTGCTGGATCAGTGTCTTAGCAAAGCCTCCTGAGTTGTGTACTAGATGTATTCCAGATTATGTTATAGAGAGAGGTGGGTCGCATGGCAAATAGTAGTATTTGTCAAGGTTTCCCCTGATTTTACTGTTTGTGTTCGTAACTCATTATACTGAACTGCCTGGACAGTGAACCCCAGGGATCCAACTGACTCTTGGGATTTCAAGCACACACTACCATGTCCAACTTTTTACATGTGTGCTGGGGATTGAACCCAGGTCCTCATGCATATTCCTCTTAGCCATCTCTCCAGCCTGTGACAGGTTGATTTTCAAGGTGATATTTCATTCTTGTACATACACACTTCATACCCCACTGGCAATTTGCCTTCTCTACAATGTGAAAATTGTCACCACAATCAAGATCATTACCATGCCCTTAATCCCCCATTTCTGTGGTGAGAGTACTTATACACTGACAATACCATATTTTGGTCTCTGTCTCTCCCTCTCCCTCTCCCTCCCTGTCCCCTCCTCTCATCCCTCTTTTTCTGAGAAAGGGCTCCCCTGTGAGGGTCTGACTGTCCTAGAACTCACTATGTTATTCAGGCTGGCATGAACTCAGAGATTCTCCTGCCTCTTGCCTCCTGAGCACTGGGATTAAAGGTAAGCACCACCACCTCCTGGCTATGTACTCCTTTTTAGAATGTAATATTCTAGCTTCGTTGGGTGGTACATACCTTTAATCATAGAACTTGGAAGGCAGAAGCAGATGAATCTCTGAGTTTGAGGTTACTCAGTGCTACAACTAGACTCTGTTGGCCCCTTTCTCACTAAAGACCTAACTGCTAACTGATTTTGACTAATTGAATGCATTAGGCTTCTCTACCAGGGGTTCTCTGCATCACTGACATGAATACCTACAGTGTGCCAAACCTTCTTAGGATCCTTATGGCTTCCTAGAGCACCCACAGCTACCTTCTAAGATAGGTATTATTCTGTCTCCTTTTTATAGACAGAAATGAAAAGCCTCAAGAAAGTGTGTGTGTTCCCTAAATGACATACTCAGTATAGACATGACATTCAGATGAAATGTCACCTCCTTTTAGTATCCTTTCCAGCATATCACAGCTGCTGTCTCACCTCCTCTGCTTCCTTCACTTGGTATTTTGACCATAGTGACTCTTCAGACATACCAGGGTATACTTTCTCTGGAAGTACGGCTTTCCAAACTTTTCTGTCCCAGCTCATACCGTGAAAAATACATTATATTAGGTGGAGAGATTGCTTAGCAATTACCCACACTTTCTGCTCTACTAGAGGACTCAACTTTAGTTCCCATAACCCATGTTGGGTAGTTCAAAGCTGCCTCTTCTATCTCTAGAGTATCCAACATTTTATTTATTGAACACTGCACTGATGTTCACATGTACACACACACACACACACACCTTTAAAAATACAGCACATGTTCTTTCATGTATGTACATGGTCAGATGTAGATGAACACTTATGCTTATGTATAAACATTAAGGAACTCACCTGCCATATGATTTCTGGAACACATAGAGAGGCAAAGGCATTAAACATCATTCATATTTAACACCCGAGTTTTATATTGTGCCATCATGTGGGCTCTGTGTCAGTCAGGACAGTACTCCATAGGGGGTGCAAGCCCTGAAGAAAGTTCACAAAAGGTAATATAAATTCAGCCTTTTGTTACTACCATTTGAAGACCTCTTCCAGTGCCTGTGACTCATAAACTGTGTTTATGAATTATATATTTTACTTTCAGCGAAGAGGTATTGAAGAGTTTAGCTATGGTGATTTGAATGAGAATTGCCCCCTATATGCTCATGTATTTGAATACTCACTGAACCTTCAGAAAGCAGAACCTTGCTGAGATATGCCTCTTTGAGGGTTTTTGGCCTCACCCTACTTCTTCTTCCTCTGTTTGCTAAGTGTGAACAAAACTGTGATCAGCCAGCTTCCTGCTCCTGTTTCCCTGCTGTGCTCTCCCCACCAATATATACTTTGTTCCTCCAGAACTGTAGGCAAAAGAAACTCTTTCTTCTTAACATAGCTTTTGGTTATGGTACTTTAAAACAGTACCAGCAACTCAATTTATACAGATGTCTCACTGATTAAGAACACTTGGTGCTCTTATAGAAGACCAGAGTTGGATTTCTAGCACCCAAAAAGGTGGCTTTCAGCCACCTGTAACTCCAGATCCTGGTGATCTAGTGCCATCTTCTCGACCCAATGGGTATTTACACACATGGGTGGCGCTTGTACCTACATTCCACCTTGTGGGTTTTCTGTGACCATTCATTTGTCCCAAATTTAGCCCATTGCATCTGAAGCTTCCCCATTCTTGGGTGAGTAGTCTTGGGCAGTGTTGCAAAAAAGAACCTATTGTGGCAAGCTAACTTCCATAACCTCTACTCCACCCTTCCTATTGCTGCTACTGTTCTCTGCCTGTCTGCTTTGTGAATTTCTTGTTGTAAAGGTCCTGTTTGATTGGAAATAGCTGCTTTCTTGGTTACACTGAGAGCACCAAATCCTAACCACTAGACTGCCAGGGAGTGACTCTTGGTTACACTGAATGGTTGACATTTAAAGAACTATGGAGGACGTGATAGTGCCAGACATTATGAAAATTTCTCATAGAATTCTTTGATGTTCCCTCACATTCTTGGGGGCACGTTTGTTTTCATCATTTTACAGATAAGGTGCTCTCTCAACATAAATATGCTTGCAGATGATCACCCCAGCCAAGCTTCTCAGATGTTTCTTCTGTCCATCTAGTCCTAAGCAGCTTACCTGTTTATTCTCATGTTCAGAACTGGGCCTTATTGTCACCCAGGATTCCCCCTTCTCCTTAGCTCATGAAAGCCAGTATCTCTACACTTCACCTCACAAGCTAGACAGACTTCTTACTCCTACTCTGCCCATAGACATAACCATTCTCTTAATAGCTCTGTCTCATACTAAATTATATAGATTATGCCTCCAGTAATGTAACTAAGTAATAACTTTCTCAAGAATTGTTTTGTCTCATTTACTTTGTTTCTTAACCCAGTACAAGCAGTGCTTTGAGCAATTGGTACACGTGGTCTAACTGAGCTGGGATGTGTAAAACAAGCATGCTAGTCAGTTTGCCTCTCTTGATGATATTGCTGTTGTGTTCCAGCCTGCCTTAGCCTTGAGGCATATCAGTTCATAGCCTGGTGTGGGCCAAGAAGGAATTGTTTAATAGGATGTGTTGTTTGTGTGATGCTGTGTCATATCCATACCCAGAATGCTCTTAGTGGATGATTTTGCCATATTACATTCTCTCTTTTCAACTTAACTTCAACAAAATGATTTTCGACACTTCTTAAGCATGTTTGAAAACACGACTTTATGAATCTCTTGTCCCCTTAGCTTTAAAATATATGCATATATATCTGTAATTACTAATTGCTATCTTCTTAAGCAGACACAGATGATGTATGTGATTGTGACAAATTTCCAAAGGGAGAGCTAAGTAACCAGGCTAATTTTTCCATAATGTGAATGTTATTTACTATTATCATAATTGATGCACCAAGCCACTGTAGGCAAATAATATGCCGTATATGGGTAGCAAGCTACTAGTCAATGAATATTGAAGATCAAAACCCCATTTTAAAAGAGAAGCTTCAGTTAGAACCATCCAGATTCATACTACCAAATCTGTTAAAACTGCCTAGCTGCCTTTTCTCTGTGCCATTCTCTGTTTAAAGCTGTTCCTATATATAATTATGTGTATGGATATACAAATTTATACAAGTCACCATATTAACTGCAGAATCATTGATTTCTCAACAGCTTGGGATGGTAGAGATGATGTGAACATGAAAATTAATTGAGTGAAATGGCTACTGAAGTAGCGTCTATATTTTCTGGAGACCATCCTTTTTAGAAGGGGGTCTGTCATCTACTCTTAGTCCTTCTTTTGACTGACCAGTGCCTGGGGCGCTGTGTCAATTTATTCTTGGGGATTTGTCCTTTGATCCTTTAGGGGTCATGTGTCAGTTATTCTGTATATAACTGATTTCCACAGTCAGCCCTCCTTGTTTTAGGTGAGATTGTGTGTGTGTCTCTCTCTCTCTCTCTCTCTCTCTCTCTCTCTGTGTGTGTGTGTGTGTGTGTGTGTGTGTGTGTGTGCTGTATAGTATATATACATATATATATGGATGTGTGAGAGTGTGGTATATGTATGTATATATAAGGTATAGGTACCTAATGTTTATTTTTAAAACGATTTGACCCAGATTTTGTTGGTTTTTTTAACATTTATTTTTATTTATCTGTCTCTGTGTGTGTGCTCCATGTGTGTAGATGTCTACAGAGGCCAGACGAAGGCCTTGGGTCCTTTCAAGCTGGAGTTTCACAGGTGCCTGTGAGCTGCCTGACACTGTTTGTGGCAACTGAACTTGGTTGCCCATATTAATTGCAAAACAGTCTTACCTGCTGAGCCCATCTCCATCTCCCTGTAATAGTGTGTTTTGATGGAGCACTTAACCAGAACTTACACCATAGCTTCTAGGAAATACCTAACCCTCATCTCTGACCAGCTGAGATCAAAGGGACAGGCCCTTGTCTCTAGAGGTTGAGACTTGTACACATGTTTCAGATAAAGACCAGTTGACCAGTGGAGAACTTAGATAACCTTATAATTTAAAATAGGTCACAGAGTATCTATTCTTAGAACCCTTTTAGAAAAATCTCCATGTATTTGAATACTTCCCTTTGAACATATAGCGATTCCTTCTATACTAGGAACATCTGCCATCTTTTCCTTTTATAGCAGTGAAAATATGGGCAGTTTTGCATGTCATTTCTTAGCTTAAAATTCCCTTGTCCTTTATGTCAGAGTCAATTTATTCAACTAGTTTATACAACTGGACATATTTCTATAACAGAAAGTTGAGTAAATAGAATGTTCCTTATCATATGGCTTGTAAAGACAGGGCCCATGTCCTAGGGCTTGTCTATCTCTTTTCTCTGAAGATGATATATTTCCTTCCTTTATTCCAATCTCAAAGACATGAGGCTTTCTTATGAGTTTTTTGGAAATTGTGAGAAAACATAGTAAAATAAAGCTGGAGAGATTGCTAAATCAGTAATACAGTTGCAGTGGAGTTATGAAGACCTGAGAGTGATCCCCAGAGCCATGCTTAAAAAAAAAAAAAAAAATCCCAAAGCCAGAATTGGTGGCTTGAATTTGTAATCCTACCACTGGGGATTACATAGATTCATAGATCCTTGAGGGTTACTTCCCAGACAGTCCAGGCCAACTTAGAGACTTCCATATAAAAGCAAGAGACCTTCAGTTTAAGAAAGCAAAAGTAGATGGCTTTCTTAGAATCTCTAGCCTCTCTCCACAAACAGTACACAAGTACATCAACCCACATAGATGCAGTATAAAAAGAAAATCATAAAAAATAAAAGCAAACAGAACAACAACTTGTGCATCCTAGTTGAATCCTTCATGTCGGAGTGCACAGGTGAGAGTTACTGCTGTACAGTTACTGCATTATTATCTGCAACTAAAAATGAAGGATGATGCATACACTCGACCGTGATGGCATGTGCCTGTTGGCCCTGGTGTTAATTGCAACAGAGAATTCTGTTGTCTAGGAGCATGTTCAGGGAGGGAGCCCTGCAGCGACCTTTCCAGAGATTTCTGTTCTTTCCATGTCTTTCCATGGTAGTTTGTGTCTATGGAGGGAGCTCTCCCACCTGGAAGATCCCAGAAAGGCCTATGCCCTGCTTGCGTCTAGCACTCTGGAGGATGCTTAGCATAGAGCTTGTGCCTTTTGAGCTGATTCTTGGCAGTGGGCCCTAGCTTCCTTCCTGCCAGGACTAGTGTCTCTGAAGGGCAGAGAGGAGATCAGATGCTGATAGCTCAGGCATAATTTCTGCCTCCTGAATCTCTCAGCTGAAGTGTTCTTTCCCTCCTCCCACTGGCTGAAGGAAGAACACATTCATCATGCTGGGTAATGAGCAGAAAAGAGCTGTAGCTTTCTCTACTCAATAGCAGAGTGTAGGATGAAAACCTTTCTGTTTACAATTCAGCTCTCTCTTTGTAGTTTGCGTGGAACTTGAAGTCCTTTTAAGCTGTGCTCCTATGCTTAGCTTATGAGCCAATTCATCTATAAACTCTTTCCTGGAGGTTCAGGGGAGACTTTTTTTAAATTATGGAGGTCTGAGGGAGAGGTGTGTGTGAGTCTGTGTGTGTATGTGTGCTGGTGCCTGCACAGGAGCTTGTGAGTTCATATCTGTGTGTGCTTAAATGCATAGGATTGGCTGACTAGGAATTGGGAGGTTGACAACAGATGACCACTTACCCCCAGCCTGGTCAATGCCATGCACAAAGCTGGAAGACACCTTTGCCTCTCCACAGATGTGTCATCCTGACAGTTTTACAGGCACTGCAACCAGTCTTCCTTATGAGCAGTGGTGAAGGTTTTGAGTACTTATCATCCCATGTCAGACTCTGACTTCAGCTGCTCTGGGAGAGTAAGTGGTTGCTGCAAGTGCAGCTGCCATGGAAAGTGCACTCTCTCACTGCAGCTGAAACAATTTCTCCATATAGCTCATCCCATTTCAATAGTAAACTGTCTGTTTAAAGCAAAACAAAAAAGGCAAGTGGGAGTTGCAAGGAGACTTTATGCCAGGAAATGGAAATGAGTTCCCGAGGAAGCCTGTTTTGGTTTGGTTTCAGAGTTATTAAACAGGCTCAATTGCTAGTTTGTCATATTTCTGTGTATGTTTCTGTGAACTTCTAATTCTCCAGAAACATTAGGGCTAAAATAGCAAGTCAGGCTTTAATTAGAGAACACACCACGGTTGGGAGACATGACTGGTTTGTAGCTCAAGCCTTAACATCCTGCACCAATTTTGCCTTCCAAGGAAGTAGGTAGAGTTATAACGTCCTCTGGTCCCTCTCCTTTTCTGATGGCTTTGAACTAATCAGAGCATGATTCAGGCTGTCAGAGAAGGTGGAGTTTGCCATTGGAAGTGATGTTTCAATAGTGTTTCCAACTGGCTCCAGGTATGAAGCAGAGGCTAGGAGGTTGTATTGCCATTTAAAGGTAATTTGTCATTACTTTTGATCTCGCTGGAGTGTGAACCTGGAGCTGTTCTATAGCTGTGCACCACTCAGTCCTTGAGTTTTAGTGTAAACTTGATTTCTCTCTTTTGTTATCTATCTATCGAGAATTGGTGAGGGAGACATGGATGGTTACTTGTCATGGCCGCCGTGGAGCCCAAAGCTGTTCTGTGCAGTCACTCCCTGCTGGATGTAACTTCTCCAGGAAACACCTCTTCCTCCATACCTCCCTCTCCCCTGCTCTCTTGCAGGACAACCAGTAAACTATAATTTTCTGAGTTTCAGCTCCTTCATTTCCACCCTTGAGGTAACATCCTACACTCAGGCAAGTATTACAGATACGGAGGGTGTGGTTGCTAAACTTGATATAAGTAGAGTTACCTTGAAAAGAATCTCAGATGTGGAATCATCTTTATGAGTTTGGTCTATGACCTCGTCTGTTGGCTCTTGTCTTTATTGTTAATTGTTGTAGGAAAAGCCAACTCCATTATGGCTGGCACCATTCCCTATGCAGAGGCTTCTGAACTATGTAAGACAGAAAGAAGCTATGTGAGTGCAAGCAGGATGAACCCATTCATTGTTTCCTTACCTGGACTGTGTATGTGATGTGACCAGCTGCTTGAGTTCCTGCTTTGACTTCCCTTAATGATGGACAGTAACCTGTAACTGGAGGACACATTAACACATTTCCTCTCCTGAGTTGCTTTTCATTCTGTTATTTTAATATAGCAACAGAAATGAAACAAGAACAGAGAGCTAAATAATTAAATCATCTCTGCCCTTCTTTCCCTGACCTTACTCATTCCCACAATTCCACAGATATGTCACTGAGATGTATGGCACTGTGATAATCAATTCCAGTCTTAACAGTCATTCAAGAGATATACTCCCATAGAGAGTCAGGAGAGATCCAGGGAATCTCCAAGACCCACCCGAGCCACAGACAAGCTGTGAAGCCTTGGTAAAGCCCCTCTACCTGTCTGGACTTCATAAAATCTCTGTAATGTCGGGTCCAGGTCAGTTACCACCTCGGGGAAACCGTCTTTATTAAGATGCTAAATATGGCATGTGTAGTTCCCATTGAATTTACAGATCATTTTTAGATACCTGCTGAAGGAAAGGCTAATAAAATATAAATGCATCAAAAATCATTATCACATTCTGTGTCTTCTCCTTGATCAGTGGATGACTGATAAAATTAGTATCTTACCACAGGGAGGTATTGTTCCTGCTTTTAAAGGGATCCTGTTTATATAGATGGTGATGTTTTAAATAAGGTCTCAAAATCCTTCCTCAGATAAAGTGTTCATGAGGCCTATGAAGGAGTCTAGCTACCTAACTATCCACCTGCTAGCCTTTTAGAATCTTTATCTTTCATTCATTCTCTTTGAACACTTGTGTCCTTAATGAAAAATGAGAGAGGCCACGAGGAAATGGGCAGACATTCAAATAAGATGCCCTTCAGGCATCTAACATGGAGACACCATATAATTTTTTTTGCCATTTTGTTTGTTTTGGTTTGTTTTCTGTTCATTTGTTTTTCAAGACAGGGTTTCTCTGTGTAGCTCTGGCTGTCCTGTAATTTGCTCTGTAGATCAGGCTGGCCTCTAACTTAGATATTGCCTGCTTCTGCTTCCCGAGTGCCCATTGTGGGCAGAACCCTTTCCTGGGCAGTGTTTCCTGACCTAAACAGGATGGGGGGGAAGCAATATGAAGTGAGTCCCGTGGGTGTATGCCTTTCTGTCTGCCATTGATAGTGGAGATGTAGTGACTAGCTGCTTGACTCCCTTAACTTCTCGTCATGATGCATCGTGACCTGAACTTACAAGCTGACTGAACATGGTCCTCCCCTAAGGTCAAGATGCTTCATCGTAGCTATAGACATGACATTAGAGCTGAACTTATTTATTTTGTTTTTACTAAATACATGTTTTTATTTGTTCCTGGGGTTGTAGGAAAGAGGGATGTACCACCATAGTAGAAAAAAATTACCATTGTTATTAATTACTGTTTCTGATAGCATGTTGCTGTGCTTCTCAAGCTGGCCTCTGACTGTTGATGAGGCTGGCCTAAAACTTGGAGTCTTTCGCTTCAGCCTCTAGGTGCTGAGATTACAGGGTATGCACCACATCTGCCTTCTGCTTTCTTTCTTACTTTAAAATTGTTTGGAGAACCACTGCTTTCCACGAGTCTGCATATTTCTAGCTTTTTTCTATTGGGGAGTGCTTAAGTACCTCACACTCTGGTACGCTCACACAATTTCACCCACGGTGTGCTTACTCTTTCAAATAAATACTGATTCCATTTCATAATTTCCCTTTAAAAGTTTTTGAAATTTAATACAGAATTATAACAAAACCCTGAATGCTTTCCTTTTGACACCAAAAAAAAAAAAAAAAAAAAACCAGAAAAACAAAAAAACCCGTTATGTGCAAAGTATTAATCATTTTTCCAAGCTTGCAATTCTTGATGAATACCAGCAGTTGTTTCAGTGGCTAGAAGTAAAAAGCAAGAGAGATTTTTCTGAAGACCCTGAAATGGAGTCAGATTCACTCTCTACAAGCTAATGAGACTGGACTGGTAATGTGGTGTGATTCTTCTGTAGGTCCAGACATGATGGAGTTAAAGCAGAGGCAGAGCCTTTTCCCCCATGCTATGGCTCTGTCAGAATAATGTTTGGCCAGGTGTTAATCTGCATCCTGAGGGGAAGGCTGGAAATCATTATTCATCCCTAGGGAGACAGGAGGGAAGCTGAGGCTTGCCTTCTGGGAGAGTACCAGGGCCAGGGCCTGCCCCTTGCTTACTGACATGTGCTATTTGCAATCAAGACAGCCGAAGTCCATTTGAGGAATTTTGCTGTCAGCCAGCCAAGAGAGAAACTCAAAGGGAGAGGCAGGCAGCCTGGCAAAGCAGTCTGGAGTGCCGTTTCCGGAGCAAGATCACTCAGTGTTGTGGGCACTCAGGAAGGTGCTTGGGGATACAAAGAGATAGAAGGCCAGTTTGGAAACTGTATTTTCCTGTTCACCTCCTCTGGCTCCTCCTACTTTCAATGTAGCTCCATCCTTTGGAAACTTAGAACCTGAAAGAACCCCTTTTGGACACTATACGGTGGGCATTTTTCTGCTCTTTTCCTCCTTTGACTCTTTGCTCTGAGGGAAAGAAGTGATACGATGATCAAGTCAAGCTGGTTCTATGTTAAATTCAAATACTCAGACAAGGTAAGTCAATATGTTTTCTTTTCCCAGGAGAATCCTGTTTCTCCCTGAGGTCTCATGTTGACAGGTCTAGTAGTCGCTGTGGGAAGCAAAGGAGCCCAGGAGTATTAACTGTGAATGCTTTTTCTGGCTTCAGGATTCCTGGGTGAAACCTGGGTATAGGGCTTTTTGTCTGACTTTATTACTGACCAAGAGAAAGGACCCTTTCCTCTCCTTGAGAGGAAGCCTTCTTTAAGGGAAAAATAATGAAACTGCTGTAATAGCTACTCGGTGCTGCTGTAGAAAGACTAGAGAACAAGGGATATATGTTTAGATACTGTATTCAATTGGTTCTGAAACAAATGGAGTCTGTTTCCTTACCTGTAGCTTGCTCAATCAGAAGTTTGACTTTTGCTCTTACTTTACTGACTTTATTCCTTCATGTATAGATCAGCTTTACAAGGGTATTTGGGTGAAATCATCTCCAACATGTGTTCAGCTGATACATGAGGCTACTGCTTTTCAGTCTCCTTGGGGATAACACTTAGGGAACAAATACATTTAGGTTATATTCTTCCTCTAACATACCATTTTCAGTGGTTAGAAGTGTGTACTGGTATTTTGGTATATTCACTGTACACAGTGATGGAATCCTTAACAATGACAATTTCATTCATCTCTCTCAGGTACTTTAGACATACTCACTTTCCCCACCGTATGTCCTTTCTTACCTGGGTCTGTTTGCCATGGTTTTGATTCTGAGTATTGTTCTTTTAGGAACTGTTAAAATTAGAAATGAGGTTTTCACATGTCTGAACATGCTTCCTTCTTTGAAATTTTCATTGACTTGCTTGTTCAAAACATGGGCATACTAATTATAGAATTAAGCTCTGAGGGTGAGATGGGGATGTGGTAAGATAGAGAAATCAAGTGTGTGTGTGTGTGTGTGTGTGTGTGTGTGTGTGTGTGTGTGTGTCTGTGTCTGTGTCTGTGTCTGTGTCTGTCTGTCTGTCTGTCTGTCTGTCTGTCTGTCTGTCTGTCTGTCTTTCTGTATCCATCTATTCTCTTTCTTTGTAGATAGGATTTCATAGCCCAGGATGGCTTCAAACTTACTATATAGCCAATGATAACATTGAACTTATACTCCTCCTCCACTTCCTAATTTCTGACATTATAATTGTGTGCAAACATACTGGATTTATGTAATGTAATGCTGGAGATTGAACCATTGGGTTTCATACATTCTAGATGAGTATTCCACAAACCAAACCACATCCCCAGCATTTCTTGCTTGTGAAAATGTATGCTTAAGCAGTTTAACAAAAAAATGCCTCATTTTTTTAAATTAGGTTTTGCTGTTTCTGATACTGTTTATTTTATTGACATCAAAGCTATTTGTTGGCACACAATGAAATTACATGGTTTATTTGTTGTTGTTTTAATTTAAAAGACCCTGGTTCCATTTTAAAGCCATTCGCTTTAACTGATTTATTTATTTATTTATTTATTTATTTATTTACTATTAGTTCAAATTCGGTGCTTTAACTGTTAAAACTGTAAAATACCAGTCTTCATCCAGCCTCCTACCTCTTTGTTTGCTGTTAGGAATTTTGTTCATTAGCCTTTGCTCTGTCTTTTAACCTTTTCCTTATATCTTGAGTGTTTGCTCTTGGGAACTTGAAATCGGGAGTTAGGTGAATAAACTAGTTACAAAAATGTGGGAAGGGAATTTCAAGAAAGGCTCTTTCTTCATAGGAAGAAAAAGTAGGCAGAAATTAATGCCATCATTGTAGTGATCACATTTCACATCTTCCAGCATTCAAATAAGGAGAGAACATTTTACATCCCAAGATGTTTTGTGGCAAACTGTATGAGGCATAGTGCATTCAGGTGAAGGGACTAGGCTGTCAAGTGCTTTAATGAGAGGAATATATGCATCATCCAAAACTAGATGGTAGTTTCATTGTATTAAAATATTGCCTATGCTTGCTTTTCTCAGATGAAACTCTGTGTGTGGTGGTGCTGCTGCTGGGGGTCAAACCTAAGACCTCCTTTTTGCTATGTAAGCATTTTATCAATGAGATAAATACCCAGCTGTGACTGTCCAGTTTTTTGTTAAACAACTCCATTCAGTAATTCCCCATTAAATAGCCTTGATATTCTTGTTAAAAAAAAAAAAGGGTCCTGCCACAGGGAGTAGGGTCTATTTTCAGATTACAGTTCAAGGATGCAGTTGCCAGGGGAAGTAAAGGCAGCAGGAACTAGAGGCAACTGGTCCCATTTCATCTACATCAGGAAGCAAACTCCCTTTCTCCTGTATCTTAGCCAAGAATGTGGTCAAGTACAGTACACAGGTCTGTGTAAATCTAACCATGTCTTTAATGTAGTCTATATAGACATGCCCACAGGTCCATCTCCCAGGCAATTCCAGGCTCTTATCAAGTTGACAGTTAACACTGACCATCATCACAGTTACATTAACTTACCTGCTAGTCATTATGCTGGTAGCATATTATTTTGGTTATTATAGCTTTGTAATTTTTTTGAAACCAAGAAGACTGAATTGTTTAAATTATTTTTTGTTAGAGTTTGCATTGAATCAATAGGTTGCCTTGGGTAATGTAGTCATCTTCACCCTGAGTTCATGAATTAATAATGAGGCCTGATAATAAATCCATGAACTATACACACACACACACACACACACACACACACAGAGAGAGAGAGAGAGAGAGAGAGAGACAGAGAGAGAGAGAGAGAGAGAGAGTTAGTTTCTTTGAGCAGCAGTTTTTATGAGCTTATAATTTAAATATGGATTTTTCCACTTGCAGGTTTTTCCTTTTCATGTGTTTGTATATGTGATATGTGTATACACATTTTTATATTTGTTGTATTTGACTGTCTGCCTTGCTACTGATGTAACCAGGCCACCATGCCTGCCTTGATTTACACGGCTTCTGGGCAATCCAGACTCCGGCCCTCATGCCTGCTGATTACACAACATGTGGTTTAACCTCAACCATCTTTCAAGCCCTAACATTTCTTTCAGTTCTTCTTTATTGCTTTTTTACTTTGTTGAGACAGACTAATTTGGTGTATTTCTCTGGTTTTCTTCTTGGTTTCATACATGTTTGCAGTTGTTCCCTGAAACATTTTTACATTGTATGTGTGTGTTACAATTTGAGCCAAATTTGAAGCAAGCTTGATTTTTATTGGGAGGCACCCAGGAACTGGCCAGCAACTGGCTCCTAAGCCAGGTTAAAGAGAGCAGCCCTGAATCCACCTCTTGAGTCCCCTTTAAGGAATAAAATCATGAGTAGTTACAGAAGGGAGAGAAAGGGGCAATAAGGAAATATAGAAAAAAAATCTCGAAAAATCATGTCACCATGTAATTAGGGAGAGTCAGAGACTCTCAAGGTCATGGGTTGGGGAATTTCATGTTCCAGGAGACAGAGCAACTCACTCTTACAGTAAATAGAAATTTATTTTTTTTAACAGTATGGCACAATGGCTTCTGCCTTCAAAATGGAGTCAAGCATGTTCCTCACCTGACTTAATGCCTTTTTTTTTGGGGGGGGGGTTGAGACAGGGTTTCCCTGTGTAGCTTTGGAGCCTATCCTGGCACTTGCTCTGGAGACCAGGGTGGCCTCGAACTCCCAGAGATCTGCCTGCCTCTGCCTCCCGAGTGCTGGGAATAAAGGCGTGCGCCATCAACGCCCAGCATTTGATTGACACCTGGACATTTTAGGTTTTAAGTTTAAGGTGATATTGCCGGGCATGGTGATCCATGGCTTTAATCTTACTACTTGGAAGGCAGAGGCAGAAGGATCTCTGTGAGTTCAAGGCCAGCCTAGTCTACAGAATGAGTTTCAAGACTGTTAAAACTAAACAAACAAATCTGTCTCAAAAAAGTTTTAAAAAAGATATTAAATTAAACCTTCTATTTCTTGCTGTCTTTCTGTGACTGTTGTTTTTAAAACATGGAACAGTTACAGGAAGTTGAGGCTGGCTTGATATCTGTACCTTGGTTGCAGTCATGTGTGCCACAGCTTTAGCAGACTGTTGCTTTTCTCTTGGCTGGAGGTTAGCTGTGTAGCATGTAATGATTTATAACCGCTGGATAATGCTGGAAGTCTTGGCTATTAGAGACAAAGGTAAATTTTGTGTTTGCTGCAGACATTTCTGTGCTTTTTTTTTCTTTCAGTTTAGAGTTTTGAATTGTATGAGTCCCTCCCCCAGTCCAAGGGATCTCTCAGTTTTGTTAATTGTGTTTCCAGGTTCCAAGTCTGTATGTTATTTCCTCCTTGTTATGGCAGGAGCAACTTAAGGAAGAAATGGTTTATCATAGCTTCCAATTTGAGAATGCTGTCCCTCATGGTGGGCATGGCAGGACAGCAGGGGTGTAAGGCAGCTGATCACAGTTGCTTCTAGTCAGGAAGCAGAGAGAGAAGAATACTATTAATCAGCTTGACTTTGCCTTTTTATGGAATTTGGGGCCCCATCTATTGGAATGGGCCCACCCACATTTGGGGTAGGCTTTCCCTGTCTGGAAATACCCTTTTGGATAGATATGTTCAAAGAGGATTCTAAACCCTGTGATATTGACAGTGAAGATTAAGGGCCACAAAGCCTGTTTTCTCTCCACCTTCCAAAATCTAATTGTATTTGTTAGGGCTATAAAATGTATTTACTTTCCTGGAAGCAAGAAGAGCCTTATGGTGCACTGGAGAGAGAGGTGATTAAATGTTAAACCAGGTATGGTGCACACTGTGTAATCACACCTCTAAGTGCTGGGAGCAGGATAAACAGGAGTCATCCTCGTAATTAGAATGAGATGATCTGGTTGTGTCTGCAGTACACAGGACCTGATAATAGTTGCTGATTGTCTTTGACTATGAGCTTCATCTGCTTCAAGTATCAGTGTCAGTCTTACTTGCTGAACTGTTTCAGAAGCTCTACCATTTTAAATTTACCTTACTTTGTGTGAATCCTATCATCAATCACATATACACAGCTTCACATATCCCTCTGTTCCTGTTCCATCTAAATGTAGAACTCTAGAAGCAACATCATTTTGTTTTGCAAGTTTTCCTTTTCCACATCATCTTTTACATTTATTTATTCTGTGTGTGCATGAATGGACTCGCGTGTGCATGGTACACACATGTGGGTAACAGGAAGGAGTTAGTTCTCTCATACCTTCACATGGGTTCTGGGGATTAGAACCCAGATCATCAGCCATGCTGGTTGCCTTAAATTAGAATCACTTGTTTTGGTTTTGTTTTCAAATGTTAACCATCTCAGCCAGAAATATTATGATAGTAGAAATAATACATTTAATCTTCTTATATTGTGTAATTTGAGGCTTCAGATTAGGGAGGAGAAAATGTGCCTTGTTTGTTTGTAAGACAAGAAGGTCTTTTAAAAACAACTCTGAGGTTAAGTGCTACCAAACACTAATTCTAGCCTCCCTTGGAACCTTATACTGTATCTCTTTATACACTGTGATGCTCCAGGTGAACCTTTCAGTTCAGAGTTAATTTGAAATTGATTTACACACTAGGTCGGAGCAATTTCCATAATTATGGCAACTGTTTTTAAACTATTAGTAATACCTTATCTAATTTTATTTTGATTCTTCCATTCAAATGATGAAGTATATTTTTATCAATACAGCAACTGGGGACAGGCAAAGAAATACAAGCCTGGGAATCCCTGAATTCTCCTTTGACCAGCCCTGGAACTTTTTTGTTAGTATAGTTGGACTGTCCTTTTCACATTGCAGAGACCTTCCTATGCTGTAACATATTTATTGTTCTTAAGATGGAGTCATTTCAATATATAAAAGTCCTGTCCTTACCTGAGGAATTATTGGCCAATTGATAGTTGTTGGGAGGAGTCAGTTTTCTTTAAGAGTGTTGCACTTGTGGGTCCATCTCTATCCTGTTAATCCAAGAGTAGATGGAGAGCACAAACTGGATTCAATTTGTTTTTAAAATTAGGAGACAAGGTTGGGTTTGTAGGTATGGAGTGGGAAAGATCTAAGAGGAGTGGGTAGAACAGGTTGAATATGACCCAAGACTGCTTAATTATGTACTACTCTCCCTGCCCCAATTCTTTATCTAAACCTAAAACTCAGTTGGGGCTCTAGAGATAAAGTTGAGGGTGACTGAACCCCTTTATTTAGTTCCCTTTCTAATCAAGACACATTAAGTCCCCTCTCTCTGCTTTTCACCCTTACTCAACTGTTTTTGGCTGTTAAGGACAAGACTGCAGGACAGGGTAGTCTAGCCCCTGGTACTTGGGAGTTTTTTGTCTTGTGTCTCCTGTTACAATGTTGGCTTGTTGTCGCTGATGGTTGTGCCTTCTGATGATGTTGTCTTCTGCTCAGAATATGTTTTTCTTGAGGAAAGTGAGTTTACACATCCCCTGATGTTCTAGTGTAGAGTTTGCAGTACAGCACATGGCTTTCAGAATATTAACTGAATTAAATTTATTCAATTAATCCTTGGATGTGGGCTTAGGAGACCAGGTCCTAAGAACGTTTGTCTTGCTTTTTCTCTGTAAGAAATGAAAATGGAGTCTCAGCAGTTGAGAGCAAGCATCTTGTTCTGTGCTTTTTCTTGCTGACTGCTCTGTTAGATTATCTTTCAGGAACACTGAGCAGTTTAGCACAGTGAATTCTAAAGGGAATGCATTCCTTTCCTCTCAGGGGACTTAAGTAGTGTTTAACACCAGGATAAAATGCTCAGCTGTGCCTTCCTCTCCTTTAGAATTTGTCTAAGAAAGATTCAAAAGAACAAGGAAGGCTTTGTATGCTGTTTCTTCTTCCTCTCATGCCCCAGGCTATTTGCAAGGGGGAAAAAAAGAAGCTGCTTTTTTTTTTTTTTTTTTTTTTTTTTTTTGGCTCTGTATTGCACATAGGCGGAATGTGTGAATCTCAGAGACAGATAGAGGAGAGTGGATAGCAGTGCTCACCAGTGGGAGTCACCACCTCCAGAAAAAGTAAAGAATATGGGTACAATTGAACTTGTTCCTGTGCAGCTCATCTCTCCTCAGTGAGTCTCACAATGTGCCAGAGACAACGGTGGTGGTGGTGGGGTGTCCTGGCTCATGGTAGAACAATGGCTCAACCATTAGCTAATGTAGTATTGAAGCAAGGTGAGTTATACCCCTGACAGAAGCGGGCCTTTACATAGAATTGAAAGGGAAAGGGTATAATTTGGGCATTCTATTCAGAAATGTTCTTTTATTAGAAAGCTTCATTGCAGGTCCTGTCCTTCAGCAAGGATCAAGGAAAGGCTTTTTAACCTGCACCCTAATTCTAGGGTGCCAAGTAAAATCTATGCAATAGTTTGAGCACTGAAAAACATTTGGAATCGGTTTGAACATTAGTAGCCTAAACTGAGACCTTGGTTACCAGTGCATTGACTCTGCTGGAAACTGCTGGCATAACCAAACCTGAACCTTCCCTTCCATTCTGTACTCTTTGTACTAGTACTCACTTTAGCTAATTTTCCTCTCCAGTACTTACTCTTAGAGTTTTTCTTTAGTTGTTTGCACTTTGATATCTTCCTTTTTGCCTTTACCACACCCCGTTCTAATGCTCCTATGCAGCATGACATAACTCCTATGGGTTTTTATTGTAACTCAAATTCTTTCTCTGTAGAGTTTACAAAATATGTTAAAATGATGCTTCACTTGGATATCACAAAGTATTAGCAGGGATTATTAATCTATCATACAAGGTGCAAGCAGCAGTTCTTAGGAATCTAAAACAGTAGAACTGGAGTCTCTCTCTTTGTGTGTGTGTGTGTGTGTGTGTGTGTGTGTGTGTGTGTGTGTGTGTTGTATATATGTTTATCAGTCTAAGGGGCTGTTAGTCACCTTGCCATCTTTGTAATTAAATATCTGAGAAAAATCATCAAAAAGGAAGAAGGATTTATTTTTGCCTCAAGGTTTCAAAAGTTGTGCCTGTGATAACTTGATTGTTGTACCTAGACCCTTAGTCTGTAGTAAATATAGCACAAGGAGATGACAGAGTGACCTTGTGACTAGGAAGAAAGGAGAGTAAGAAAGAGAGCTGGGACATGACAAACCATTGAAGGTCATACATTCTTTGTTCTGCTTCCTCCCAATAGTATCTGGGCAGTCCATTCATCTTTGGATTACTCCTTGGGTGACTCTGTGGATGAACTTAGAGTCTTCCTGATCTGGTTGCCACAGAGTCATTGGCTGGGCAACAGGCCTTCAGATCATGAGACATTAGGGGGGATTTAATATCAAACCATAACAGAGAGCTCAGGTGTAAACAGTCTGAACCAGGTCACCTCAATGACACAGGCTCCACCTTAGGTGATCCACTCCAGCACCAGTCTTCACTTCTTGTGGTGTAAAGACACAGAGGGCTGATAATCTGTTACCACCACTGCAGTTCTCAGACCCAATCAGAATCCTCTGGCCTCTCTGCAATGAGACCTTGGGACCGGTTGAATCTTTGTCATAACTGTGCCCTTCACTGATGTAATTCTCATGACTTTCGACACACTCCCTTCCAACTTCCTGGAACCCTCAAGATGGTGGGATTCATCCTACATCATTACATGAACAAAAAGTAGAGAAAGGGAAATAATAATAATAGATTTTAAAATATGTGCATTTCAGATTTCTAATTATTTTCCAGTTCCTAATGGCAAGAGAAGTAAGGTGATCTCCCTGAAGGCCTGATGCAGAGTAATGTAGTAATAGCTTCTTCTTGACAGAGTCAGAAATCAAATAAAACTTGAAAAAAATGACCTTGAGAAAAGCAGAAACTTTAAAGAAGGCAAGAACCAGGTTGGCATGTAGAAGAAAAAAATCACAAAGCTAACTACTTCAGGCCTGGTAAAAAGCTTACTTGTGAAGGTTGTATCCATGACCCTCATTTAGAGCTTTGGGGATATGCTGGGAGAATTAAAAGACATGCATTAAAAGATCTTCCATAGATATTTCTGTGTTTAACATGCTTATGCTTGGAAGTCAAGACATCATTGAATCTGGTGGTAGCATAGTGTATGAACTGAATACCAATACCCCCTCTCAGTTCTGACTCTCAGCTAAGTATTAACAGATATACTACACTATACAGCACCCCCTCCCCCTCTCTCTCTCTCCCCCTCCCTCTCTCCCTCACCCACCCCTTCCCCCCCACACCCCTCCCTCACCTGGTAACATGTCCTGGGTTTGTTCCTCAGCTTTGTAAGAAACAAAGGATTGTTCCTTATATGTATACATGCCTGTATTACTACTATTGATTTGTGTAAACAATATTGTTATTTTAAATAGCAGTACAGTGGTAATCCAGGAGCAAGATTTTGCCTCAGTCACAAACTTTTAAAAAATAAAATGTCTTTGTCTGTATCTACAAGTCCAGGCATATATATGTTATGACATATTTGTGGAGGTCCTTAGCTTCTATCTGACTTGAGGCAGGGTCTCACCACTACCATGTGTGCCAGGCTAGCTGGTCCATGAATTTAGGAGACTCTCCTGTCTCTATCTCCCATTTTACCTTAGCAATGCTGGAATTACAGACATGTGCTACAGCGTCTAGCTTTATATGGGTTCTAGAAATACAAACTCTGGTAAACTTTATCCATTGAGTCACATACATACCACCGGACTTGAATATTTTAATGTAGGTGTTCTTAAGTTGTTTTCTCTATTTTCACAAGAAAAGTTAGATTTTTTCCTGTGTGAAATTCAGAGCATTGAAACTAATACTAACAGAACATTTGAAGCTACTGTGTTTATTCTCAAGTTGCTCTTTTTAAAAACTTTTATTTTATTTTTAGTTGTGTTTGTGTCTAAATGTGGGTATATACACATAAGTACAGGTGCCCAGGGAGTCCATAAGAGGACATTGGATCCCCTGGGGCTAGAGTTACCTGATGTCGATGCTGAGAACTTCTCTCAGGTCCCCTGAAAGAACAGTGCTTGCTCTTAAGAGGTTAGCCATCTCTCTAGTCTTAAGGGTGGTTTTTCACTACTCTCGATTATTACATTGGCCTACTTGGTCCATAAATAGCCCTCTCCATAGTCACTGTGGCTTTCTTGTCATGACCTCACAGACTTGCACTTTGTCCTTAAGTCGGCTTGAATTCCCCAACAACAGTTTCTTACCCCCTGCTTGTGTGGTCTTAGGTTTTAAAATAAATGGAGGTTGTCCCTGCCAATTTCTAACCATTGTTGTATTTGTGGTAATTAAATGCTAGCTGTTGGAGGTTTAGCAAAAGGTTTGAGATTAACGGGTTCCAAAAATATCATTGTGTTCCCAAGTGTCTCTGTGAATGTGGTATTGTAAAAATATGTTTTGATTAGACAGTTTACTGTGTTCAAAGTATTCTCTGCAGATCTTGTGAGATCATAGCATATAATGCCTGGCTTCTGACAAAATCAGACTTCTTAACACTGGAGGTAGCAGATTATCTCCCTGTTAGTACCCTGCTGATGTGTCAATGCATCCTATCTCCAGCCAGCTCCTCTGGCTCAGACTATTGCAGTCTGTCACACCAGGTGGACACACAAGAAAATCAAATAAAAAACATGTGATCTTCGAGAATGAGACAGGGCGTGAACTTGTACACACTCCATTTTCTTTTTGTTGGGAAATGTTTAAGTTCTGTAAATTTATTACAAGAGATCCATTGTTGGATCTCTCATACTGCACTGTGGCCAAAATTACATTGTAAGTCCTGACTGCCAGGATCATTTCCCCAGAGTTCAGGGAATTCCAGGTCATAATGGGCATGCCTGGCTTTGTGGCCTATACAAGTAGGCCTGTCACTGGAGTTCCCTGCACCAAAACACCTATTGGAGTCTGGCCCTGTGTCTAGGGCTTCAGAGCATCCATGAGTGCTTTTTCTCAAGAGGGCAGACAGACACTTTTTGTTTTAGGCTCTGTAATGTTTGACAAAGAAATTCAGCTGTAATCATAGACCTCAGTTTTTGTGCTTTTCTTCCCCAGCTAAGTTTTCTTCTTATAAAAGCTGCCGTGTTGGGTCTGAAATAAATGTCACAAGTGAATAATAATTTATTTCATTTACATGGTAATTAAACCTGTTGAATGCTGACTTAATGGTTTACTGCACTCTAATTTGACTGCAAGAATTTGTCTTTGTGAATGCAAAGATGAAAAACAAAAATTGATACCCACTGAAACTGTTAAGGAGGACATCTTTCAGAGGGTTTTCCCCTCCTGACTCACAGCGCCCAGTATTTCCCTGTGCATTCTGAAATACTTTATGCTCAGGGGATGTTCTGCAGGTCAGTCTTTTCTCTCACCTGGTGCTGCCCTCTCAACAGGACACCCTATGCCAGGACCCATGATTTTACTTGGACCCACCTGCTGCTGTTAACTAGATTCACCCTTGTGATGTCTCTGAGCACTCTAGCTTGGTTATTGTACTGGACAGTTATGTCAGGTTGATACACACTAAAGACATCTGAGGAGGGAACATAATTTTAAAAATGACTCCCTGAGATTTGGGTGCAGGAAGCTTATAGGGCATTTTCTCAAATAGTGATTGATGTGTAAGGGACCAGCCATTCTTAGTGGTGGTAACGCTGGGCTGATGGTCCTGGTTGCTATAAGAAAGCAGGCTGAGCAAGCCATGAGGAGCAAGACAGTGAACATCATCCCTCCATGGCCTCTGTGTCAGCTCTTGCCTGCAGGTTCCTGCCTTGCTTGATTTCTTGCCCTGTCTTCCTTTAATGATCAATGTGATGTCAAAGTGTAAGCTGAATAAACCGTTTCTTGTCCATGTTGCTTTGGTCATGGTGTTTCGTCACATAGTAACCCTAACTAATACAGTGGTTGTCTACCCTTTGTTTTTTTCTCCATTGCTCAAATTCCTGTCAGTATGCCAGTCAGTTTACATAATCATGTTTGTCCCTCCAAATCTCCTTGGGAATTTTGGGGGAGCAGTTTAGGAAGCAATCCTGCTCTCCTGACATTCTTTGCTTCTGTATAATTGGAAAAGGAAAGTTTACTATTGTGAGTGTGACATGTGTTTAGATGCTGTGGCATTTGTGTGTAGTCAGTTCTCTCCTTACACTTTTGTTTATAGGTTCCCGGGATGTACCTCAGGTCACCAGCCTTACACTGAAAGTGCCTCTACCTATTAAGCCATCTTATTGATCCCCTTCTTTGGATACCTTGTCTGTTAACTTATCTCTTGGTGTTCCTTTCTCTTTCAGAGGAGTTCAGAAATACAAGAGAGGGACAAACTTTGGTGACGGAAGCAAAGCAATATATAACACATGCCTGGTTTTTGTTTACTGTGGGTGTTTGAAGACAATGTACTCCAGGCTAGCTTTAAAGTCTGTAGTTGAAAATGACCTTGAATTCCTTTCTCCACCTCCTAAGTAATAGGACTGCTGGCATGTTGTATAACTTGGGAGGAAACCTAGGGCTTTGTGTATGGTAGGAAATAGTCTACCAAGTGAGCTACACCCTCAGCCCACATGGCAATTTTTAATCTTCAGTTCTCAGGAGCAAGTATCTATACCCTCCTTCAGAGCGGCTTCTAAATTCTTACGGTGACAGGCTCTCAGCTGATCAAGGGTGCTGCTATATTTTGTCTGTTGAATGGAGAGTGTTGGGTGCTCTGTGCAACAAAAATGAAGGTAGGCACGGACTCTGGATCGCTAAAAAAATAAAATAAAAAAACAGCCATTGGGAGGAATACTGTTAAGAGCCCTCCTTTGCTGCTCTGTTCCTCTCTCGAGTTGCTGGAGGTCAGGACTATGTTGGTCAAGTCCATGGTTGTGTGATACATGGTTATGATGGTGTGTGATGTGTATGGTGGTGATGTGTGATATGTGTATTGATGTGGTATATGGTGAATGTGTGTAATTGTGTGCTGGTGGTAATGGTGGTTTGTGTGTGGTATGATGTGTGTGAAGTGATTGCCTTGTTAGTTCTTTCCTTTTACTTTTAGATGGATTCCATGGAAATCCTGCTGTGAGGGTTGTTTGGCACACATCTCTGCCTGCAAAGCCATGTTGATGGCCTGTATCTGTCTTTAATAAATCATTTTCTGCCACATTTGTTAGGATTCAGTTACAAGTAAGAGTGTCACCAAAATGAAGCCTGTTTACTCACAAAGTAGCTGTGTTATAGTTCCTGTGGAAAAATATACATACCCTCAGCCATCCTCAGTTACTTAATCTAGTAAATTGGTATTTGTAATCGAAAATAATGAGTTTTCAAGTTTACCTTTTAATAAAATAACTATGATGATGTAAAAGAAATACTGCCTTACAGTCTCTCCTCCTACGGTTTAAGTGAACATCCATGTACAGTTAAGTTTATCCAGTGTTTCTTTTAGCTCCTCTTTTGTTTCTGAAAGTGAAGCTAGAGTTCTGGCCAGATGATTCTCAATTTCAGAAAATAAAGCTGTGTGCTGACCTCATTCAGTCCTTGCTAGAACCTTGTGAGACCCAGCTGATACCATCCGTATTTTCTGATGAATGATTAATAAAGATACGAATATGAAGCTGGAGAGATGGATCAGTAGTTAAAAGTTCTTGCTGCTTTTGTAATGGGCCAGAGTTCAGTTCATAGCATCCCTGTCAGGAGGCAGAGAACACCTCAAACTCTAGCTCCAGGAGATTTAACACCCTTTTATGGACTCCTGGCCACCTACCTAAATGCTTGTGGTATACATAAACTCACACAAACACACACTTGTATTCTTAAATAGATTGAGTTACTGTCTTTAAGAAATAAAAATTAAAGGTATGGGGAGACAGGGCATGCTAAGATCAAGAATAACAGTCTAGATGTGCTGACACGAGCCTGGAATCCCAGCATTGAGGAGGTGGAGGCAGGCATATCATTTGCTCCAGGGCCAAAGCCCTATGGCATCTCATTCAAAAATTAGCATTACGTTTCCTTCTAAATATTGCAGTGTATATCAGATTAGTATTACTTGGGGATGCACACACCTTTTATTTGTTATTGAGAATGTTCATTTTTTTATGAACTTGAATGGGGCAGCTCAGTATGCCTTGGAACTATTGACTGTTGAATTCTAAACCCCTGTAGATGGACATTCTGTGCTCCTTTTGTGAAACTCAGTGGGAAAGAGAATCAACTTGATACATTAGCTTTTACTGAACCATGCATATGGGTGGCTTTGAGTGAATTGTTCAGTGGAAACAATTTCACATTCTGCTATTTTCAGGTTTCAAAGTGAAATACTGTTGTTTGAGTTCATCAATTCTGTATTTTCAGCTATGATTGCTTTTTTGTTTGTTGAAGAAATGTGTTTTGTTTCATTTTTATTTAATGTATATGAGTGCTCTATCTGTATGTATGCCTTTATGCCAGAAGGGGGCATTGGATCTTAGTATACATGGATGTGAGCAACCATGTGGTTGCTGGGGGCACTCTTAACCACTAAGCCATTTCTCCAGCCCCCATGATTGCTTTTGAATGCAGTTTGTGGTATATATTCATAATGTCCAAGTGTGTGTGCCTATGAGCATGCATGCCATGGCCAGAGTACAACTTTGGATGCTTATTGCCTTGAGACAGGGTCTTTCATTGAGCCTTAATCAACTTCTCATTGAATTTTTTTTGGCTAAATGGTCTGATGGGAAAGCTCTTAGGAACTCCTTGTCTCTATCCTCCAATACTAGGGTTTTAGGCATACAGCCATGCCCAGCTTTTTTATATCAGCTCTTAGATTTCTAACTAGGGTCATCATTCTTGCAGACAAGTGCTCTTACCCACTGAGCTATTGCTTCCGACTTGACTTTGTTTTTAAGAGCCATTGTTACAGGTGCCATTGTTGGAGAGGAATGAGTTGATCTTTTTCCATAGAAAGGAGGATACGTGGAACACATCCACTTCAAGCAGTAAAACCACTTTCTGGAAATAATTTCTTATAATTCTGAGAGCTCTTCTTGGGTAACTGTGTGCAAGGAAGCCACTATACAATACGAGCTCAAAAGGATTCCATAATTCTCATGCATTTGTTAAAGTTGCTTGTAGAGGCCTGGCTCTGTGTCAGTTTGATTTCACCCTCATGGTTGAGAGAGCCATGCTGTGTTTGCATGTTTCTCTGCATTTGGTTAGGGATGCTTGTTGATGTATGCCCAGAGGTATTTTGGGTGTTGGATGTGAAAGTTACCTGTATTAGTTACTTGTATTATAGCTGTGTCAAAATGGCTGACAAAAGCAAAGAGGGAGTTTCTGTGGTTTACAATTCCTGGAGATTTAGTCTGCTGTGCAGCAAAGTCAGAAAGAAAGAGTGTGAGGAAGTATAGGGTAGAATACTGGTGCTTACCTTGTTTCTCCTTTCTGTACAGTTCAGGACTTCAGCCCAGGGGATGGTGCTGCCCTCAGTCAGGGTGGGTGTTCCCATGCAATTTAACCTAATGTAGACAAATCCTTCACAGACATGCCCAGCTATCTGTTTCCTAGGTGATTGTAGTTCTCATCCAGTTGGCAAGATTAACCATCACAGCACCCAAAACAGACAGGATCTCTGAACTCAGGGGACTTGGTATCCTTGGTGCAGTGGGTGGGTGGGCAGCCAGTATGTGCATTTCAAAGGTGAAATACACTCTTGAAGGGCAGCAGGAGAGGGGAGGCATCTCCAGGTGAAAACCAATATAGCAGACTGAATTCTGAAGTAGTCTATGAATTTTTTTTTCTTGTAAAATTTACTTTAACCTTGAATGTTTGTTGTAGAAGACTTTAACATTTTTGTGTGTAAAATGTAGTTGACTAGTTGACTAGTTTCCTGGAATAGGACATGTTTCTTGGGCACCTGATCTGATCTGTGTATAATCATGTAAAACTTCATATATGATAAAAAATATTGAAAATAGTCGTATAGTTGTACATGTGTTCACTCCCTAAAGAAAGGAGCAATTAAATAATGATATCTTACAGCGTTCTGTTGAAAGATACCTCATGGTTGCTTGTGGAATTGAGCTTTTGAAAAGTTGCAGCTTGTGGGTCATGTGAGGTGGTGGAGACTGTTAAATGAACCCTGGGGGAGAGATCTTAACACCAGGAGCTGCTTAACTATGTACAGTCAGTAGAGAGTACACGTTGAACAAATGTGTTGGATATTCAGACCCGGTGCAAGTCAACAGGGTTCAGTTTTCTGAATTTATATAGTGCTTCCTACAGACAAAACTGCCCATAAATAAGCAGTGGGATCCATGTGGTGCTCAAATAATTCTTGCCATGTAGACCCCATTGGAACAAATTCCTGTTTTTAAAATGAGCTCCCTGGCATAATTCTCTGTACAGGGAAGTATAGTTCTATCCTGAGTTAATAGAACTGCCTAAAATAGAATGACCAGTGTAGCTTGTAAAGAATGGCATGACAGAATAGCTAGAAGCAGGGCACAGTGGTTGAATCAAGGAGCTTTGTATCGCATGTCACAAGGTCTTCAAGTTGTTCTGTAATTATATCTTCTACCTGTATGAAGCCCTGGGACTTAAATGCGTCTCTAAAGACCTAAGGTGAGTCACTACTGGAAAAGATGTACAAATTAAATTTCATCCCCAAATTGAAGGATGGGATACACCTTTAGAGCTTCTCACTGCAGGGTGGGACGTTTATCTCTTTCGTTAACAGCTGTGGGGTGGCACTGTGTGGAATGAAGATACAGGAGAAATGATTGGATCCTATATTCTGTCTTCTTCTTTCTGGTTGAGCAGAGATGTGTGTTTCTATCATTCATTCAGATTGTTAAACAGAAATGGGGAGGAAAATAATGAGAGCAGATGATTGAAGAGCATCCCATCTGCCCCATCGCCAACCTTTTCTCTTCAGCTTTGATTCTGTTCACATTAGCAGATGGCATCAGCTCTTGGCCGGTGCCCATGCTCTTCTGATTACAAGAGGTTGTTCTTTTGCCCGCCTCCTTTAAAACAACAACAAAAAATTGATGATAACCGACTGCATGCACATTGGCTGTGCTGCTAATTCCTGAGGATAAGACAGAAGCTTGGCGATCACCTTGGCCTTCTGTGTTGTGTTAGGATGACTCTGGCTGGCAGCAGAAGCTTGGCTGGTTAAACCTGCGCTTTAGGTATTGGAGAGCTTATTTGGTTGTGGCTGGAAAAGAATTTGTATTTATGTGTCCCAAAAATCTAAGAAAAGAGTGACTGGGTGATGGCTAAGTCACTTAAGTGATTACTCTAAAAGCCTGAGAAACATGGGTCTGACCACCCAGAACCCATGCAAAATGCCAGCATTCATGATGCCCACTTGTAATCCCAGCTGGGGGTGGTGGGTAGAGACAAAAGGATTCCTCTGGCTCGTTGGCCAGCCAGCTAGGCCAATGACAAACCCTGTCTCAGACATTACAAAAAGCAAGGTGGACAGCACCCAAGGATGGCTTCCATTTGCTATATGTGCACACGCACCCACATATCTGTACATAAACCTATGCAATAACACACACACACACACACACACACACACACACACACACACACACACACACACACACACACACACACACACACACACACACACGCCCAGAAAACACAGGGCCTCCACACGTTTTGTTTGGACAAAAGCCTGTAAAGGAAGGTACAGAAGAATGCTTATTGCCCTTGTGAGTTTGATGTTAGGTATCACAGAACCCAAGATTCATCAGTTACAATTTTGTACACAACATCTTCATAGAACTAAACAGGAGAATAAAGTTTGATAGGTGAGGAAGAAGTTCAAGGTGGAATAATACATTACAAAGAATACTCTCAACCTGTAGAGAATGGACTCCATTATTCTGATGCACAGTCATTTTAATACCTCAGGCAAATGTGGTCTTTTTCTTTAATAGAAAACAAATAAATTTTGAGTTTAATTTGAGTCCTTCGCAGGAGAATTTCAGAACAAGTGGTCTATAAGCACTGAAGAGATAGTGCATTCCTACAGAGAGGCATTATGAGCTCACCGGTTTCTGCAGAGGTGATTATCAGGTGTGCTGGTTAACTCTTTATCAACTTAACACAACCTTGAGTCACCTGAGAAGGGAATCTCGGTGCAGAGTTTTCTAGATGAGGTTATCCTGTCTTCATTCTGTTGGCGAGTTTTGTTTTTGTTTTTTGCAATTGAGATGGAAGACACACTTTTATTTTGTGTGGCATAGTTTTCTGGGCTGCGCCTTGACCTGTGTAAGAGTGGATGTTAGCTGGCCAGGCAAGCAGCAGGCAGCATGGATCCCTTGTCTCTCTTCCATTGATTGTGGATGTGGTGTGACGGATGCCTCCATGACCTTGCTTTGGTTATGGACCATATACAGCCTGGAATTGTAAAATAGATAAACCTCTTTCTATCCCAAGTTTGCTTTGGGTCAGGATGTTTGTCACAGCAACAGAAATGAAACTAGAACACCAGGGCATGTTGTAGACGTTACATGTTTGGACTTGAGTAAGATTTGTTTCCCAAGATTTCTTTATGAACACTTGGAGAAGATCAAGTCCAATGGCACTATGATTATCAAGATCCAGAATTAATTTTCTAGCTATTTTCAAGACAATTCTTTAGAACATTTTTCACTCTGGTTATAATTTTGTAAAATTCAGCATGTAGATGTCTGCCCTCTGCCAGGTTTTGTCCTTAGTTGAGATTATTATATAATTTCTAATGATGACAACACTGAAGAGGAAGGAGACAGAACTTACTTGTTTCTTCTTACTTAACATGGGCCAAAGTGGTATTTAAACTGAAAATAGAGAGGGAAGAGAGGGGAGACTGAGCAGTTTTCAGCTGTTGTGTTCCTGGAGTCAGCAATATGTCACTGGACTTAGTAAAATACCTTTTATGAGTGACTCTGCTTTGTCATAACCTACTGAAAGGTAAGGTTACACTGAGTCACAGGTATAAACAATACTCATTTTCCCTACATTCAGAATCACTATGAACACTCAATGGATTAATATGTGCTTTCATAAGGAGAAAGTAAAACTGTATTCAGAGAGGGACATAGTGAATTTAACTTTTGTAAGGGGTGTATGGTGTGTGTGTGTGTGTGTGTGTGTGTGTGTGTGTGTGTGTGTGTGTGTGTTATACATGACGGTGCAATATACGGTGAGTCCAGAAGAGGGTGATGTATTTCCCCCAAGAGCTGGAGTTATAGGTCTCTCTCTCTCTCTCTCTCTCTCTCTCTCTCTCTCTCTCTCTCTCTCTCTCTCTCTCTCTCTCTCTCTCTCTCTCTCTCTGCTCTCTTTGTGGATAAAATGTGATCAGCCAGCAGAGAGTTAGCTGCCCAATATGGAGCCTCAGGTCTTCTGCAAGAGCAGTACAGGTTTTAAGCTATCTGGCCAGCACTCCCCATTGAGCGGTTCACAAACCACCTGTGATTGTAACTCCTGTAGCACGAGTGCCTCTTCTGGCATCTGAATACATTTTCACACCTACATAAAATAAAACAAATCTTTTAAAACCTAATTTAGCAGGGACTGGAACAAGTTTGAAGATAAGGGGATGGAAATTTAATCAAGGAGCAACCCCAAAGAGTTTCAGAATTCCAGGTTTCTTTGGCAGAAGTATTGGGAAGAAATGGGACAAAAATCATGAGCTTAAAGCTGGGGAGATTTGGAGACATTCTCTTACAGATATGTTTTGGAAACTTCTCTCCTTGCCACTTTCAGATATACCATTCTGATTCAGGGCATAGGTTGGATGATTTTAGTTGTTATTGTTGTTGTTCATTTGGTGCTTGGGGATTCATTCTCCATAGTTACTTTCCTCTTAGAACACTGGGGCTTCGGGGCTTCGATATTTTATAAAGTACTTGGATTTAAATTTCAGTTCAGCTTGTTATACTAACTTCCCATGTATTTCCCTGAAGACATTTCTTCATTTCTTTAGCTTCTGGAACACTGCCTGGAACATAGTAGGTACCCAGTAAATATTTGTAAGTATTAAAAGCATGCAATTGAGATCAGTATCCTCATTTAACAGGGTAGAAAATGAGCCTTAGTTTCCTTGTGTGATTTATCATTTCATCAATAAAGGAGATCTTAGAAAAGAATTAGTCAGTTCTTATATTTGCCAAAAGAAACTGAGCCCTGACCTTCACCCTCCACTCTCACTTACCCAAGAAAGATACTTTCTGGACTTTGATTAGCTTGGTAGCAGGCATGTGTCCTTTCTCTGATAATCTGTCTCTTAGCTCTGGAGTGAAGGTAATTTAAAGAGAGGTCTGGAGATGTAGGATCAGAGTCTTCAGAACCAGTATTTTCATTAGTTACTTTTCTTATTTCTGTGATAAAAGATGGTGACCTGTATCAATTTATGGAAGAAAGGGTTTATTTTGGCTTGTGGCTCCAGAGGGATAGAGCCCATTGTGGCATGGAAGACATGGCACGGTGGCAGGAACAGGAAGCTGGCTGATCACATTTTATCCACAAAGAAAGCAGAGAGAGAGAGAGAGAGAGAGAGAGAGAGAGAGAGAGAGAGAGAGAGAGAGAGAGAGAGAGAACAGGAAGTGGGAAAATGCTATGTACCCTCAATGTGATATACTTAGCAAGACTGTACCTCCTAAAGGTTCCATTACCTCCTTCAACAGTATCCCCAACTGGGGACCATGAACATATGGGGAATGTTTCTCATTCGAATGTCATTCATTTGTCACGCCCCAGGATCTAGGGCACACCACACTTACTTAATCACCATCTCTTCTTTACCAGTGAGCATAAATCCATGTTTCTGTTTGTGTGGTTAGTTGTGATGTCAGAACTATACAGGCTCTGAGAGATCAGCCACCGTGTAAAGGAACATCCTAGCATCTGAGCTACTTACCATGTATGCTTTCACAAACACACATTAATGTGACCTCTGCTTTACTTCTAGTTTTCTGCCTCCCCTTTCTCTAAGGTTATTTCATGCAGTGCTATTTTATATGGTCACTTGGTGTCTATTTTTGTTTAGTAAAGTCACACTTTTTTTTTTCTTTTTGTACTAATACCATCAATTTCACACATAAAATAGTGTTGTTTTTTATAGAGCTCTGAATTAAAGTGTCTGGATGTGTATCTAATTGAAGTTTTACTTGGAGAGAATTCTGTTTGCTCGTCTATTTTCAAATGTATTAGAAACTCCCTTTCAGACTTGCTTCATTAGCAAGGGGTTGGTGCAATGGCTCAGTGGCTAAAGAGTATTTACACTCTTGCTGGAGTTCATGTCCCAGCATTTACGTCAGGTCGCTCACAGTTGCCTTAACTCCAGCTCTAAGTAATCTAATGTTCTAAGCATTGTGGGTCACCCACATATATGTGGTATATACTCCCACACACATATATGTAAATAAAAACAAATCTTCTGTAAGTGGAAAACAAGTAACTTATCTAAAGAAACCCAGAGATAGGGAGGACCTCAACATTGTTGATTTAGTGATTTAACAGAGTGTCTGTCCTAGGACATGTCTGTCTTCTGTTTAAATCTACACTGTCATTGTCACCACTGAAGCTGCTTTTTATTAGTGGCTATAAGTAGCAGTCTATAGCTGTGTGCTTTTTTTAATGCCTAATTCCAGAAAGGTGGGGGTGAGGGCAGGGAAATTGAGAGTGATTGAAAGCAAGCTGGCATCTCCTCTAGACAGAAAAATGAAGCTGTCCTCATTTCTGTGTCTCTACACCTATTTAGGACATGTGTATTCAACCTGTCACCTTGGAGTGCTACACTGCAGATTGGCCCGTGACTGTGTTCTTGACTGACATGCAGCAAGGGGAAATGAGAAGGTTTTGGGGGGCTTAACTAGATCTGGAGCTCTAGTTCACTTCTCCAGGCAGCATTGCCTCTGCCCAGGGATGGAAGGCAGAATGATTGTTGGCGACTCAGCATTTCTTAAACCTTTAGTCAAACCACTGACCATAGTTAGCTAATGTGTTCCATTAAGAGTATGAATTTTCTTGAATATGAATATTGCCTCAGGCTGTAGATGTTTCAATTTTGTGTAATTCCTTTTCAGCAACTGTATGTTTATTTCAATTTTAGTAAGTAAAAATTTGCATTGTGAAAATAGTCTCTTGGAGTCACTGATGATAGTAGGATACTTACTCTCCTTAAGACAATCTGGTCTCTTGTGGATAAAGACAGAGAAACAGCCATCTAATAAGTCTCACTTTCAAGGACTGTGTTACATAGGAATTCACATTTGTACCGTTGGTGAAGATAGAACTTCTGTATCCTCACCACCTCTAGATGGTTGTTATTCTGTGCCTGGGTGTGATGAGTACAGTGTGTGTGTGTGTGTGTGTGTGTGTGTGTGTGTGTGTGTGTGTGTGTTTTCAATGGTGTATATGGACATGCACACACTAATGAAAATGCCCAGTTTATGCATTTATGAATATGTATATGCAGGTGTGCATGGCCAGAAGACAGTAGGTCTTCCTAACTGTTCCTTTTACTGGACTTGGAGATCTCTTTCCATGTCCCATCTATGTTCCTATTCTCTTCCCAAAGTTGTATAAAGCCATGCTCAGCTTCTTATTTGGGACCTGGGGATCTAAACTCAAGTCCTTCTGCTTGCGAAGCCACTGCTTTTGCCATTGAGTTACCACATCAGTGAGTTCAGTGTTTTGTTGGGAGCTTATCATATTAATAATATGTGTGGATATGTGCTTGTATGGTAAAGAGAGTGGTGAAGATGTCTGAAAAGGGTATGTGCTGGCTGGTCTTATGCCATTTTGACACATGCTAGAGTGATTTGGGAAGAGGGAACCTCAATTGAGAAAATACTCTCAACAGAGCTGACAGTGGGCTAGCCTGTGGGATTTTCTTGATTGATTTTTCATATAGAAAAATCACTCTGGATAGTCCTGGGTGCTACAAGAAAGCAGGATAAGTACTCCATAGGGAACAAGCCAGTAAGCAGCATTCCTCCATGGTCTCTCCATTATTCCCTTCATCCATATTTCTGCCTTGAGTTTCTGACCATGTCAGAAGTCTGGTTGATAGACACAAACAAGCTTTAATACCAGATTCTTTCCTTCCCAAGTTGTGTTGTTCATAGTGCTTTATCTTAATAAAAGTTCCCCAAAGTAGGATGTTTAGTTATTTAATGAAGATGTTGAAAGAACCTAAAGCAGTGGTTCTCCACCTGTGGGCCGAAACCCCTTTGAGTTTGTTAATTGGGTTACAAGGGTAACCTAAGACCATTGGGGTAAAAAAAAGCACAGATAGTTACAGTATGATTCATAACAGTAGCAAAATGAAGTAATAATGAAAATACTTTTATGTTGGGGTCACCACAACATGAGGAACTGTATTTAAGCTGTAGCATTAGGAAGATTGAGAACCACTGACCATAGAGGGACAGATTTGTATCAGAAGAATGAGGATTTTCATGGAGCCCCATCTTAAAGAACACATACATTAAAAACAAACAAAAAAAATACAGGATTTTAGTATGCAACTTTGCCATACTTGGAATATAGTATGTATATATTAGGCTGTTTTATATATTCACAGAAATCTGTCTGCTTTTGCCTGCTGAGTCCTAGGATTAAATGCATGTGCCACCATGTCTGTCTAGGGCAAATAGAATTTTAGCTTCCTAAGAGTAGACAATAGTTGTTGTATCAGACCTTACTGTTGGGTTAGTAGGGGTGTTCTTGTTGTTTGTTGTCCTGAGACATGGTTTCTCTTTGTTGCCCTGGCTGTCCTGGAACTCATTCTGTAAACCAGGCTGGCCTTAGACTCACAGAGTTATGCCTGCCCCTGACTCCCAAGTGCTGGGATTAAAGGAGTGGGCTCCGCCACCCAGCAGACCTTACTGTTGTTAAATATGACATCTAAATAGCAGGAGTGGCAGGCTTTCAAAATGAAGGGTTCAAAATGAAGTGGGTCACCATGTGACATCACTGTGATAAAACTGATATACATTTTGTTAGCTAGTAGAGAACCATATAAAATATGTGACATTTTGAATTAAGTATCTGTTTTCTGGACACCTGGGTTGAAAAAGCAGGTATGATTAACAACAGACCAGCACCACTGAAGTAAAATTTTTGCTTTGCTGGGACAATTGATTCTGTTCTCCTGGGGCAGAAAAAAATCAGCTGTGATTAACAAGAGACCAACATCCTGGCATTGAAACCCTCTGTGAAGTTTTTCTTTAAGGTCAATGCACAGAGCTGTGGCCTGGACAGGTTCAAGGCTACTTCTGAAGCTATAGCTGACCTTGGTAATGTGTAAAAGTCTACCACATAATACTGGTTTTAAAGGCACAAAAGGGTCATGGAGAGAAGCTTAAGCCTGGCACTGTGTGGCAGGTTGGTAGTATTCCTGGAGAGGCCATGAGGGGTCTTTGGTGAAGGTGCAGCCACAGTTGCAGTTTACACAACTACCAGGGACAGTGGTAGGTGTGTATTGACACCAGCCTGAGTCTACTAGACAAGCTGAATGTGCTCTAGGAGGCAAAGCTGATGAAATGGAGTTTTCCTATCACTCAAGGTAACCCTTGAGTGACCTTGAATAAGACATTGAGTTAGAGGATTTGATTTATAGTGCTCAGTGTTGGGTTTTGCTTTGATATGATTATCACTTTTCTTCCTTCTTGGAATAAGAAGCATGTAATTTGTTTGTTTGTCGTTATTACTTACAGGATCCCACAGTCGAGAGACTTTTGATTTTTAGGAACATTGCACTTTTATAAAATGTAGAAAAATTTAAGGACTGTGGGGCTTGTAATGTTAGACTTAATTATTTTGTGCTAGTAACATATCTTTTTAAATAACATTTTTATTAATTTATTTTTTGTATTCCAATCCAAGGACCTCCTCCCTTCTCTCCTGCCACTCCCCCTACACCTTCCATCTGCTCCTAGGATGAGGCCTTCCCTAGGAAGTCTACTAAGTCTGTCCCATCATCTCATTGAGGCAGGACCAAGGCACCTCTCCACCCCACATACCCCATGTTTAGGCTGAACAAGGTATCTCTCCATATAGAATGGTCTCCAGGAAGTCAGTTTGTGCATTAGAATTAGATCTTGGATCCACTACCAGTGGCCTCTTATATTTTCCCAGTTGTACCATTGTCACCTGTATTAAGGGAGTACAATTTGGTTTTACCCAGGTTCCCCGTTTGTCAGACCAGAGTCAGTGATCTCTCAGTAGCTCAGGTCAACATGATATCTTAAGGGGATAAACAAGAAAGGAAAGGTTATGGTTTTATAGTGATTGTCAAGTTAGCAAAGGGTCAACTGTGTTGGTTAGTATTTGTCAACTTGGCACAAACTAGAGTCTCCTGGGAAAAGGAAACCTCAGCTGAGTGATTATCTCCATCAGATTGGTCTGTGGGCAAGTCTCTAGAACATTCTCTTGACTAATGATTGATGTGGGAGGACTTAAATCACTATGGCTGGTACCACTCCTGGAAAGATAGTCTGGGCTTGTTTAATTTCATTTGTATGGCAAGCTGAGCAAGCCAGTAAGCAGCATTCCTCCTTGGTGTTTACTTCAGTTCCTGCCTGGAATTTCCTGCCTTGGCTTCCTTCAATAATGGACCGTAATCTATAAAACATATAAATCATTTCCTTCCCAAGTTGCTTTTATTCATAGTGTTTTATCACAACAGAACAACAATCTATAAAAGTAGGGCATGATGTATTTTGAGCTGGGAAGTGTATAAAGCACTGTTGAGTTGAACAGTTGCTCACCATATTTATTTATTTATTATTATATTTGAATTACAAATAAAATTGAATTACATGACGATCCCAGTTCCCTTTTCCCTCCCTTCTTCCTCTACCACCCCCCCAACTAAAATTCTACCTGTCATATGTCCTTTTTTCTAATCTACACCCGACTCAAAATTTCTGCTTCCTCATGACCTCTGCATCCTTCCTTTTCTTCCCTTCTCACTCTCTTAGCTTCCTCCCCCTCTCTTGCCATGTTCTCAGTTTGCTCAGGGGATGGTGACCCTTTCCCCTTCTCCAGGGGACAAAGTTTGTCTTTTTTAGGGTCCTCCTTGTTTACTAGTTTCTCTGGCAGTGGGGATTGTAGGATGGTAATCCCTTACTCTGTGTCTAAAATCCACATATGAGTGAGTACATATCATGTTTGTCTTTTTGTGATTGGGTTACCTCGCTCAGAATGGTTTCTTTGAGTTCCATCCATTTTCTTGCTAATTTCAAGATTCCATTGTTTTTTTCTGCTGAGTAGTACTCCATTGTGTAAATGTACCACATTTTCTCTATCCATTCTTGGATTGAAGGGCATCTAGGCTGCTTCCTGTTTCTGGCTATTACAATTAATGCTGCTATGAACATGGTTGAACAGATTTCCTTGTTGTATGAATGTGCTTCTTTTGGGTATATGTCTAGGAGTGGAATTGCTGGATCTTGTGGTAGACTCATTCCCATTTTCTTGAGGAGTCGCCACACTGATTTCCAAAGTAGTTGTACAAGTTGGCACTCCCACCAGCAGTGGAGGAGTGTTCCCCTTTCTCCACATCCTCTCCAGCATAAACTGTCATTGGTGTTTTTGATTTTAGCCATTCTGACAAGAGTAAGATGGTATCTCAGAGTTGTTTTGATTTGTATTTCCCTGATGGCTAAGGATGTTGAACACTTTCTTTTGTGTCTTTCTTGCTCGCCATATTTATGGTATTTTTTTCCTTGAGAGAGGATCTCATCCCAGGCTATCCTTGAACATGCACGTACATATTCTTCTGGTGTTATCCCTGGTCTCCTGATCCACCTACTTCTGCCTCACCAGTATTGGGATTACAAACTTGTTCCACCATGCTCTGTTTGTATGTTGCCTGGGATGGACCTATGGCTTCTTGCATGCTAGGCATACACTCTACCAACTAAGTCACATATCCATTCCCTGTATGTGTAATGTATATATTAGGAAGACCACTTAGGCTACTGTGTTGAGGGTAGGGACTAATATAGAAATGAGACCTGCAGAGGAGGGGTACCTTGGCTTAGACCAGTTAAGAAGTGAAGGATTCTGCTTATAACTGTGAATTTGAACTGAGGGTTGATAGATGAAAATGTTCCTATCTCTATTAACAATGTAACAAGTAATTCATTTTGCTTCATTGTCACAATTGAAACTGGAAGAGATGTAGCAAGTAATGTGTAACTTCATTCAAGTATGTATTATTCTCTGAACAGCATTTTAAACACTTTTGTCATTTCAGTTCCTGTATAAACTCTGGGATAGTTTTAGTCTATTTTGCAGAGGAGGAAACTGAAACTGAGTTTCAACAATGAAGTCCAATGTTGTGTGTCTAATTAGAATTTTCTTGTAACCATATTTGACTATTGTAAAGGTTGTTTTTTGTTTGTGGAACATTGATTGGGCCTCTTTCTTGAGAGGGCTGGTTTGTATTTACACATTGTCTTTTTTATAACATAACATGAAACATGTTAAAATACTTTTTATTTTAGATGTAGTATAAGTTTATTTGTATTCTACTCAAACTCTAAATATCACAACACATAGTCACAATCAATCGATGCTAAAAGTATGCAATATTTCAGGTACCAGCTTTCCTATGAAGATCAAGGTGCTCACATAGAGCTGAGATGGGCCAATTTCTAAGCAGAAAAAGTGTGTACAGTCATCACTCCAAGAGGGAGTTTTGAAAAAACTGGAGGGGGGACCCTTTTTGACTCCTCAGAGTTGAGCTAGCCTGATAAAGGAGAGCCCTGGGTACCAGCTGTGCACATTCAGGACAAGAATGTGGCTGATGGAGCCTGAAACACTGAGGTTTTGAAATGTGACCTGTGGTGTCCAATACAATTTAAAGGTTTTTACTCTGTAATTTTATCATGTTTTATGCACATGTGGCACAGTTGTTGAAGAATTGGGTTTATGTGTTCAGCAGATGGGACCACTCTAAATCAGAATATTTTATTAACATCAGATGGCAAGTCCTTTAAAATTTTGACTTTGGGCCATGCAGCCTATATATACCATTACCTGCGTCCTGACTTCAGACGATGGAGGCTAAAATGGAAGCATGTGAGTGTTAAACTTTGTGGCCGCTGCAGTTAGTGAAGAAGCTTGGCCTACCTTTCCCCAGCAGTCTGTTGGTGTGTAGGCTGTTCTTGCCCCACAGCACTGCCAATTGTCACTCGTAGTTGTTAATTATTCCTACATTCCTTGGTTGGATTCAAGCCTGATATTAGTTTAACTTAACAAACGACAGGAAGCAGAACACGTGGGTACACTCTGTTCTTGAAAGTTTCATGGTGGCTCATATTGGTGCTATTCCTAAGCTTCCCCTTCTCCTATGGTGACTTAAAATTCATTCCACACTGCCTGCAAGAGAAAGGAGGAGGGAGAGCAGCCTGTGTTTGATAGGGAGTGCTTGAAGGAAGAAAGGCAAGCTTTCAGATGTTGTCTGAACAAAGCCCTGGGATGTGAGGACAGCAGCATCTGGAGGCTTTCAAACACTCGAGCGCTGCTGCGTGCTTCCTTTGCTGTCAGAGGAGCAAGAAGCTGCTTCCTGTCATTTCCCATCTTGTCACTTCCAGGACCAACATCTTGCTGCTTCTTTCACCAGCTGTTGTTGTTGTGTTCTTCCTGCTCTACAGACAGATGGTACCAGAGCTTCTTCGATGATCTTCCCCACCCAAACCTCCAGCGTGCCTCCTCCTTGCCTGATTCTAGAGAAATCTGCTGTGTGCTAACTTCATAGAACAAGCGTGTGGCTCTGCTAATTACACTACCTTGTTTAAAGATTTCAGATATGGTGGGAGGGTGGGGAGGAGACCTGCTGGGGACACTGTGATGACAAACCTGCATTGTCATGTCCAGTGGGAGGTGCCTCACAAAAACCCATTTTCAGGAACATCTTCATTTTGTTTGTGAAGTTCTATTCAAGAAAGGGCTGTGAATTTTCTGTAAGGTCCTGGGGTTTCTTATCCCATTCTAAATCCAAGCGAGAAGTTTCCTTGATAATCTTGATTTGGTATTTTGTCATTTCACAGGATAAACTGTGCATTGTAAATGGATCATTTTAAATTTTTGGTTTTTCAAGGCAGGACTGTGTAACAGTCCTGGCTGTCCTGAAACTCCTTTTGTAGACCATTCTGGTCATGAACTCGAAGAGATTCACTTGCCTCAGTCTCCCAAGTACTGGGATTAAAGGCATGCGCTCAACTGCCCATCTAATAAACACTCTTAAGCGTGGTTTGTTTCTGTATAGCTTTTTTTTCTTCAGCATTATTTGATGTGTTAATCCTGTGTACTGATGGGCTGTCCTCATTCTATAGACTCTTTCCCTTGTACATTTCGTGGCAGTAATACACATAATACACATACACAGAGATTTATTTTTGACCTACTTTTTAAAACTTTTTGATCTACATTAGCTACTATTTTCGGTGAGTTGTTACTCTTCACAGTCTAGGAGAATTCTCACTGTGTTCCTGTCATCTTCACTACTATCAAATCCATTTTTCCTCTTATAGGAGCTTGGGGGGTGAGTGATCATTTTCTTACACAGCAGCCCTTGTTGACTAGAGGGAGTAGGCATTTTTCATGTGCTATTGATCATTTTATTTTATATGTGCATGCCCTGTCCTGCTGCTGTTATTGACCAGTTGATTTTTGTGTACAGATTTATCCTGGGCTAAGTATCTTAACCTTACTTGTGTCATGTTGGTTAAAAAGATGTTTTCTTCTGTGACTAGTTTTCTTTTTTTATTGAAAATGGCTTTCTTTTCATATAATGCATTCTGATCATGGTTTCTCCTCATCATCTGCTCCCAGATGCTGTCTACCCATCCAACTCCAGGTCTTCTTTCTCTTTCTCTTTAGAAAACAAACAGGCAAATAAAGAGGCACACAACCTACAACAGAGCAAACAGAAGAAGACAGAAAGGAAAAAAGAAACAGCAAGTACACACACAGAGACACATGCACACACAGAAAACCCATAAAAACACAAGCTCGGAAAGCATGAAAATAGTTTTCTATGTTTTGAACAAATATTTATGTAAACTTAAATTCTAGTGTAAAACACATTTTATGTTTAATTTCATTTATTATTGAGTGTATGTGCCTATGCATCATGGCATATTTGTGAAGGTCAAAGGACAACTTCAGGAAGTTGGCTCCCTCCTTCCATCACATGGGTTTCAGTGATTGAACTTACATTGTCAGCCTTGGCAGCAAGTGCCTTTACCCACTGAGTCATCTCGCCTGCCCTGAAATTTATTTTAGTAGTTGGCACAGGATGAGGCTCCATTTGTGTTTATGATAAGTAATGGTTTCCCTTCTGCTAATCTGTTTTTATATTACTATGTATCTTGTAGGACATTCTTGTAGTGTTATGTATATATGTGGGTATATACATACATAACTTCCATGTATCTTTCCAGTGTCAGAAATCCCCCTATTCTAATCTTTAACACAGTACATGTTTAAGTTGTACTTTTATAATATGTACAGGCATCTTCTCAGTGAAAGCACCAATACCTCATCATTAGAAGATCCATCTGTGAATCTCAGTATGATGTCATCTTTGCTCTGTTATCTGACCACACATCTTCAGTTTAAATCTCGTCAGCAAAGTGAACAGAAAAATAGGTAGAGTTAGAAGACTGAAATTCTAAGCGTTTGAAAAGTGCGTTTTTTTGTGTGTGTTGGATATGATAGCAGCATCACTTTCTGTAGTCCTTTAAATATGCAACTATGTGTATGAGGATGATTCAAGATAGAATATGTTCTTGAGTTTGCTTTTCCTATTGTATAGAGAGCTGCTTTCATGGCTCATATCACATATATGTCCTCTTCTATTTTTAGTTTTGAATATGTATATATTTGTGTGTATGCAGGTACACACAACAGTATGCTTGTGAAGGCCAGAAAGAGCATCCAAAATATTATATCACACCACACCTATTTATTTGAGAAAGAGTCTATCCCTAAACCTGGGGCTTTTGGTTTCTGAACTAGATTGGAAGCCAAGAAGCCCCAGTGATCCTTCTGTCTCACTTCCTTGGAACAGGAGCATGCTTAGGATACCTGACTTGTAACGTGAATGCCTGTATTTGAACCCTGCACCTTGTGTTTGCACAGCAAGCACTCTTCAGTGCTGAGCCATCTCTTTCATGCCCCTGTGCGTGCTCTCTCTCCCTCTCCCTCTCCCTCCTTGCTTTCCCATCTGTCATAACCCACTGTGCCATTAGAAGAAAGAAACTGAAGAGGCTGTCTCACAAATTTCACTGAAGTTTGAGAAAGGAGTACAATTATTTGTTTAAAGGTAGCAGAACACCAAAGGGCCTTGGAATCATCAAGTATAAATTGTCAGCTAAGCTATTCTTGTATTAAACTGTAATACAATCTAGCAAAAAAAATGTGTCTTGTATTTTCTTTAAAGAAGTGACTAGGTTGTTTTATTTCTTTCTGTGGTATCGTGCACATATTAGATGTAGCTATCTTCAGATGGTCTTCTGCAATAAAAAAGGACATCTTCCTAGTTAGGAGGTGCATTTCTTTGTTTTCTGTGTGTTTGCCTGCTTGCATGCATGGTTCAGCATGCATGTAAATGTCAGATGACAACTTGTAGGAGCCCTTTCTTTGGCCATGTGCATCTTGAGGATCCAATTTGGGTTTGTCACATTTAGATATGCTGGCAGGTGCCCTTGCATGTTGTGTCACCTCACCAGCACATGGAAGTATATGTCTTTATTTTGATCTCTACAGTAACCCAATGATGTAGCTTGGTCCAAAGTTGTATTATCTTCATTTTTCATAGTAAATTAAAGTATGACAACAGGACATGACAAGATACTTCATCAAGATCACATGACTTAGAAGTCATCATGCTGAACCCTACATTAGTTCTTATTAGACCTGTCTTTGTTAAAGTTTTCAGACCTTTGTGTTGATTCCAGGATGCCATGACCAGAGATCTGAGGGTGGCCAAGCTCCATTTATAAAATGCACTGTGTAGTTAACCAAAGTACATCTCATGTACAATTTGTGGATTAACTAAAAATCCCAATTAAGAGCAGGACAAACAGCTCAGTGGTAGAGGTGTTACCTGGCATGATGAAGATCCTGAGTTCCAACAGAATGTGCCAGATTTTGTTGACTCCCCATGGGAGGACTTACCCTTTCTGAGGAGTGAATGGGGAAGGGGGAGGAAGGGAGGGAAGGAGAACTGTGTTTGATATGTAAAATGAATTTTAAAAGATCCTGAGTTCGATCCTCAATATCAGAAAAGGAAAACAAATTAAGTCCTATTTCAACAGTAGTTCCTGCCTCCAGGGTCTGCATTGAGCTTTTGCATTGGTTGTCCTTTATGATGGGCTATAGCTTTAAGAAGAAATAAAGTGTTTTCTCCCCAAGTTGTTTCTGGATATGGTGTTTATCACAGCAGTGGAAATCTAATGAATGCAGTCCATCAAGATGGGGAAGTTGTGGCAACAGTTGTTGCATTCCATTTGCAGTCGAGAAGCAGAGAGAGATAGATGCTGGTGCCCATCTTGCCTTTTTCTTTTTATTCAGTCTTGGACTGCAGCCCATGGAACATTGCTGCTGATACTTAGGGTGAGCCTTCCTTCTCTGATTAACCCAGTCGAGAAAGTCCCTTATAGACATTCCTACAAGGTTATCTTCCAGGTGATTTTACACCTTGCCATTTTGGTAATCATAATTAACTATCACACAGCACATTCTTTCCCCTTGAAGTCTAGTCAACAGTCATTGGAGGCGGAGTCATCAAATTTGTCTTCTTTGCCCTGAAACTGCCACAGATTTTTAATAACCTTAATGAACAAAGGGATTATTTTTCCATCTCAATGTTTAGTTGGTATTTTGGAAGTTTTATTCTCAATTGTCTGTCTAGTCTAGTGACACATACTGGGGTACTGGGGTCTGGCCTGTATCAGAGGCCATCTATTCTGGACTGATGTCTTTGGGGCTATGATCAGAACCAGCCGAGCAGCCCTGGGTCCAATCCTGAGTACAGGAGCCTAGATGAGAGAAAGCCTAGCTACCCAATGGTGTTAAGGATGAGACAGAGGCATCTTGCCATCTCAGGAGGGCTCTCAGTCCATACTGGAGACCACAGTTTATTCAAGCATCCTCTTAAATAGCTTTTCAAAAGTGAGGGTAATGGCAGAAGACATCTATGATCATGTATAAAGGGCTGACTAGGAAATGCTTCCTTTAATCCTCTGGGTGGTCCCAGAATGCACAGCACATCTCACTAATCTCTCACCAGTTCCTAGGCACATCCCACCAGCCCCTGTGATGGGTGTGGGTCCACCCAGGGGCTTAGGTCTATTGTTACACAAAAGACATTCTTCACCATGGCCGGGCCATCCGGAGGTAACCAGCCGATATCTAAAAGACAATAGGATAACTGAGCTCCTAGAATTGAGCTGAGGCCTATATCTGAAAATATTATATTCCGGCCCTGACACTGGGGCAATAGTTAAGGGGATATATATGTATCCTCTCACCCTCCCTTCTTTTCCCCTTCACTTTAGTATGGTATTAGGATTAGGTTTTGCCAGTAAAATTATGTGAATCTAGACATGCTCTTGTCTGTGCTTCTTTTCCTCTGTGCAGATGAGCCGTACTGAATGGTGGCTCTCCATCACCCTGGTAGCTCAGGGACTGAGATAGAGAGCTTCTCCTGACTCATCTAGACACATAGCCAATGAGAGACCCCTCTGTGCTTCTTTTCAGCTACGTAAATTGTGTGGTTGAGCTCTCAGCATTACCTAGTCTATTCTGACAAAGACAGAAAAAAAAAACAAAAAACAGGAAAATGGCTTTTATATGCTGTACAGGTTTTGCCTATTTATTCTAAAGATCTTAAATTTTACCCAAATTGGATTTTCTACCGTATTGTCAAACAGGGTCTATGCATCTTACAGTGCTCACAGCAGGATTTGGAAATTGGGAGGGAAGCTTGGGGGAGGGAGCTCAGTGTGCAGGAGCAAAGCTGCTGTGCTAGATGCCATGGCACAGATTACTTGAGTCATTTCTGACACATAAATGATTGGGTCTTTAGTGACTCAGGACTGCCAGATAACTGGCAATTCTTACTGGGGGCTTTCCTTTGAAATAGCAGCTGGAGCTGTTTATACATCAATGTGAAAATAGAAAAAGGGGCACGATTTCTCCCAAGGGTCTGGTTTCTAAGCATAACTAAATAAAGAACGAAGGGAGCCATTGAGGCAGGAAAAGGTCACTGGGTCCCTTTGGCTGATGAAGAAATTAAGTTGCTTCATTCTGGATTAACATCCAGCTTGGACATGCCAGAGGAGCTGGACCGACCTTGACAAAACACAGTTGACATTATGGTGGTTTTTTTTTTTTTTTTTTTCCCCTTTCACAGGTTACTCCTGTTGGTTCCCTGACTTACACTTTTGTTTTTCTTGTTTTCCTTTTGTCACTTGTTCACTAAGTTCTTTGCTGCAAGGAGAGAAAAAGCAAAGCAAAAAAGCAGATGTGATGCATTATTATGTATCTTTGCTACTATTTCCTCATTCAGTCCTTAAGTCCAATTAGCCCATTTGATTAAATTGTATTGAAAATTACAAGATGCTTCTGATTTCTTTTGAATCCCTGGTCTCTGGGAGAATGTCTAGATAGGAGATGGGTGTTGTAGATCCCTTGTGTATTGGTTTAAGTCAGTATTTGGTTGTTACTGTTGAGGAAGGATCTCATATAAACAATGATGGCCCTGAACTGTGCATATAGTTGAGGATAAGCTTGAACAACTGTTCTTCCTGCTTCAGGCTCCCAAATACTTAGCTGCTAATGTTGAGAAGCAAACCTAGGGCTTTTGCATTTTAGGAAAACACTCCACCAATGGAACCACACCTCAGCCACTGCATGAGCAGTTTTTAGGCCTTTTCAACTATACTTTCATATTTCAAAAGTACATTTGCCTAATAATGACTGTGTTCTTCCTGGCCATCTGTCGGTTTTGATCTTTAGAATGACCATTGAAAACTTTGAACCTTTACTAGGTGTTGACATCTCTACCATGTCTGCCTGTGTTGGTTTAGTAGCTGTTTTCCTGGTCTTACTCTATGCCCATGAGTGTGAAGGATGGAATGAAAGCCTGATAATGCATGGTATCCTTCAGCTTTACAGCAAAAGGATTCACAAATGTTTTGTGGGACTGAAATTACCTTAGAGTATCCAGCCTGTGTATGCCTGCTGCTCTTACCATGGTGCCATCTTCGTCCTTACCCACCATAATCCTCTGCCAAGTCTGAAAGGTGCTGGACTCTACAGGGCACCAGCTGGCACATTGCTGCTCTGTGGAAAACGCAGTCAGTAAACGGCATTGGACGGCTCTCTGAGCTTATTATGGGGGACTTGGGTGGACCCTAGGAGGTGGTTCAGGGCATGAAATTGAGTATACAGGTCTTCATGTAGCCATCTCTCATCCCTGGCCTTTGGCCCTGTTGGAAGTTCCCACCTTGTTGTACTCATCTGACTTAAAAGCCTGTGTTTGTGAAATGCATCATATGGCATATTCTGAATGATATAGAGGGAGGCCATATTTTTTTCTTCTTCACTTCTAATTATTTTATAGTTTGCATATACTTCCTTTGACTTTATTTTTCATTCTGTTACTATATAAATTTTCATCCAACTGTAACCACATTTTCAGCATGGTATTTGGGGTCACCTAATTCCATGCTCCAGGGATAAACTCTTAGCCCCTTTTAGGTGGGTGCCCCTTGTGTTTTTGCCTGGAAGGTATCAACCTGAAGCAGTGAGCCTCCCCTCCTCACCCAACAAGGCGGTGTGATGTGTAGGCATGCCCCCCTTGTCAGTCTCACAGAAAATTCCATGAAGGCTGAGAGCTGTCATTATCTCTGCTTTTACAGATAGAAAAAAAAAGTTGAGGTTAAGTAATTGCATAGAATCTTGCTGCTGTTAAGTGGTTGAGCTGGAATTTAAAAGCAGGTATATCTGAATCCTGAGCTCTCATTTGTAACCACTCTGTATAAGCACCATATAATAACTTCCTCAATCGATGACATCGTCCTCTCCTCATATGCTTTTATAAGGACAATAAAAGAGAATTAGCTGAGACGACACAACTCATGTTGCGAGTGGATTGTCTTTTTGATTCACAGTTCCCACAGAGAAATAATATACATCAGACTTTGAATAACACACCCCACAAAATGAGATTTCATTCTTGAGTGAATTATCCATATCTTCCTTTAAGAAAAATTGGTAGAGCATTTCACTAGTCACGGCTCAAGGAAGTGTCTGTATTCTGGTTCTGTCTGAAATTTATTCTGTAAGTACTCACTTTTCTCAGCATCTAATGGTCATGTTCTTTTCCTTTTAGCCCGGTGTTAAAGGAACGCAGAGCTGTTTCTTCTTAGGAATTCTGTCTCCCTGTCTGCAATTGTTCAAATTTCAGATCTTAAACCTAGGGTGATGTCTATATTTCTAGCACTTGAAGTTAGATCTAAGACTGCTTAGTTTCAGATTGAGTCTTTTGGTTCCTGCGCAGAGAAGTTTCATCAGCATTGAAAGCAGATCTGAAGGCATTATGAAAATAGCAAATGGGAGCTGGAGAGATGGCTCAGCAGTTAAGAGCATTTGTGGCTCTTGCAGAGGACCTGAGTTTGGCTCCCACAACCCATGTTATCACCATACAGCAAATCCAGGACCTTCCTCTGGCCTCCAAGTATACCTACAGATAGGTACAATCACTGCCCACTGCCCTCCATACACACACACACAGACAGAGAGAGACAGAGAGAGAGACTTAACTTCGTCATTTAGTCACCAGGACTCTTTGATGTTTGGAGGTGACATTGAAAGGACAGTGAAGTGATTATGAAGATGGACCTTTATTAACTCTCCACTCTGTGGGTTGAGAGAATAAACAGGAATCCATAGCTAATTGGTTAAAGACTTTTTTTAAACCCTTGTTCTTAAAAAGAAATAGGTTTTATTACCATGTATCATCAGTACATATTGAATTTCACTATGGCATTTTCACACGTGTGTGTATGTATAATGTATTTTAATCATGGCTGTCCTCATGACACTGTCTCATTCATTCCTGCAGACACCTTCTACTTTTCATTTGCTTTTATTATTGTTTTTGTGATCCAATGGTTTTTCTTATGGATGCTAACATGGAGCATGTTTGAGGACTTATGTATAGGAGCACATACAGTTTACATGTAGCTGCACCACTGAAGAAAATCCCTCCCTCCTCCAGTCATTAACAGTTTTTAAATCCCTGAGGATAGGCAGTCCTTGTGAGCCCTCTGCCCCAACCTAGCCTTATATAGATCTTCAGGGAGAGCAGGCTTTGCAAGGTCCATCTCCCAGCAACTAGTAAATATATTAGATCTCTAGAGAGGGTGTGGTCTTGCGATTCCCCTTCCTCGGCCTATATTTTTACTTATGCCTGTCACACAGCTCTTTTCACATAACACAGCAAGCTATCAGGAGAAAAGAAAATTGAACATTCATCCAACAAAAGTTTTGATTTTTGAAGAGGTCACACATGGCACAAGCAAATACATATTTACTTTTATGTAATCTGCAAGGACCAGTCTAGCCATGCTTGGAAACCTCAAATGCTAGGAAGTTTCAGAATCTCAGCAAGACTTCCTAAAAGTTGTCCCTGGCTTTTCAGCTACCAGACTAACAGTGCTCCCTAAGGGATTTGAATTTTCCTGGGAGTTTTAGGCTGATAGAAGGAAAAAGCTGGAGCCTGGTACCAACCAGAAGAGGAACTTGTTTCTAGGAAGAGATTTCACACCATTCTGATAACCCTGTTATGTGGCCTTATGGGAGACAGCAGAGCCAAGGCAATGAAGGGACAGTAATGGGTAGGACCTTTTGTCCTTTATTTAAACCTAAACCTCATGTCAGAACCTTGAAGATGGGCTGGGGTCAGGTGGAGGTCATTGGTCCCCTTCCCCTATAAAAGTTACTCTTCTTAATGTGACCATGTTTAATAAATCTCCTCTTTCTGCTTCCACTATAAATTGTGTTTTCAATTGGCCCGTTGAAGACTGGTGGCTCAGCCTCTGACTCTTGACAACCTCACTATCAATTCAGCTTTTAAATGCAACTTTAGTATTTCCATCATTCGTAACAAAACCAAACCAAAGAAGAAGTGTTCAGTCACATCAAAGATGGCTGAGAAGAAGGAAAAAAGGATTTTCCCACAATAAACAATTTAGGGTGGAAGGGTGGTAGGATGTGAAGTTCACATGAAATTGATCAAAACCAAGTTTAGCTTGTTCTGTTATGTAAATCAGAGATTTGTAGTTGAGTGGAATTGATTTTGCCTGATCTAAATTACAGTCCTTAACCACTGTAACCTTTAAACACTACAGTTCTGGGCCACGGCTGCAGGGCAGAATGAAGCTCCTCTGAGCTTATGCTGTCATTTCATGGGAGACAGAGTTTCCAAGTCTTGTGAAAACAAAAATTCCCATGTATAGACCTCAGAGTCAGTTGTTTGCCTTTCAGGGATCTTCCAGAGCAGGTCCCACAGGGCCAAGAAGCTTCGGGAACTTCAACTCAAGAAATCTTTCTTATCACATAAAAATATTTTCAGTTATTTTCTCTGCATCATAGTGGGCATCACTGCCAAATGCCCAAGGAAAAATAGTCTTTACATTTTAAAATTGGAGTGTGTCGTGCACAAGTGTGTTTAAAAAGTGGTTACTTTTGTTTTTACCTATCTGGATGTGAGGATGGTTGATTTTCAGAGAAATTAAGGCATTGGGAGCTTATCCAGATTAGCTCATTTTTTTTTTCAGAATTTATCCCAAAAAGTTGGTAAAAGTTGAGGATATAGAATCTGCTTGTTGTTGTTGTTCTTGTTGTTACTGTTGTTGTTGGTGGTGGGGGGTGGTGGTGGGGGTGGTAGCTATAACGATGTGATGTTGGTGATGGTGGATAGGTCTATGTGTATTAGAGGCAGACACCCACTTAGGTTCCTTGGCCTCTTTTTCTTGCAGTTTTCTAGAATCAAACTATCATATTAAGTTTCCCATTCAAATGCAAATCTCTTCACCCAGGTTACTTGGCATGTCCCCCCATATAGTTTATTTATTATATATGTATATTTGGCATGCTAATGACAAGAGTTAGTTCTTTACTTCCACCATGTGAGTCCTTGGCTTTGGAATCAGGCTTGGGCTTGGCAGCAGATAACCTCTCCTTTTGGGCTTTATTGATTTGAGTGGTTATAGAATCTCCCACGGCTGAAAGAATTAAAGCATATTCTGTATAATTAACTGTAGCTATGTCAGTCTTCTTTAGATTCTGTGAACATGGGAACTTAGATACCAGATCTTACTAGGGCTTAAAAGCCTATCAGTGACCTAGTGCCAAATTTCAGTTTCTCGGTTTGATGAGGTAGCTGAGAGCCAAAGCAAAATGCCTTGGTCAAAGCAATTTGCTATGGCCAATCTGAGGCTCAAAGCTAGCTAATTTGAATTCCAGTCACTGCTCTTCTGTAAGTTATTGTCTTTTCCATATATAAAAGAAAATCTTGGAATTCTAGATGTGTGATTCAGTTGGTCAAGTGCTTGCCTAGCATGCACGAAGCCTTGGGTTCTTTCTCCAGCACTGCATAGGTCAGGCATCGTAGTAAAAATCTGTATTCCTAGCACTAGTGAGGTAGAGGCAGGAAGATTAGGAATTCAAAGTCATCCTCAGCTATATAGTAAGTTTGAGGTCACCTTGGACGATATATGATTCTATCTTAAATACACAGAGAGGAGAGAGAGACAGAGAGAGGGGGGAGAGAGAGAGAGAGACAGAGAGACAGAGAATATGTAAGGCATTCTAATATATATATATATATCTGTAATCCTAGCACTCAGGAGTTCAGAATCATCCTTGGCTACGTATGGAATTCGGAATAAAGTTCAATGTAAGTTTTGGAAGGTATAGTTTACATTCAAACCATACCACTCCTTCCCCAAAGGAGTCATCAGAGCATCATGTTGCCTGTATTTCTGCTCTCGTTTTTCCTGCTGTTTGGTCACATTGGGGTAGAACACATAATCAGGAAAATATCCAAGGTAATTTGGAGTGAAAGGAAAAGAGACTATGAATGCACCATGACTACAAAGCAGACCTTGACACGTGTTTTATTGAATAGCTGGGTCAGGAGAGGTGTCACAGTTGGTAAAATTGCTTGCCCTGTGAACAAGAGGATTTGAGGTTATTCCCCAGCATCCACAACAAAAGCCAAGCATGATGGTATGTGTCTGTCATTCCAGTGCTGTGGGTGTGAGAGAAGCATCTTCTTACCCAGCCAACCTTGCTTACTTACACACACACACACACACACACACACACACACACACACACACACACACACACACGGCTCAGCTCTTATTATTCTGTTATCCCAGACAGACCTCTTTCAACTTCCTGCTACCCCCTCACACCTCTGTCCAGTTCTCCAGGCCAACCCAAAGTGTTGCTTTAGAAAGGCCTTCCATAGACTGTGGTCATAACAAATCAAATCCTAGAGTTTATTCTCCAAGCAGTTATACCCTTCCTCTCACAAGCATCCAAACAGCCACAACATATCTTAAAGTCAAATTTATTCTAGTGCTTGCCCAGAGCCACAGTTAAAAAACTTCATTTGACATTCATTCCCCCAGCAGAGGGCCTTGCCAGGCAGCTCGTGAAGACAGTTGCTGTTCTGTTGTCATTGTTTTTAGTTTCTTTCATAAGGAGGTAGGTTTGTTAGTTGAACGGGTTCAAAGCCATCTTACATGAACCAAAATGTATACAGGTGGATTTACAGTTTGTTGTCATTGTAGCCATTCCTTCCCAATCCAGACTATCTTCTCAGTAGAGAATAGATCCAGCTATTTCCTTGACTCTTAAGTTTTTCTAAATGAACCTCCCATTTAAAATTTTTATTTTCATATGTATGTGGTATGCCTTTTTGAGTGGATCCAAGTTCTTATGAATGCTCTGGAACTTGAGTCACCAAATGTGGGTGTGAGAACCAAACTTCATGTCCTCTGTCTGCAACTGCTATGCTCTCTATGCCCTGAGCCATCTATCCAGCCCCTAAACCTCCTTTTCAGTACCAAGATTTTGCCCTTATCAGGATTAGTATGCTTGTCATATTTTACCTTAACTGGGAGAATTATGATTTAAAAAGTGTGTGATGATAGACCAGAGACCATCCCTGGGAAACATACTGTTTCTGGATAGACTGAGGAGCTTTTGCTGTAATTCTCCATGGGCCACCAGGAATCCATGATTCTAGAAGCTCTCCTCAGGGTGTTTTTAAGGCTACAACATCCAGAAAGCACCCCAGATTCACCACATGATGACTGCACTAAAGCAGTATGGAAATGATAAGACCAGAAATTCACAGAGCCATGTTGCAGAGGACATGAAAGCTATGCAGTACCCCTTCTCCTGCTGCTATACCCCATGCTGCCTTTCTTGGGTCACTGCCCTATGCTAGGATTTAATTCCTTTTGAGTTTTTCCAAATTGGCTCGTTGATTTGCAAGGATTATACAGATTTACATGTGATGTTCATCCTCCCTTGCATCTCCTTTAGGAGAGGGAACTTAGATTCAGATACACAGATTTATCTCTTTGACCTTTAACTAATTATTAGATTGAGATAAATGTGTGTAGGTGACAAATTGCCTTTAATAACATTTAATGCATGCGCTGACATTAATGTCTGGTTTAGTGTTCCAGTTCCATAGAGCAGGGAGCATGGACTTTTGTCTTAATTTGACCTATTTAAAAGGTGTTTGCCATGAGAGTCAATTTCTGATTAACTTAATAGCATGTTTTACATGGTAAGCGATCAAATATTGATGTAAGAAGAGGATACTAGAAGTAATTGGTGGAAAAACATTGGCCAAAGTGAAACTTTCTAGTTAGCTAAAACTGAATGAGTCTTACATTCATTACTTTGCAAGTCACTGTGAGCAAGTGCTTAAGAAGTGACTCCAGGGAATAAGGTATTTTGATGATGTGAGGGTAACTGTCCATCATGGCGTGGAAATCATGGTGGTGGGTTTGATGGTGGATGCGGTTAATGAGGCAGAGTTCAGGCACACAGGTGACAGGCGTTTGGAGGGGGTGAGTAGTTATAGTCCCCAAGGCCAGCCCTGTAGTGATTCACTTCCTCCTGCAAGGCTCTGATTCCTAAAGGTTTCAAAAGTCTCCGAAAATGGTTGACCTCTGCTGAATGGTGAGAGGCAGCAGAAGGTGAGCGATGGAAGCAGACAGGCTTTGGGGTCTCTCTCCCTGGTTACCTGGTGACCATGTACAACTTGCCCCATGTGCTTTGATTTCTTCTCTGAATATGGTGTTTAAGTCAGTGAATACTTGGAGGACTGCCTGGCCCCTCATGAGGATATGTGAGTGAATTAATTTACTAGAAATAATATTCACCAAACTAAACACACACACTAAATGCACCAAAAAGTT